>NC_058377.1:71410885-71716795 GCF_018350175.1 Felis catus
GCAGGCTCCAGGCTCTGAGCTGTCAGCACAGAGCCCGACGTGGGGCTTGAACTCACGGAGTGTAAGATCATGACCTGAGCTGAAGTCAGACACTTAACCGACTCAGCCACCCAGGCACCCTTATACTCCAGGTTTTCTTGCTTACATTATGTTAACAGAAATTTTAGTTAGGCCTCAACTTTGAGATTTCTATCTTGGCCCAGGGCTCATTTTTCCCTTTGCCTAAAATTTCACTGTTATACATTCATTCCTTTGGGTCTTTTAAGAGATTCGTATTTCCACAGACAGTATTGCCTAGCAAAATACCTCTTACTTTTATTATTTCATGTAAAGACCCAGAGCAGTGTCAACTCCATTATTTTATTTCAGTCTTTACAACAACTGTGCCAGGTTATCAGAGACATATTATTATCTCCAGTTTGCCTATGAGAAAAGAGGTCCAGACAGGTTAGTAACCTGACAAAGTTCACAAATTTAGTTACTGGCAAAGCAGAGAGGTGGCTGTTGGTTTCTTGGCCGCTGGTCTGTTTTTTCTGTGCCACCTTTTGGATTTAGCAAGGGGTCCTAAGGACTGTATGGCACGGGGGCTGTGGTTTTTAGCACATGGCAATAGTATCAGGATAAGAGCATCAACCCCCACATACCCATGCCATGTAAGGTTGAAGTGTTCTCAGCCGGGGCAGCCCTAGGCACTGTGCTGAGGGGCTGTGCTGGCCCCCCGCACCTGGACATTCATAGGTTGGCCAGGGCGGAAAGCAGGTCCTCTACAGCTTTCATACTGGATCCTGATCTGCTGTCTGTCCTAGACTGTATTAGCAGGGTGGTGGGTATCTGGCCAAACTTGGGTATCTGGCCAAACTTCCTACCCCCCCCCCATTTATTGAGATATAATTGACATATCATATTGTGTAAGCTTAAGGTATACAATGTAAAGATTTGATAAACGTATTTATTGTGAAATTATTACCACCATAAGGTGAGTTAATACATCCATCACCTGATGGATGACAGTTACGCTTTTTGTAACTGTGACGAGAATACTGAAGATCAACTCTTAGCAACTTGCAAATATACAGTATAGTATTTTTTAAAAATGTTTATTTTTTTATTTTGAGAGAGAGCATGCGAGCAGGGGAGGGGCAGAGAGAGACGGGGAGAGAGGGAACCAAGCAGGCTCCACTCTGTCAGAGCAGAGCCCAATGTGGGGCTTGATCTCATGGTCAAGTGAGAGCCTGATCTGAGCCAAAATCAAGTTGGATGCTTAACTGACTGAGCCACCCAGGTGCCCCAACAATATAGTATTGTTAACTATAGTCACCCTCCATGTCGTATGCTAGATCCCTAGAACTTATCCATCTGGCATTTGTAACTTTTGACTAATATCTCTTCATTTCCCCCAACCCCTAGCCCTAGGGAACCACCATTCTACTCTCTGTTTCTATGAATTCAGCATTTTTAGATGCTACATATAAGTGAGGTCATACAGTATTTGTCTTTCTCTGCCTGACTTATTTCACTTAGCATAATGCTCTCAAGATTCATCCGTATTATTACAAAAGGCAGGATTTCCTTTTTTATGGTTGAATAATATCCCATTGCATATGTATGTATGTATATGTACACACGTATATAAAGAAAATGTGTTATTTCCATGTCTCAGCTATTGTGAATAATGGTGTAAGGAATGTGGGGGTACAGATAGCTCTTTGAGATACTGATTTCATTTCCTTCAGATATATACCAAGAAGTAAGATTGCTGGATCATATGATATATATTTTTTAATGTTTATTTATTCTTTTTTTCAAATACACAATTTTTATTTTTGTTTTGTTTTGTTTTACTTTGAATTAATTTTTTTAATTAATTTTTAAAATTTACATTCAAGTTAGTTGTCATATAATGCAACAATGATTCCAAGAGTAAGATTCCTTAATGCCCCTTACCCATTTAGCCCATCCCCCTTCCCACAACCTCTCCAGTAACTCTCAGTTTGTTCTTCGTATTTTAGAGTCTCTTATGTTTTGTCCCCCTTCCTGTTTTTATATTATTTTTGCTTCCCTTCCCTTATGTTCATCTGTTTTGTATCTTAAAATCCTCATATGAGTGAAGTCATATGATATTTGTCTTTCTCTGACTAATTTCGCTTAGCATACTACCCTCTAGTTCCATCCATGTAGTTGCAAATGGCAAGATTTTATTCTTTTCAATGGACATTTGGGCTCTTTCCATACTTTGGCTATTATTGATAGTGCTGCTATAAACATTCAGATGCATGTGTCCCTTCGAAACAGCATACTTGTATCCCTTGGTTAAATACCTAGGAGTGCAGTTGCTGGGTTGTAGGGTAATGTTTATTTACTCTTGAGAGAGAAAGAAGAGAGAGAGAGAGAGAGAGAGAGAGAGAGAGAGAGAGAGAGAGAGAATGAATGGGGGGGGGCAGAGAGAGAGGGAGACACAGAATCTGAAGCAGGCTCCAGGCTCCGAGCTGTCAGCACAGAGCCCAATGTGGGGCTTGAACCCATGAACTGTGAGATCATGACCTGAGCCAAAGTCAGACACTTAACTGACTGCACCACCCAGGTGCCCCAATGGTTCTATTTTTAATTTTTTGAGGAGCTTCCATACTATTTTTCATAGTGGTTGTACCAATTTACATTCCCACTGACAGTGCATAAGGGCTCCCTTTTCTCGATGTCCTCACCAACACTTACTTATTCTCTCTTGTCTTTTTGATGCTAGCCATTCTGACAGGTGTGAGGTGATGTCTCATTGTGGTTGTGATTTGCATTTCCCTGGTGATGAGTGATGATGAACAC
This sequence comes from Felis catus, assembly GCF_018350175.1. Taxonomy (NCBI): domain Eukaryota; kingdom Metazoa; phylum Chordata; class Mammalia; order Carnivora; family Felidae; genus Felis; species Felis catus. Next base: position 71,413,703 of record NC_058377.1, read on the forward strand.
CTTTCACGTATATGTTGGTCCTTTGTGTGTCTTCTTTGAAAAAAAGTGTCTATTCAAGCCTTTTGCACATTTTACAATAGATTTTTAAATTAAAAAATTTTTTTTGCTCTTGAGTTGTATGAGCCCCTTATATATTTTGAATATTAACCCCTTATCAGATATATAGTGTGCTAATTTTTTTTAACCATTCTACAGGTTACCTTTCCATTTTGTTGACTGTTTCTTTGCTGTGCAGAAGCTTTTTAGTTTGATGTAGTCCCACTTGTTTATTTTTACTTCTGTTGCTTGTGTTTTCTTTTGCTCTTGTTAACTTTATTTATTTATTTTTTTTGGGGGGACAGAGAGAGACAGAGCATGAACAGGGGAGGGGCAGAGAGAGAGGGAGACACAGAATCGGAAACAGGCTCCAGGCTCTGAGCCATCAGCCCAGAGCCCGACGCGGGGCTCGAACTCACGGACCGTGAGATCGTGACCTGGCTGAAGTCGGATGTTTAACCGACTGCGCCACCCAGGCGCCCCTGCTCTTGTTAACTTTAATGCTCCACATTTATCTTGATCACAATGGTGGTAACCTCTTCGTCAACAACCTTGTGAATTGACGAGTTGGCTCTCGTTCTTCTGTCCATCAGGCTATACTCTCCTCAGCTGGTCTGACTTAGGTATGGAGCCTCCATTCTTCTTCTTTTTGTTAATGTAATTTTTTATCAAATTGGCTAACATACAGTGTGTACCGTGTGCTCTTGGTTTTGGGGTTAGATTCCCGTGGTTCATCGCTTACATACAACACCCAGTGCTCATCCCAACAAGTGCCCTCCTCAATGCCCATCACCCATTTTCCTTTCTCCCCCCACTACCCTCTCCCCAATCAACCCTCAGTTTGTTCTCTATATTTAAGAGTCTCTTATGGTTTGCATCTCCCCTGGAGCCTCTCCTCTTCACATGACAAGACAGGAAAGCACAGATTGCTGGGTGATCAGCGTTCTCAAGAGGGATGTTGGCTTCTAGGCACATTTTCATAAAGTGCCAGAGAACACTTTCTCTGTGTGCACAGTACTTTTGCACCGAAGGGATGCAGTTAGGAGCCTCTGCTTCTTCCTCACCTTCTGCTCTTCAAATTCTGCCTTCCTCTTGGTATGAGTCTTTGACTTAAGGTGGTCACTAATGGTGGACTTGCAAACATGATTCAGAACCACGATGTAAGAAGTGCAGCAGAGTTTTCCTCTGTCTTTGTGCAGCTCACTTTGAAACTCAAAGTCAGTGGCTGGATCCAGGGGAGTCCCATACAAAGCAATCTTAGAATGGTTTGGAGCAGGTGGTGCTGTCACTACAAACCTTTCCATTGTGACTTCAAATAAGGTTCCAATCAGTTTCCAGTTTTTTTTTCATCTTGATACTTAGTAGTGAAGGGTCTCCAGTGCAAAACCAGGGATGCTTGAAATCCTGACATTTTTGTTTGCTCAAACTTGGAGATGCTTTCAAATCAGTTTTTTTTAGAAGTGGTGATGGGGAGTTAGTTTCTGGGGCTGCACCATATTTTCCGTGGGGTGCTGGGAAGTCTTGCCTTTATGTAGGATTGGGGATGCCATTAGGGCAAGTGGACGAGACCTGGTGGGAAGAGAAAGCAGAAGGAAGAAGAAAAGGATCAAGGGAGTTAGGGAGAAGGAAGAGCCTTGCTGCGCCTCCCCCCACCCCTCCCCATCACCCCTGCTATTGACCTCTAGGGGTTTTACAGTTTTGGGTCTGACAATTAAGTCTTTAATCTATTTTGAGTTAATTTTTGTGCGTGGTGTAAGATAGCGGTCCAATTTCATTCTTTTGAATGTGACTAGTTATTGAAGAGATTCTCTTTTCCTTATTGAGTGTTCTTATCTCCCTGTCAAATATTAGTTAACTATACATATGGGTGATTATTTCTAGGCCCTCAGTTTTTTTCCACTGGTCTATGTGTCTGTTTTTATACTTGTCCCATACAGTTTTGATTTGTATAGCTTTATAATATAGTTTGAAATCAGAAAGTGTGATGTCTCCAGCCTTGTTCTTAAGATTGCTTTGGTTATTTAGAGTCTTTTGTGGTGCCATTTGAATTTTAGGATAGTTTTCTCTTTTGTGAAAAAAAAAAAAAAAACGCCATTAGAATTTTGATAAGAATTAGATTGTGTCTGTAGATGGCTTTGTGTAATATGGACACTTTAACAACATTAATTATTCTCAGCTGTGAATATGGTATGTCTTTCCATTTATTTGTGTCTTCTTCAATTTCTTTAATCAATGTCTTTTTTTTTTTTTTTTTTTTTTTTTTTTGAGAGAGAGCGAGTAGAGGAGAGGGGCAGAGGGAGAGAGACAGAGAGACTCCATGATCAGCATGGAACCTGATGTGGGGCTCGATCCCACAACCCTGGGATCATGACCTGAGCTGAAATCAAGAGTTGGGTGCTCCACTGACTGAGACACCCAGGCGCCCTTTCATCAATGTCTTATAGTTGTCAGTGTATGTATTTTTCACCTCCCTGGTTAAATTTATTCCTAAGTACTTCATTGTTTTTGATGCTATTGTAAGTGAGATTTTTTTCTTTATTTCTTTTTTGGATAGTCTGTTATTAGTGTATAGACATGTAACTGTTTTTTGTATGTCGATATTGAATCCTGAAACTATACTGAATTCATTTGTTAGTTCTAACAGTTTTTTTTTTTTTTTTTTTTGGTGGATTCTTTAGGGTTTTTTTTTTTTTTTAATTTTTTTTTCAACATTTATTTATTTTTGGGACAGAGAGAGACAGAGCATGAACGGGGGAGGGGCAGAGAGAGAGGGAGACACAGAATCGGAAACAGGCTCCAGGCTCTGAGCCATCAGCCCAGAGCCCGACGCGGGACTCGAGCTCACGGACCGCGAGATCGTGACCTGGCTGAAGTCGGACGCTTAACCGACTGCGCCACCCAGGCGCCCCACGGGTTTTTAAAAAATATATAACATCATGTCATCTGCAAACAAAGCCAGTTTTACTTCTTCCTTTCTGATTTGGATTCCTTTTATTTCCTTTTCTTAAATAATTGCTCTGGCTAGGACTTTCAGTACTATGTTGAATGGGAGTGTTGAAAGTGAGCACCATTGTACTGTTTTTGACCTTAGAGGAAGAGATTTTAATCTTTCATCATTGACTATGATGTTAACTATGAGTTTGTTATATCTGTTTTTTATTATGTTGGGGTATGGTTTTTTGGTACTCAATTCGTTGAACACTTTTTTTTTTTTCACAAAAAGACACTGAATTTTGTCAAATGCCTTTTCTGTATCTGTTGAGGTGATCATATAATTTTTTATCCTTCATTTTATTAATGTGGTGTAAAATGTTTATTGATTTCTGTATGTTGAACCTTCCTTGCATCCCAGGGATAAATCCCACTTGATCATTCTAACTGAATTCAACCACACATTAAAACATTCATATGCCAGGTCATCTTAATTAACCTTTCCTTTCTCATTTTCAGAAGCTTTTTCATTGGCTTTTCCTGGAGATGGCTGTTCTTTTTGGTCTGCAGAAGGGGACTTTTAGAGCAACACTTTTGCCTGGTTCTCTCTGGCTCAAACCAACTAGATTTTTGCTCTGGGACAAGCAGGAGCTTCAGGGAAAGGAGTGTGTGGTCAAGAAGGAGCTCACCCCTCATAGACCAGGCAGGAGCAATCACCCCTCAGCCCCCAACACACATACCCTCATTCACTTTCTGCTTGTGATTTAGGATGTGCTGTGTGCTCTGACTCTGACTCCCTCTGTTTCCCCCTCCACTGTCATTAATCACATTTCTACAGTTGCTTTGGTCTGTTTTGGGGCTTGCTACTTGATTCTCTAAGTTTATCTGGGGTCAGTATCACATGGTGTACACTACTTGAAAATAAGTCTTGTTATCTGGCAGGAAAAGTCCCTTCATTTATTTTTCTTTTTCAGGAATAATCTTGGTTATACAGTTCAGATTTAACTCATGAAGTTCTAGGGGAAAAAATCCTGTGAGGACTTGGTTGGGATTACACTGTATCTATATATCAGCTTATGGTAAATTTACATTTTCGTATCTATGTCTATCTATATGCAATAAATTTTCATTTATTTTGGGCCTATTTAATATCTTTTCATAATTTTTGTTTTTTTCATAAGGAACTTGTACATGTTAAGATTCATTTTTATATACCTTAAATATTTTTGTTGCTCTTGTTAATGCTTTTTCTTCTAAATTTCACTTTATGTTTGTGCCAGTGTCTAGGACTCTACTTGACTATTGTGCGTTCCTTTCTGTCCAACTTTCTAAGCCATTTTGTGAATTAAAATAGTTCATTAGTAGGTACTTTGGAGTTTTCTGTATTGACAACGAGAGTGACTTACCAGCTCATGCTGCATTTTAGGAACAATTAGGGAAAGCCATGTCTCCCCAGACGTGACTGGTGGATCCAGTCGTGTGTAAGGTGTGTGACAGGAGGGCACAGCAGAGGCCTGATACAGCCCGCACTCACTCCCTTGGCTGTGTGCACTGGCTGATGTGGCAGCCCATCGTATCAGCTGCAAATGATGACGGTTTGGGTTCTTTCCATTCTTACAAATTCTCTTTCTTTCTACACTAGCTAAGATCTGTAGTACAATAATGAATAGAAGTTAGTGGGAGCTGGGCATTTTTATTTTGTTTTTGGTTTCATAGGGAATGCTTTCAACACATCATGATTAAGTATGGTATATATTTTTTTCTGGTCAGATGCCCTTTAATCTATTTAGGGAGGGTCTATTTCTTTACTAAAAGATTTTATATAAATGGCTGTAGAATTTTACAAAGTTGGTTTTATTCATCTACTGAGATGACCGTAAGGTTTTCCTTCTTTACCCTATTAATGTAGTGAGTTTCCTTCATCTATTTTCTAATATTAAAACAGCCATGAATTTTTGGGCTAAACCCAACTTGGCCGTAGTATATTATCCTTTTCATATACACCTGGACTTCTTGCTAATATTTTGTTTAGTATATTTTCATCTATGTTCTTACATGAAATTGGCCCATGAGTTTCCTTTCTTGTGATTTGCTGAGTTTCAGTATCAAAATTATGTCAGCTTCCTAAAATGAATTGAAGTGTGCTTTCTTTTTTCTTGTTCTCTGGAAGAGTTTGAGTGAGTTTGCCTTTTTTTTTTTTTTTTTTTGAAATGATAGAAACTCATCTGTGAACTTCTCTGTGCCTGGTGTTTTCATTATGGAAAGCTTTTAAAGTACTGATTAATTTATTTGGTAGTTATAGATCTATTTCTTCCTGAGTCAATTTTGGCTAATTGTATTTTTCTATAAATTTGTCTAGAACAAGTAACTTATTTATTTAACTTGTTTATGATTTCAGTGATATTGCAGAATATTCTTGTCCATATAATATTATCCATAACATTCTTTTATCTCTGCTGCATCTGTAGTAATAAACTCCCTTTTATTGCTAATATTGATTATTTGTGTTTCTTTTCTTTTTTTTTTTCTGATCTCTCTCCCCCCATTCCCCACTGATCTTTCCAAAGGTTTGTCTATTTTATTTGTATTTTCAAAAACTAACTTTAACTCTGTTGATCCTTTTATTTGTGCGTACATTTTGTTTTGTGTCTTTGTTGTGTTTTGCTTAATGTTTGTTCCTATATTAACTATTTTTCTTCTGCTAATTTCTTTGGAATTATTCCCCTCTTGTCTAAAATTTCTTATACTGTTAGAAGTTAAAAATCTAATTTTTATATTTTCTTGTTTTCTAATGCTTCAATTTTTGCTTTTAATTTTACTTACCTGTATACTACATTATTTTTATATATGCATTTTCATAATCATTTGGGTTTGTTTTCTAATTTCTGTTATAGTTTCTTCTTTGACCTCTAATTTGTATGTTTAAAATATCTAAATATATGGGGGTATATGTATTGGGGTAGAGATTGCAATCTATAGGATACCACTCATTTGAAATTTGTGGAGGCTTGCTTATGATCTAGCAGTCACTGGTCATTTAAAAAAAAAGAAAAAGAACGATTCATAAATCCTTGAAAAGAATGTGTATTCCTGATAACTTGAATGCAGTGTTGTTTATAAACACTAAATCTAATCTGTGTCATTCAAATATCCTATACTGTTACTAATAATTTTTCTGCTTCAGCTATCAATTAATGACAAAATTGTGTTGTAATCTCCACCTGTGATTCTGGATTTGTTCATTTTTCCTTGAAAGTTTTCAGTTTTTATTTTGTATATTTTAAGATTGTTGTTGTTATTATGTATATCCTCACTATTATATCTACTTGATGGGCTAATCTTTTTATTTTTATGTAGCAAATCTCTTCATTTCTATCATAGTTATTGTCTTGAAGTTTGTCTTGTATTATATGAATACGTTAGCACCAGAATTCTTTAGGTAAATATTTCTGTGGTATATCTTTTGGAGCCTTTAACTTAAGCTGTTTTGGGTCTCTTTGTTTTAGGTATATTATAAACAGAACATAGCACACTTTTTCTCTTTTTTCTGTACTTCTCTCTCTCTTTCTCTTTGTGTGTGTGTGTGTGTGTGTGTGTGTAATGCACACTTTATAATCTTTGCTCACAATTGGCTGATTTAATTCATCCCTACTTACTGTGTTTACTATTATTTATTAATGCTTGCCCCCCAAGCTTCTTTTTTTCTTCTTTTTTATTGCTTTTTTTATTACTCATTTATTTTTTCCCCTCTTAACTTATTTGAATGGTAATATTTATTTTTATCTTTACATATATTCTTTTAGTTATACATAGATATTATAGAATTTATTATAACCTAATAAGGTAACTCTAGATATTACAGCATTAATCATAACCTAATAAGGCTGAAGTTAATTTACATCTCTATTTTCCTCCTCCTCAAATAAAAGAAACTCAGAACACTTTGACTTACTTTAGTCATCCCCTTTTGAATTCGCATGCAATATTTTAGATTTATCTTGTTTTCTCTTACCCCATAAATGAGGTATAATTGTTTCTTATAGTCAAGATTTGTTTGGATTTCCTGAAATAGTTACAAGTAAGTTTGCTCACCATTCTTTCTTGTATCTCAAATTTTCCGTCAGGCATTTACATTTTTCCTGCCTGAAATCAATCCTTTAGAATTTCCTTTGTGGGGTGCCTGGGTTTCTCAGTTGGTTAAGCATCCAACTCTTGATTTCGGCTCAGGTCATGATCTCATGGTTCATGAGTTTGAGCCTCACATCAGGCTCTGTGCTGATAGCGCAGAGCCTGCTTGGGATTGATCGTCTCTCTCCATCTCTCTCTGCCCCTCCCCTGCTCATTCCCTCTCTCTTTCTCTCAAAATGTATACATAAACGTTAAAGAGAATTTCCTTTGTGGGATTTTTACCTGCTTGAAAATGTCTTTAGTTCACCCTTAGTCTTGAAAGAGGGTTTCTCGGTGTATAGAATTTTAGGACCATTCTTCTCTGTAATCAGATATTTTCTCATTGTCAGCTGACTTTCATCATTGCTCTTAAGTGGTCACCTATTGATCTAATTTCTCTCTCTCTCTCTCTTTTTTTCTTTCCCCTTTGGAAACTTTCAAAATCTTCTCTGTCTTTGGTGTTCTTTAGTCTTATGAGTTTTCTTTAAAAAAATTTTTTTTAATGTTTATTTATTTTAGAGAGAGACAGAGAGACAGAGCATGAGCAGGAGAGGGGCAGAGAGAGGGGGATACAGAATCCCAAGCAGGCTCCAGGGTCCGAGCTGTCAGCACAGAACCTGACACGGGGCTCAAACCCATGAACCGTGAGATTATGACCTGAGCCGAAGTCAGACGCTCAACTGACTGAGCCACCTGGGCACCCCAGTCTTATGAGTTTTCTATGGTTTGTGTATGTTTTGTATTTTTTCTGCTTAAAATTCATTGGCATTCCTGGGTTTGAAAGTTGTTTTGTCTTTCAAACTTTCTGAGAAAAATTTCAGCCACTATTTCTTTGAATATCACTTTTCCCCCTGTTCTTTTTCTTCTCTCCCTTTGGAAATCTGATTAAATCCTTGGTAGACTACTTTTTACTCCTTGGCTTTACTTCTGTCATGTTTTCTTTCCCTTTGTCTTTCTGGGATGCATTTCAGATCAATTCTTTTGTTCTGTCTTTTACACTAATTCATCCTTGAGCTGTGATTAAGATCTCTAATGAGTTTTTTCATTTTAATTGTTATATTTTTAATTTATAGAAGTTCCATCTCAAATGTGGTTCTTTCTCAAATCTGCTTGGTTATATTTTATAGCCTTTGTTCCTTGAAAAATATTTCCATGACTCTTTTATTTCTTGAAGCTAAGTTCTCTAATTGAGTCCCTTCACCACCACCCCCCACCCCCACAATGGATAGTGTGAACTCAGGTCACAAACCTATATGAAGATCGTTAATTCTTGGGAGAGATTTTACTTTCCTTTACTCAGTGGTGAAATTGGGATACAACTTTTCTTGCATCTTCTGTATAGAAGATTATTTCTCATTTACCCTTAACATTGAGCTTCTGGTCTTTTGGACTCTATTTGATCCTTTCCCTAGTCCCTAGGCTTTGTGCCTAGTTTTCCCTACCCAATACACATGTGAAACAGAGCTTAAGGAATACAGATGTTCTTAGGGCAAAAACTCCCTTCAGTTCTTGCTTCTTTTCCCTGGTTCCTGCTTTTGCTTTCCTCCTGGCCTCTCCAGCTTTCTTATCTTTTTGCCAGCTCAGTGATGCATTTAAAAAACATCAGTCATCTTTGTCAATCCTTTCGAATTCTTCTCATGGAAAAGTATTTTAGAATATGTGGTCCATCATATTGCCAAACACAAAATTTCTGTGTGAGCGTTGTCTATAAGAAGGGGACACAGTTGTCCACTAAAAACCAGGTGCTGAAAAATAGTGGTATAGTATGGAGTTCCTTAAAGAGAATGTTGTCTTGATCGCCACTCAACTTACTAGCTGTGTACCTTGGCGAATTTTAGAATCTCTCTGGGCCTTCATTTCCCCATCTTTAAAATGGGGACAATAGCAGTACTGATTAGTTTGGATTTTTTTTTTTTTTGAGAAATAAATGAATTTATTTGTATGAAGGAAGCACTTGGAAGAGTGCTTGGCACATAATTAAGTGCCCAATATTATATTTCATTGAGTTTAAAATGCCATAGATTGTAAGATGCCCTGTTGCTTCATAAAAAAGAAAATATGCTTTCAGTTAAACTGTAACACAGTGCCAAGATGCCATTGACTGAAACATGCATCCCAATTTCAGATGCTAAAATATGAAAAAAATGCACCTTAGAACCACCTGAGTATAGTAAAATGTAGCTATTATTGTGAATGGATACATGTGAGGGACAAGGCAGTGACTGAGAAACAGAATCGTAGTCTCAGAATTGACAGGACTTTAAATGTTTGTAGGTACTTATTCCATCCTACTGTCCCACCTCATCAACTTCTGGACTCTAGCCATATTGTGCCTGAACTGGAGCCAGTGTCCAGAGGCTAACTGTTAGACAAACACAGTATTCTACCATCTCCTACAAGACCAAGGAAGATAGGAAAAGGGACTTATATTTACGGAGAGACTTCTGTGTCTAGCACTCTTCTGGATGCCTTAAATATAGCACTTACCTTAGTTTTCATAGTTAGGTTAATTCAGATTGTTTGCTATAATAAACAACCCCCCAAACACATTATGTTTATTTCTTGTTTATCCCTCAGACTGATGTGAGTTGGGTGGCTCTGCTCTAAACCATGCTCAGGACTCATCGTCTTCCATCTTTTGGCCTCACCGTGTTGGTGTGGCCTTCCAGTTGCTCTGGCATCACTTAACGGGCAGACAGGGGAAGAGAGAGGGCCATGGAGAAAGCATCCCTACCATTATAACTTAAAACTGTTCAAGACCTCGCAGCTTTATTGAGTCCTAGGTAACTCTTTGGAGGGAGAAATCACATAGGTTAGAGTGGTTGGAGGTGGCCTCCCAGATGAGGTGGGATTAGAGCTGCGCCCCGAAACCTCGGTATGACCTGGAGATAGAAAAAGAGAGTGGAGGAGATTTTGATCTGGACGTGTTGGGATGCCATGAGCAATGCATAGCATTATGGAAGAGCAAGATGTTTTTGGAGAACCATGGAATCCCCTGTTGGGTAATGACCAATATTTGTTGAACTCCTACTCTGAAGTAGACACCATGCAGTGCACCGTTTCAACGCTGCTGTGATATGCAGCGTACCAGGCAGAGATGAGCCTTGATAATACAGCATTCTGTAAATTGGCTGTTTTTTCATGTTTGACGCACTCTATGCCCCAGATCGTATGCTTCTCCCTCCTATGTCTTCTTTCCCAAGGGTATATAGACCCCTTCAACCTGGGGCCTCATCATGACTCAGAGAGGGAAATAGCTCGCCCAGTGTAACCCCTGAGCGTGATTTATGAAACAGGATGTATCCAAATTTTCACCACGCTGGAGCTATTCAATTTTCTCTAATGGCTTTTATCTGAGAGTTATGTCTGTTCGTGGCAGTCACGACCAGTAAGTCATTAGCTTAAAGTATACTGATTGTTAATTTTAGCACCCTGGGATCTGGGCCCAGTGAGAGAGGGCTCTCGCTTTTGCAAATCGGAGCTAAGGAACATTTGAGCAGTTGGCTAACATTCACATCAGGAAAAGTTAGGAAGCAAGAGGGGATAATAAAAAAGTGAAAGAGTAAAAAGCAGTTGACTAGCTGGATATAGTTCAGGAGGCTGTAGACTGGCCTCCATCTGGCTGCCCCCCCTGCTGCTGGCTACTTGTCCTCACCAGAAGAGAAACAGAACCAGTCTGATTCTGAGCACCCCTGTGTACCAGGTACTTCACATCTGTGATCTCACTGATCCGCATAGCAGTGCCATGAGGAAGGAACCATTACTCCCATTATCTTTATTATGTACCCCACTTCACAGATAAGGACACTTAATGCCCAAGGTCACACAGCTAGGCACTGACTCCGAATCTGTGTTCTTAAGCAACAGGGGTTCTGGATGGGGGTGGCCCAAAGGCCCGGCATAGCTTCTCTTGGGGGCTACACTCTGCCTAAGGTCTTGGACGTCTGGGGTACCAGTGTCTCACTTTCGCCTATTAGATGATCAGCAGCTCAGGGCCAGCTCCCAGAAGGCAGTAACTGCAGTTTCCTTGTGTGGTTCAGGGCTGGGTGCTCCTCTTATGGGCAGCTGGGGTGTCATAGCCCTAGAATCAGGAAGGGGCCACCCTGAGATACGAGATGGAGCAGCCATGGCTTTCCTGGTTCCAGGAATTTTGGGCTTTCCCCTGGGACAATTACACATGCTCATTTAAGAGAGGCTGCCTGGCAGTTGGCTTTGACAAGCTGGAGCCCTTTAGAGGATGGGCAATCGTATTGATCAGGGACTGGGGCACCTGGACCTCAGCAGGGAGGCTGGCTCCTTTCTCTCAGACCTCTGAGGACTCGTGGACATCTCTGCATCAACCTGCCTGTCTTATTCCAAGGCTGAGCTGAATTAGACTAGGATTCCCTGCAGTTTCCTATCCACTGGTCATTCCCCTGTGCTTGATAGCTACAGCAAAGGAGAAAGAGCATGAGTAATTATCCTAGATTTATAGATGGGGAACTGCCAGAGCCGTTGATTTCCCAGGGAAAATCACACTGAGCCTGAGTGGGCTCTCTCTGGGCTCTAACCATACAAAGCCTTGTTTGGATTTCTCATGGGGAAGTTTATGGGAGTGAGAAAACCCGAATGCAAGTTCCAGATATAGCTCAGTTTGCTGTGTGACCTCAGGCAGATCTCTTCCCCTCTCTGAACATGCCTTTCCATCTGCCCATGTTAATCTCTCTGTGATTCAGTTTTATCATCTGAAAAATGGGGCTAACACGAGCTGTTCATAAGATTATTCTGAGGATGAATAACTGTAAAGCATTTACAACAGTGCCTGACAAATAGCACCCTCTTCTCCCTCTTCTCCTCCTACTTATTATTAGTATCATTATAGTTATTATTACAAGGGGATAATCTCTAAGGCCTCCTACTAATTCTAATACCCTAACAGTATGATGTGAGCTCCTCCAGGAAGGCTGCCCAGATTGCGGCTGGAGGGCTCTAGCCTTGCCCCGGACATATTTGCGCAGGTGGGATTCTTGTTACCTTTTAGGTAAAGCCTAGAAGGTAGATGTATCCAGTTAATCAAGGGGAGGCTTGGGGCCTTGTTTGTGCTTTGTTGAAACTGTTCTGGCTCTGGAATTGAGGAGCAGGGCTGAGGTCTGATGCACAGTCCTTCTCGGCTGCCTGGCCAGGGTCTTCAGGGCCTGAGGGGCAAGCCCAGCTCCTGTGAGCCCTGAGGTCTATTCTGCCCACCCGCTTGCCTCTGCTGCCTGACAGCTGTGAGGGGCCACCCAGGCTTCCTCCAGGGAGCCGGAGCTGTCTATATTTCATGAGGCTCAGTCCATTCAGTAGGGCTAGGTGACAGCTTGCTTAGTTTCTTGCATCTCCCCTGGGAATGAGGGTTCTTAGAGTATCTGATTGCTGCGGCATGCTGGCCACCCCAGCCAGCAATACTGAAATATCTCGAGGACTGCTGCCATGTTCCCCCAGATCAACAGTGCCTCGAGTTGGGGTGAGGAGGGAAGCTCATTGCTGTTACCTCCCAAAGCTCATTGCAGCCGCCCTCCTTTTGACCCCAGGTCTCCATGCCTCCAACCCAGGCTTTGGTGGTCCCCTTGGGAGTTGCACCTGTCTCTTAAATGGACCGCCGCTACTGGCCCCACTCCCTGGAGTCCATCCACTTACTGGTCACCACGGGAGCTGAAATTTCACTCTGGTCATTTTACTCCCCTGCTTAAACCATCAGTGGCTCCCTACCACCCACAGGAAAGAGGCCAAAGAATCCATTCCTTTCGTATGCAGGACCACAGAAGCACCTTCCCTCCAGCGCCCTGCGAGAGATCTGGGTCCCTGAATACTTGCTTCATTTCCTGGTCTTTGTGCCACTGTTCACACTGCTCTCTTGGCACTGAATGTCCTTGTCCCATTTCACCTGGCAAAATCCCACCCCGCATTCAGGACCCACTTCAGATGTCCTCTCTTCTAAGAAGTGTGGCCTACTTTCCCAGCTGAAAGTGGCCACTCCTTTTTCTGTATTCCCACATTTCCTCTAACTGGGATCGTTTCCTCTAAACTCCATCACCAGCCCGGGGTGCTCACTTCAGCCTTCGAGAAGCACTTGCAGTTCCTTAATCTCCCCGTGTTCTTTCCCTCTGTCTGCCCACCCTTCCTTCCACACCTTCCCTTCTCCTGTGTTTTCACACTCCTCTTGCAAGTGTCCGCTTTGAAGTCAGGCCTTGACCCCTTTTCCCCACCTGTTCTCACCTAGTACCGCTGGGAAGCCCTCTGGACCTCCCTTAGCACCCACTTGCTTCTTTGGCGGTTTTTGCAGTTGTGATGCAACTGTCCATTGTCCCTGTCTCTCTGTCTGGGAGAACCTGCCGGGTCACAGCTCGGGGTGGGGAGGGAGCCTGCCTAGCCAGGTGTGATCAGACAGTGAGGGCCACAGAAACTCAGGAGGGGACAGGTGGCTTTGTGTCAGTGGGTGTAAGGATGCAGAGCCCTCTCCCTGTAGCCTGCATGGTTGGAAAAGGCCCTCCCATCACCCTCTCAATGAATACTCATCACAGTGCAGCAGAATAGGCACCTTCCAGGGCTCCTTCAGTGAGAACCCATCCAGGCAGTCAGGAAGTGTTAGTGGATCTGATAATTGTGCACCAGGTACAGAGTCAGGAGCGGGGCGGGGGATATGGCAGTGGTCAGGACAGACCTCTAGTCCCTGACCCTGGGATCCTCAGGGGGGAAACCATTAAGCTACTAATTTCAGTTAATTGTTTAGTTACAATTATGATAAATTCTAGGGAGGAGAAAAATGAGGGGACAGAGGATCACATAATAAGGGACATGACTGAATCCCCACGTCTCATTCCTCTCCCAGCCACCCCTCCCCCGCCCCACCCCCAGCTGCCTCCTCCCTGTGCCTAGCGCTGCATTGGAGTTTAACTGCTTTCCACAATATTTACTGTCCTGCCCCTGTTGACAGCCCTAATGGATTCTGCAGATTAAATAATCTCAGCCCAGCCTCGAGCTGTATTGGGATTGGCCCATTAGACAATGGCAGAAGCCGCCCCAGTCATTGTTCTAATTGAATAATTTGCTGTAAATCGCCTCCATTTCCTTCTGAGCCCAAGCTGGCTTGTTAGCCAAATGGAGGTGAGCTAGGGCTGCCTCTAATGGGATGTAGGAGCAGAAATGAGCTGTCTAAATGAGCCGTTGTCTCATTGGGCATGGAATTAAATCAGAGACACTTAAGGCTTCAAGTCCTTCTTGTAAACTAGCCTCTCCTGGGATGGGAAGGCATAGCCAAGAGCCTTCAGAACAAAGGCTGCAAAGCTCCAGGGTGAGATTTCCAATGAGTTAGGAAGGGCTTTGGGTGGGGTTAGGGGTTGGGGCTGGAGGTAATGGAGTTTCCTCTTTCTTGCTCACTTCTGCATGTGTCTTTTCTACCCCTCTCATGGGCAAGACAGCATCTCTGCCCTGAGATACATTTCTCAATAACTCCTTCCATGCATGAGGAGGAACACTTCTTCTTGAAGCTACCATGTGTCAAGCACATATTTTTATTTTATTTTATTTTATTTTATTTTATTTTATTTTATTTTATTTTATTTTAATCTATTAGGGGCTTTTGCAAGTGATCTCATTTAATCTTTATGAAGCTCCTAGGAGGCAGGTATAATGGAGGGAACCACATTCATGGGTGTTCATGATTTTCGCAAGGTCAGGTACCAATCTGGTACAGAGTCAGGATTTGAATCCAGATCTGTCAGACCCCCAAATTCAAGTTCTTTTTGCAATAACATTGAGGACAGACAGTGTGGGGCAAAGGGGCTACTTTGAATCCACTCCCTGACATGCTATGTAACTTTGGAGGTGTGTAATTGGAATCTCTCTGCTCAGTAGGATGAGTCCAGCGCAGGGCAGTAGGGGAGGTGGCTGCCGGGGCAGCAGCCTTTGGGGGCTTTCCTGAGGGCTGCATGCTTGAAATAGGCCTCTCTGTAAAGCTAGTGACACTTTAGGCTTTAGCTGGGACTGTGGTTTCCTCATCTCCTGATCCCTTTGGGGCCCACAACTGTCCACATGATTCTCGCAAAAGGAACCAAGAAATGAGGAACAGAAGAGATGTCCCCACTGTCCGTGCCTGTCTTCTTTGTACCCTTTGACTGCAGTCTTTGCAATCTGCTTCATTTCTGCAGGGACCGTTGTTCTGTCCTCCGGCTGCGTTATTGAGAGCCGGCACTAGACGAAGCTGGAGGACACTCACAGTCCTTCCGGGGGATGGGAGCAGCGGGAGGCACTGGTGACAGGGAAGAGGGCTGGTTGGCTGTGAGGTCTTGGGGCTGGGTGTAGTTGCCACCATGGAATGGAGTCGGGCTTCCTGTTAGCAAATGCCGGACATGTGCCACTCATTTGTTACCGTCATCATCCCCACCTGCTCTAGCACCTCCCCTCTAAATCCTAAAACCTTGATCCTAGTCTTCTGTCACCTACCAGCATTGTGATCTTGAGCAATGCATATGCCTCCACTGAATTTCTGTGTCATCAGTAACAGGGGGATGGTGATAGTATTCAATGAGTTAATACCATATGAGGCATTTAGAACAGTGCTTGGCTCATGGTACACACTCAGTAAATATTAGCTCTTATTATTGGTGGAGACATTTTATAAACATCAGCTGGGTTAAACTCTTGGTCCTTCCTATCTCACTTTCCAGATATTCTCTCTTACCTGTGCCTCATCCGCACTGAATATGAGCCATGGCTCTCCTGAGAGCCAATCTGACTCATAATCCTGGCTTCAACCATGCAGGTCATTATGTAGGGTCCGGGGATCAGTCCCACATTGAGCAAGATTTGGTTTCAGGCATCAAGGAGTCTTGTCCTACTGGGGGAAAGAGGCAGGCATAAATAATATAGTCTGTGAATAGGTCCTTGATACAGATGCTTCCCAAATGTCCCCAAGAGGCTTCTCTAGCCTCAGGGAAAACATGCAATCACAAGAACCAAGGTTTTGTTTGCTGGAAGGCTCCACTGGCACAACTCTGGGAGGCTATGGGTGAAATGGTTGAGCAAGGACGTCTCATTAGGGCATTTAAGTGAAATCAAGATATATCAGGTTTATTGTTGTGTTCCCCTCGGCTAGGAGCCCAGTGGTCCCTAACGAAACGGAAGCAGATGGTTTGGACATGACTTGTTCCTACTGTGCTCTAGCTGGCTTCTGCCCAAAGGGCTCACAGATCAGCAGTTAGGCATCTGTTCTAGAATTTCATGGTCACCAAGCTATGTTTCTAGAATCTACCTCTTAGAAATTCACATCATTCTCTTGCATCCTTCTGCTCATGACCCCGCTCCCTTTTTTTAGGTCCATCAGATATGACTTGATCAGATCCAAAGGTCCTCCAATACCAAGGGCATGCTTCATCTCCTCACAGAACCCTAACTGCTTCACACTTCAAAAGGGCCTTTAAGCTTCCTTACCGTCTCCGTGTCCTCACCTGCCATAAGCTCAAATTCCTTCTTGACTGTTCTTACTCTGTACCCCTTTCTTCTTTGTGACGGAGATGGAGGTAAAATAAGATCTGCTTGCTCACTGCTATCTGATGACGTCACAGCATTCACTCTGAAAAGCTGGTATTTCCCTTTCGAGTTCAAACAAATTGGAAAGGGAACAGTTACCTCCTTTTGTTGTTTTTTTCTTTTGTGCCATCCTTTTGTGCCTGCTGACTCACTGGGTTTCAAAAATATACTTTTTCAGTAATGATAATAATGCTAGAAATAACGATGGTGATACTCCTGATGTTGATGGGCACTATCAAAGCTTTATATGCTTTGTTTCATTTGCTGCATCTCCCTCAACCTAGCTGACCACAGGGCAGGTATACAATGGACTCTCTGGGCATAAGAATAACAAAGGCTACTATTTATCTAGCTCTCACCCTGGCCTGACACTTCCATATTCTTTATGTCTTGTCATTGCTGTAATAGCCCTGTACAATAGATATTATTACTCTCAGTTACAGATAAAGAATTAGGGCTCAGCAGAAAGGTACTAAAAATGTGTTCCACTCATCTTTTCAACAGACGCATAGAGTGCTTTCTGCATGCCCGGCTCTTGGCTCAGTGCTAGGAGCACAAAGGGTCCCTGCCCTTGAGGGGTTCATACTGTGGTGGGACCCACAGACTGGGAGACAGG
This sequence comes from Felis catus, assembly GCF_018350175.1. Lineage (NCBI taxonomy): Eukaryota > Metazoa > Chordata > Mammalia > Carnivora > Felidae > Felis > Felis catus. The sequence continues at coordinate 71,430,999 of NC_058377.1, forward strand.
CAGTGGCCATGAGTCTCTGGAATTACACAATTCCCTAGTTTATTCTGAGCTCCTGTCTCCCATACTTTTCAGATAACTGTCTTATTCTTTATTCCAAGCATCATAAAGGGTACTTTATGTCCAGCGTGATCACTATTAATTAAAGTCCTCCTCCGCTCTTTTCTCATAAGGGTCATTTGTAATCATGGAGTAAGAGTTTAATTTTTCTGGACTTATCTTCCTCTTCTCAGCTGTTATCTTCCCACAAGCTCATACTTGTGTTTTCCCTGAAAGTCTTGAAATCTGCTGTCCTCAAGCGCAGGGCATGCTGGGTGATGGCCAGCCCTTCTTCTGTTGCTTTACCCAGGCAACGGTGAAAGAATCTCCACTTTCCTCAGGGAGAACTTCCTCACCAGCTTGGAGAAGGAGGTGGCAGAGAGGAAGAACAAGGAAGGGACAAGGTAACAGGAGGAGTCAAACAGGTGGGCCGCTGATTGGATGGAGGAAGGGCACCATTGTCTTGGTGCAACTTTCGAGGCACAGACAAGCCAGGTGGGTCCTCAGTGCTGGGACGGAGGCCCCTGGAATCTGGTTTATCTTTATCAGACTGCTTTTGGCTGTCCACTAACAAAATTTTCACTTTAAACAACAAGGACGTTATCGTCTTACATAACAGGGAGGCCTAGGGGTCGGCCAGACTCCAAGGTTCGTTGATTCAGTGGCTTAGTGACCAGGGACCCAGATTTATTATTCTCTGTGTGCCAGCTTTATTCTCCCAGCTAGGTCCTCTCTTGACTGCAAGCTGGTCTCCAGCAGCAATGATGTGACGTATTTCCTTGTTCAGGTCCAATGGGAGAGATACTGTCTCCTGTGGTTCGCAGTTAGGAGAAAGAAAACTTTTTGTAGAAGCAATCCTATCATGGCTCATTGGTCTGAATTGAGTCCCATGCCTATTTCTGAACCAGTTACTAGCAGTTCGAGTGAAATTATATCATCTGAAGTGGAATGGATTTGGGGAAGCAACCACTATGCCCACTACAGTGTCACATTTCCCATGCATAATCGACATGAATAACCCAGTGCTGTGATGGTTATAGAGAAGTAGCATGTAGACTTTCCAGATTTAGCAAATAATACAGGCTGCCCAGTTAAATGTGAATTTCAGATAAACCATAGATACTTTCAGAGTATGAGTATGTCCCATGCAATATTTGCTGGTCTGTGTGTCCCTGTGTTTGGTACAAAGCAAGATGGGTCAGGAAAATGTTTGATATTGGGAGATAAAAGATTGTAGGGATTCATGGTGAGCTTGGGACATTAGACTAAGTCCTGCACTACTTGTGTGAGGGCGGTGGAGTGTAAACCGGTTCAAAAAGGAGAGGAAGGTTAGGGGGCCTTCCCTCCATAGCTGCCTTGGCTCCTTGTGGCCTGGATCTGAGAGCAAAAGTGATTGCGCCTTCTCTCTAAGGACATCTGTTGACCCCATCCTGCCCTCTCTTTTTCCAGGGTCACGACCACTGCGGGCAGGCTTTGCTGCAGATTGGGATCAACATGATGGCGTTGCCTGGAGGCCGCCACCTGGACTCCATCCCTCTGCCGGGTCAGCGGTAAGTCCCATAGGTGTCTCTTAGGGCCAGGCCTGCTCTATCTGGCCAATGGCTGAGGCCCAGCTCCAGGATCTTGAGGCTGCAGGTGGCTCCACCTCTCCATGCACTGTCCTGGGGTGGAAGCTTAAGACAAAGCATTGGGGATGCTATGTTCACTCAGCAAATACTGATGCAAGTGGGCCCTGAGACATGAAGGAATCAGGCATGTCCAGTCCCCCAAGGGACGGTCTCCTTAAGATGCAGGCAGACACTGAAACATAATTGAATGAGGTATTCTGCTAAGATAGGAGACCCTGGAGGGGGTTCCTGATCCCACCTGGGCAAGGAGGCTGGAGCCATTGGGGGCCCTCGGGGTTATGGAAGACTCTCTCTGAGCTTCTTGAAAGGGACAGACTACCCTTGGGTGTCTTCTACTTCTTTGAGGGCACCAGGGAGAGAACTGAGCACAGAGCAGATCCTCCAGAAATATTTGTCGCCCTGAGCTGGGCAGAGGAGAGGGGTGGGGAGGAGGATGGAGGAACACACTGAGCAGAGGGTGAAGGGCAGACAATGCAGTGAGAAGAAAGAGAGACAGAGCCCCAGAGGTGACTTCACACAGTTGGGAGCTGTGGAGACCTGGCTGGTTTTGGGGGCCAGCACCAGAACTGAAGGGGAAAGTACCAGGCCAGTGAATCTATGGTGAACAACTGTCCCAGATGCCCCATGACTGTCCTGATTTGGGCCCTGAAACTTTTGTGACTTTGAAAACACCTCAGCCCCAGGAAAACTGGGCTGTTTGGTCAGTAATGCAGGTTTGGTCTACAGAGGAAGTGTGCAACTGAGGGCTCAAGGGTTTCTGCCTTGCTTTTTAAATTTTTTTCTGAGATCTTTTGATGGGGTCGTTTTGAGGCAACAGAATCCAAGTAGCCCTTACAAGACTGTTAAGTCATTGTTGATTTGTTTTGTATGTTTTGTTTTACATATTACATGTATCACTGACATCTTACCTTTATTCTGTCCTTCACTCCCCACCTGAATTATGGAGGGTTTCAATTTATCACATTATTCATTTCTTTTTTTTTAAGTTTATTTATTTTATTTTGAGAGAGAGAGAGCAAGAGTAGAGGAGGGGCAAAGAGAGAGGGAGACAGAGAATCCCAAGCAAGCTCTGAGCTGAGTGTGGAGCCTGATACAGAGCTTGATCCCACACACCCTGAGGTCATGACCTGAGCCAAAATGAAGTGTTGAACGCTTAACCGACTGAGCTACCCAGGCACCCCACACATTATTCATTTCCATGTTGTTTGGTTTTTGAGTATTTTTCTTACTGTGTGTTGCTTTTATTTTTTTATTTTTTTTTTAACGTTTATTTATTTTTGAGATAGAGAGAGACAGAGCATGAACAGGGGAGGGTCAGCGAGAAGGAGACACAGAATCTGAAACAGGCTCCAGGCTCTGAGTTGTCAGCACAGAGCCCGACGCAGGGCTCGAACTCACGGACCATGAGATCATGACCTGAGCCGAAGTCGGCCACTTAACTGACTGAGCCACCCAGGTGCCCCATGTGTGTTGCTTTTAAAATCAGAAAAAAATAATGAGTATTTGCTAAAAGTCTACTGGTACTGGGTTAACTCCTTTGAGGCCATCATTATAAGGGAGTATACGGGTGTGACATGTATCTCGTGCACGCTACTTAGAATGGAAAATACTGTTAGAGATGTAGTTAGGACTTTTCTGTGCAGGCTAACATGGAGAATAAGGGATCACCTGGGGGCCCAAATATCTTTCCACACAGTGTGTCTTAGGCAGAGCTCAGGGATCGTGAGGTGCAAACCTGTTGGGATACGTGTATGTTGGAGCGGCTGATGGCCTTTGAATTCATGACTGCTTGCTTTCAAAGCCAGGTTCTTCCTCTCACTAGCTGTGTGGCCTTGTGCAAGTTCTCGAATCCTGTCAGACCCCCAGTTCCCTCACGTATAAAATGGGTAAAAATAGTACCTATTTCATAGGGTTAACGTGTGAACTGAATGAGTTGCTATGTACAAAGTGTCTCAGGGAAAGCTGCATAGGGGGCCTGTTGTTAATTATTGAGTGCCTACTCCATGTCAGAGGTCCGCTGTGGCTCTTCATGAGGGTGATCTCAGGCAAGTCTTCTAGAAATCCTTTCCCTGACCCCTCTTGGCAAATGACCTCGGTGAGAAAATCCGAAATCATCAACAGACACTCCCAGCAGCTTAATATTTTAAGCCGGGAGAAAGTGGAGCTATTCTAGATGAAGTGTTCATAGTCTTTCTGGCTGCTGTCCACACCAGGCAGTAGCTCGGTACCTGTGAGCCAGGTGGGCAGAAACAGCTCTGGTGATAAGTTGGTTGGTAAGCACCTGGGGAGCTTCCCAGGTGAAATCTGAAACCAGCCTCTGTAATCAAAGGGCAGAGAGAGACCAAAGAAGGAGGCGGGCAGAGAGAGGCTGGAGATTGGTGGACAGCAGGTTACATAGGCAAGGGAACTTATATATGAGGCTTGTCTTCAGCCGCCGCAAGATGTATAGATTCCGCACCTGCCGCAAAATCTTAAAAGTGTATATGGAGGCCTTAAGTGGGTTCAGTTGAGTATACTACCCAGACAGTCTCAGCACCACATCACTATCTCAAGGTTGTGTCCCGAGGGCAGCCTCTAGGAGGGGGAAGGCAAGTGGAATGCACATTCCAAGGACAGGGGAGGGGGTGAGGAGCCTCAGGTGGCTGGGGTCCAGTGCACAGGTGAACCGATAGCCATGTCCTTTTGATAACCTCGTCTAACACAATAGGGCTTTGGGACACCTCCTCAGAGCCTCCTGGGTCCTGGGACAGTCAGACCAGAGAGGCTGTGCTGGGGCTGGGGAAGCTGCTGTCACAGGGCAGTTTAGGATTGTGTGGGAGTCAGGACTGCCTCAACTTATCTTGGTTCTGCTGCATATTAGTTATAACCTCAGGGTTCAGCTTTCTTCGTCTATGAAGTGGGCATGTTTGTACTTACATCATTGAGTTGTAATGAGAATTTAAGATAATATGTCTAATGCAACCTGCCTGCACACAGGAACTGCTAGAACCTCTTCAGATAAAGACTAGGTCCCTGGTCTAGAGAATGTGGGGCAAAGGTAGATCAGACCCTGGCACCCTTTCAGCCTCTGGGGACCACTGTCTCTCTCCGTCACACCTCCAATTGCCTCAGAAGCTTTAAGGATAAAAGGAAATTAAATTACATGAAAATGATTTAGAAGTTACATTACTCTTCTTTTTGGAGGCAGGCTAGGGTTTCTAACTGATGTTCTACACACATATCTTGGGAGGAGAGCCCCGGACTAACATGACCCCAAGAGTTCTGGCTGGCCACAAAGCTACAACGTGAGAAGGGGTTTGCTTAGAATGTCTTCAGCCCTAAAGTTCTGATAGGGCAGGGTGGGCTGCAGAGAGAAGGTGGTATTTCCTTTAATGTATTCATAGCCTGGCATTGCCGGAATATTAGGGGAACACAATCCCTGGGCCCTACCAGCCTATTAATTGTGTGCATGGGCCATGTTCGTGAAGAAGGCTTATGTGTCTTTACAGGATGTCAGAGGGGTTAATTTATCCAATCTGATGCTGCATTGTGGACAGATAATAGCAGCTACCTCTTCTTTCCTCTTGTTCCAAGCTATAGAGGCCTCTTTAGTGGGGAATAACACCATGGTTATTGTCCCCAGACAAATAATTAATGCTGGATAATTGACTTCTCTCTGTCGTGTTTCATTGAAACTGAACTTCACTCTGAAGTGCCATTCATTGTTCACTTCAATGTGCAAAAATAAACAAATACCGACAAGATGCGTGAGATCATCCAGCAGCTTGGGTGAATCATAGGGGTTAGGCCTTTGGTATTTGAGACCCTTATGAGTAAATAGCATTAAAAAAAAAAAAAGGCTTATCTAGGTGTGGGCTCCAGGTCAGGGGCTGGGATCCCATGACAAGTCGGCATGGACAATAGGAGAGGGAATGTCAGGGTTCTCAACTCCAACTACATCTCCTGGAAAGCTTTCATATTTAAAAATAATAAAATAAACAAACCAGAGAACGAAACCCTCCTCTTGGAAACTTGAATGTGGGTCTAAGTGGTTGGAAACATATAGGCCTTGGTATCAGACTTGGGCTTGAGTCCCAGCTCCACTTCCTACCAGCCGTGTGACCTTGGCTCCCGCCGAACGTACCCGCCAGACGGCACACATGTGTGCTGATTATTATCTCTATATTGCAAGTGATGGGCCACAGGTTGGGTTCTCTGGGAAGCAGCCTTTGGGACAGAGTTGAGAGTTGAGAGTGGCTATTAGGGAGTGCCTTTGGGACCAGCACTCAGGGAAGGGAGAAGACAGAAGCAGGACCAGGTGGAGGAAGAAGACTTGAGTGACTTCAGCTACCCTCACAGGGAGCCTGGGAATCACAGTTTTATTCATTGTACAGGGTGGCCAGGGTCTTCAAATCCCACTTGATATGTCTTTTGAGTGGGCAGCCGTGGGCCAGGGTATGACCTTAGGTGAGGTGGCTCTGAGACAGTCTGAAGGCCTGGCGGCTGGAGGCTGTTAGCTAGTGATACTCCCAGCAGCTGGGGACAACACGTCCTTCCTTAAAGGGGAACCTGAGCAGCACATACATCTGCCCCATGAGGAAACTAAGGCTTGCAGAGGTTAAGGTACTTGCCCTGGGTCAGCTTTAAGGAACGGAGCTTGGATAGATGTTCCCAGATGGTGCTTGGGCCTGAGTGCTGGCTAATACTCTATCCAGTCTGTCTTTTCCACCATGTTCTTGGGGGCTTCACACGAACAAGCCGTGCACTCATTCATCCAGGTAGTTGTTTACTCATTAGCTTTCAACAAAATTTTTCTACACGTATGTACTGAGTGAAGATCAGGTTCCTTGTACGACGCTTGGGTGCTTAAGGACATGTTGGTGACCAGACTGGGCATGTTCTCACCTAGTTTCCTTTCAGCCTGGAGTCTGAGATGAGCCAGTATGGGTGTGGCTACAGCTAATGGCAGGCAGCCTCCCCGATAGCCCCTGGCCTGTTGGCAAGGGGTGTCCAGCTGGAGGCCACCGCAGGCCAGCCTGTCTCCAAGCAGATAATGGCTTACATATGTGCACCCCTGGTCTGTGGCTGCTTTTCTGCTGCTGGCCTGTTTTCTGTGCCTGCGGTGAAATGTGCAGACTGTAATTGTCAATGGGATAATTGGATATTTTTCTGTTGTTTAAATAGAAAGGAAGGCCAATCACAGTTAGAATCGAATTCCCTCACTTCTCTCGTCTCCCAAGAGAAATCCACAGGAACACAGGCGTGACCTTGAGAAGGCAGAGGGACAGTGATTCAATAGTTATTTTTAGGGCGAGAGATTGGGTTTAAATTCCCATACAGTGCCGGGAACTGGGATCATAGAACCATCGAATGTTACTGCTGGGAGTTACCTAGAGCTCATCTGTCATCCTCATCAGATGGGGAAACGGAGGCCCAGAGAAGGGAATGGAGCTGTCAAAAGACTCTTCAGGCCCCTACCCACCCATTTGTGGAGTCCTGCCTTTTCTGAGCTGTTCCTTATGCTGTTTCTAGAAGAGCTGTGTCCGAGCTCCAGGGGAATTCTCATGTGGCAGTGATCAGTAGTAGACCCCAACTTCATTCACCCACTCATTCAAATGAGATTTACTTTGGACTGAGAATTTACACAACACAGGCCCTGGGTTGTGGGGTGATGATTTATGTAAATGCCATTACCTTTCTCAATGATGAATGTCCCAAGGGCCAAATTAATTTCTGACTCATATTTGTGCTCCTGTGATTAGAGTGTACACAGTAGGAGCTCAATAAGTGGTTGTTGAATGAATAAATGTTTAATGTTTGATGAGTGAATGACGAATGGCTGAGGAGCCTCAGGTGACTATGAGAAATTAATTCAATAGCTTGGATTTTGTTCCTTTCCCCAAGGCACTCCAGTCTTCAGCAAACTCTTCATTCTTTTTGGTAGAAAGTTGCTGCTTGGAGGGAAAGGGTAAGCTAGTTTTATCTTGATTAATTTAAATCCTCTTTCTGAGTTCAAGCCAAAGATTTAATTGTTTGATGGAATCAGAGAGCTGGAGAGACATTTTTTTTTTCTTCTAAAGACAAGTAACTTTAGTCTTTGGTTTTATGTTCACTGGAAAAAAAAAGTCCACAGTTTCATCATTAAATCTCTTATGGGAGAACCCAGTGCAGTGAGGAACATGGACTAGAAACCAGAGGCTGCCCTCTTGTCCTTTATCCCCTCCCTTCCTCTTCTTTCCTTCTTTCCTTCTTTCCTTCTTTCCTTCCTTCCTTCCTTCCTTCCTTCCTTCCTTCCTTCCTTCCTTCCTTCCTTCCATCCCTCCCTCTCTCCCTCTCTCCCTCCCTCCCTCCCAGTCCTGGATGTATACTAACGTGCTGTGTGTTCTTGGACAATCTTTCTCCCTCTCTGAGCTTTAGTTTCTTCATATGAGGATGAAGAGGTAGGCAAAAGTTTCCCCAAGGACCCTTCCAGCTCTAATATTCTAGGAGTTTGTGAATGAGTTTTGGAGAGTCTGTTCCCTTTGCTGGACAAAAATATCACACGTTAGAGCCTAGGACTGGGAAAGCAGTCCCATTGACCAAGGCAAGGTCTTCTCATTCCTTCCTATGAAATGCACAAGAGGTCTAGTGTTTGCCTTGAAGCCGGGATGGACACTGCAAGGCGCCCTAGCTTAGGAACCCCTTTCAGCATCTAAGGGTGTGCCCCTTTTGGATTATATGGAAGCCCTTGGTATATCCAGGAGAAATGTTCTATAGGGGGAACAGGGTGCCCTGCTTTGGTGGGATGTAATACAGATAAATCCATGAATCTCAGAACTCCAACATTTGAATAATTTGAATTCCTTGTTTTTGGTTCCACCTCCACTTCTCCAGATTACACTTAGAACTTGCCATTTTCCCAGCATGTGGCTCCATGCCTCCACTGCTTTGTGCATGCTGTTTCTTCTGTCAGAAACCCTAGCATCTTCCAACTCTGATTCCTCTCCTGGGGCACTCGAAGGCACCCGTCCAGTGTTGGCCTGGGGAGCTTTGTCAGATATCATAGCTTGGACTAAGCCTCCCTTCTCTCTGCTCCCATGATTCTTTCTGCTGACCTCAAAATGCCCTGTGGAGCCCAATGAGCCATAATTGCTTCTTTATGGCCATTCATTTACTCATTCAGTAAATGCTTATTGGTGCCTTTGAAGTGCCAGGCATGGTGCTGGGGGCAGAGAATGTGTCAGTGTGCAAGAGAAGGTCCTGCCCTCTTGGAGATTCTCTTCTAACCAACCCCTCTGTAATCCCAGCACCCAGCCGAGTTCCTGGCACATTAAGGTACTCAGTATTTGGAGGCCATTACCAAGTATTCTTGGCATATGGTAAAGTGTTCTTTTGCACAGAATTCTCCACATAGCAGGTAGAATAGAGTAGGGCAGGGAAATCCAAATATCCAGACTTTGAAGGAATAAAGTTCCATTCTAACTGAAAAGAGATTGAAATGAGCCAACCACAGTGTAGGCATAGATCTCCGTAAACTATCAACCCCTGGGGTTTGGGGGAACGCTGGATGCCAGGCCTGTAGGATTAGCTGGGGATGAGGAACTGGTACCAGCAGCTGGGGGCCATGGTGTGGGTCTGCTGAGCTGAGAAAAATTGTTCCCTTTGGCATCTGAAGGGTCAGGCACAGTTGCCTTTCCCCAGTGATGGGCTTTGATGAATGAAGGGGGTAATCTAAGAGACCAAAGCAGAAGCGCAGGGCAAGGAGGGGTGGGAGAGGACCCCTTTGTGGCCTGAAGTCCTGAGAGGGTCACTCCTCACCCTGTGTGCATGTCTTCCTGGCTTCTCAGCTCTGGTAGTATTTCTGGTGCAAACCTGTCAGACATATGTGATGAAAGGGCCACTGGGCCAGGGGTTCTGTCCTGAATTTAAACAACACACACCCAATTTTCTCCCAGAAAGAAATGTGACAAGGGTCTGAAAAACGATCAGACACGCCACAGTGTTTAAATGATTATAAGCTTTAAAAAGGTATCAATATGTCACGTAAGGGCAGTCTAACCATAGCAGAGAGGGCCCTGGCTGTGCATTTTAGGGTTTGAATCTCAGCTCATTTGCTAAAGACCTCAAAGACCATAGCATAATTGATAAGAGCAAGGCTCTGGTCTCAGATTGCCTAGATTCTTATTTCTACTTGTCCACTGTGTAACCTTGGCCAAGTCACTTAACCTCCCAAATTTCAGTTATGTGGACCTCATGGGATTATTTTGAAGGTTAAGTGAACAATTAAGATGGAATCAGGCCCTTAGCACAGTGCCCAGAATGTAATAAACACTTGATCAATGTTAGCTTTATTATCACTATTAGTGTGAGGTCTTAGACAAATGTGATGATTCGAAGCCTGTGTCTACATCCATAAAATGGGGATGGTAATCTCCAGCCATCGGAGTGCTGTTAAGGGCTGAAGGAGGGAGTGCTTGGTACATTGAAGGTGCTCTGTTGTCGATAAACCTCCCTGCTTGCTGTGTGGGTAGTTAATTCCCTCTGACTTTAGAATGAATATTTTAGGGGTCTCATTGTTTTCACACTGGCAATTTCTTGGTACAAGACTATGCTGTTCCCTTCCCCTGTTCCCACCTCCACCCTGGATAATTCCAGCTTAAAAAAAAGAATCATCCTACCAGTACCCTGGTATGTAGAGATGATTGTGGTTACATCTGGCTCTGTGTCTGGAATCTGCCAGACTGCAGAAAGCCCAGATTTTAGGTCTTGGTCACCTTCTTCCAGATGTCCAGGAAAGCTGCCATCAGAGAGTAAGAGGGTTACTCAGGGAGTAGGCATCTGTTACTCTCAGAGGCTCTGATGAGAACTGGGCGGGCACCGGGAGCCCCATTCACTGTGTGGGATGCCCTCCCTGCCCCAGGCATGGGGGCAGTCTTGACAGCATCAGGCTCAGATTCCAGTTCACAATGGAGACCGAGAAAATCCAACCCTAGTCCTGGTCCCTGGCCCCTCAGGCTCAGGCTCCTTGGCCAGAGCCCCTAACGTGTCCTGACTGTGGTGGTTTTCCACCATGAAGGGAATGTGACTCATTGCCAGTCCATCTGCTTTGACCTTAATTTTCAATTCCTTTCCTCTGTGTGAGTAATCAGATCAGTCGTCTGTACTTGCAAAGGAAAGATTTCATGCATAGGGGAATGGCAGCTCAAAGTTCATGGCTGAGGACAGTTGAACCCTGGGAGCTGCAAGGTTGGGGGACAGCAGGCAGTCCCCACCACGCAACGAGAGCTGCCCTGTTTAGCCAGCCATTCTATGTTGGGGTCAATCAGCAAACCCAAGAGGGGAGGTGGAGCCCAGGGAACCAGAGAGCTAATGACAGGGAGTCAGGCGAGCTCTGCAATTACGGGATGCTCGACTCTAACACAGGCCAAACCTTAATGAGCTGCAGTCCCTAGACTCTAAAATTGAGAAGAGGAGCTCATTATGTGGCGGCACAGTGGCCGCGGCAGGGAGTGGACCGGCTTGTGGCGGGGGCCGGGTTCACTGGGCCTCGTCTCCTCCCTGGCAAAGCGTAGGGCCTCTTTGATGGACCTCTCTGCAGGGCCTGCCCCCCCACATCTGCTGTGACCTTGTGTACCCCACTTGTCATCCTCTCCTAAAACCAAACAAAATGAGAACTAGCTCTTCGCTCGATGGGTTTTCTATCTCAGCCAGGACAGCACCGGTCACCCAGGCCTCCTGCCACCCAGGAGCCCGCATTGCCTTCCCTCCTTCACTTCACCCTCACATCCTCTCATCTCCCTCCCAGACCTCCCACTTCTTTCTCTCCGGCGTCACTGCCAAGTTCAGGCTTCTGTCTTCTTGCTGTTTTATGCCTACCGCCTCCTGGTAGGTCAGCCTTCTGTCTAGTAGTTCACTTTGCTCTGGTCCAGTTTTCTACTGACTCTCTGCACAGTTATGTGTCACTGTCCTGCTCTACAGTGTTTTCAGTGGCTCCACATTGTCTTTAGGATTAAACCCAAATTCTGAATCAAGTTAGAGTCTTTGATCACCTGGTGCTTCCCGGGCACTCCCTCAACCACCCCCCCCCCATCTCCCATGCTTGAATCCAGTGAAACTCCTTGTTTCTATCTCTATTTTTATGCCTCTAGGCTTTTCCAACAGTCTTTTTGCCCTTGTCACGGTCTTTTTGCCCTTGTCATCCTGGCCTGCTCCTCTTCTCTAAGAACCAGGGCAAATGTCATTTCCTTTGTGTACATATTCCCAGGCCAAGTCAGGCCCTCTGTCTCCTGTGGTCCTCGGCTGTCCTGCTCACAGCTTCTTGATGGCTTCGTGATGGCAATGTGCTATTTAGTTGATAAGAGCAGAGACTCTAGACTCTAGAGACTTGGTCTGAGTAATGGCTCCCCCAGTTCCTACCATATGACTCTCCTCACAGAAGCCTGCCTGTCTGTGAAAGGAGGCAATAATAATTTTCTCTCTCCAGTTAGTGGGGAGGATTAAAAGAGATAATACATGGAGAGGGCTTACAGCACTGCCTGGCTACAGCACTGCACATTGGCTACTGTTGAAATGACTACGAGGTTTCCTGGTGCTTTCTTGCCTGTTCGGGGTCTGAGCTGAGCTCTGTGAGTGCTGGAATTTTCTCCTGGTTGGCTTTGTCCTCAGCTCCTAGAACAGGCTGGTGAGCAGGTACACAGAAAATGCTGGGACATCAGGGCTCCAGGCCTGGCCCCATCATGCGCTGGCTGTGGAACTTGATGGGACAGGCAACTTCTGGCCTCTACCTCTAGGGGCGCTTTAGGAGGGCAGCCCCGTCAGTGCAGCCTGAGGTGAAGGATCTTTGGTTCTCAGTCTGCCCACAACTGGGGATAGAGAACCTTGGTCAGAGCCCGAGGCTTGGGGGTGGGAGCAAGGGTGTGGTGGAGGAGAGGAGCCCTAGTGGTGGGGACTGGAGGCCGTTGAGTCTATGGAGGCTTGCCCGTAGTGTAGACCGGCTCTTGGAAACCCTCTAGTGGTGCTTTTCTACTGTCACTGGCACTTCCAAGCACTATCAGAGGTACCCGGATGGCACCTGACACTTTCCGTCTGTGAATTCTCCTAAACGTTCCACTTTGGCAGATGAAAAGACTCTCCTTAGAGGAAGAGAACAGAACGGGAAAGACAAAGCTCAACCCTTTTCAGTCTACACATCAGGTTCTGTGTGATAGCCATGAAGGCTGAGGGCAGACTAAAGCTGAGTTCTTCTGCATGAGAATGCATGTATAATTATTACCTGACAGTGCTAAGCGTGCCGTTTGGACAGGGCATGGCCTTTCCTAGAGTCTAGAGTAGCACTTAAGCATGTGGGGTCTGGCGTGTGATGGGCTGGGTCAGAGCGCGGCTCTGCCGCTTACAAGCAGGGCGATGTCACATAGTTCACTTTCCCTCTCCAAGCTTTCGTTTCTTCAACTGTAAAAATAAGACAGTAAGAACCCCCTCCTCCTAGGGGCATTATGAGAAATAAATAAGATAATGCACCTGAAGCCATCCACATGAGAGATGACACGAAGCCCAGCCTAGGTAAAGGTTGGCGATAATGACTACCGGTTTCATCTCGACTCTCACAAGCCAGTGAGGCAGGACGGTGGTACCAGTTAATGTTATTCCCATTTCCTGCTTCGTTCAGTGCCACACACATATGCCGAGCATCCCGTCCTCAGCGTATCCGGTCCACTGCTCGGGGTGACATGGAGGGAGCACATGACGGACGCGAGCCCTGCCCTTATAGTCTGGTGAATGAAGCAGATATTAATAGTCCAGCAGTGAAACAGTTGAGACCTGCATCACAATGGGGGGAAAGACGGGGTACAACAGACACGGGGGGCACAAGCGCATCTAGGAGTCAGAGAAACCTACTTCAGCAGAGACAGAGAAATTTTAAGGATGTGGAGCCATCAGCAAGGTGAAGAGGAGATGGGGAGAAAGGGGCCAGCATGTGCAAAGGCTGGGAGGCCGGAAGTCACAGCAGAGGGAGTGAAAGAACTAAGTGTGGCTGGGACGGTGGTTAGGACTGAGGGGGAAAGCAGGTCAGGGAACTGTGGCTCCGGGAGGGCAAATGCCATGTACAAAGATGCAAGGCTATTAGAACATGGGTGATGGCGTCTCATGAGGTGTTCTTGGTGTTAGTACCGTCCTACTGGCTCTCCTACGTACACTGGCCATGCTTATACACATGTGTATCCTTTTAAGAGGTTAAGCAATGAGTCATTGAGTCATTCCTTAGTTAACGAAAGGCCAGGGACTGTTAATTAGCAACCCCCCCCCCCCCATCCCTCAGGAGACATCTAAAATGCCTGCATTTGACAGAGTTAACAAGATGGGCTCTGACTCATCAGGAGTGGGCAGCTGTCAAATGAACATATTGGCTTATTGGATTGGAAACAGTTACCTGGAGCCAAATTCAAGTTCCTTGGCTTTCTGAAACAGAAAGAACAATGCACCCCACTGGGATCCTGGAAAGACTGGGAATAGGTGACAGCACAGGCTTTGGAGTTAGCAGACCTGGAGGGAAGTCAAGGTTCTGCCATTGACAAGCTGTAGGAATTAATGTGAGCCTCAGTTTTCCCTCCTCTGTGAAATGGGGATACGAAATAGTGTTTCTGTGAATACAAGACCAAGATTGTACGTGCAAACACTTGATATGTGCTCGGCTCACGCAAAGTACTCAATAAAGTTTTCTTTATAGCATGCTTGAAGTATGCTAGATTTTTTTTTTTAAGTTGATCGTTTTAGAGTGGTCAGATCTCTTCCCTGCCTTAAAACCCTCCAATAGATTGATGGAAGGCCACAACCTGGAGAAATGGATGGGCCAAAGTGACTACAGTAGCATTATCTATGCCCCCTTCACAAATTTTTCCTAGTTATTAGCTTTGGGGTATATTGGTGGACACCATTTCCCCTAACCCATACTTTTGGAAATATCTGAAATGTAGAATCAACTCTCTTACCATGTTATACTGGACAGTTTAATGAACAGAAAATGCCGTGGACCACAATATATCAAAGTGGATAAGGATGAACAATGAAAGTGGGGATTTCTGGAAAACTATCTGAAAACTCTTTCCATTGCTACAGCCTGGAGCAGAAGGTCCATGCAGAAATGGCAGAGAACACAAGAGATCATACAGGGGAAGAGAGCAGGCCCAGCATAATAGGTGGGTGCAGAGGGCATTCTGCAGAGTCCCCTGCAGGGAGAGAAAGCCTCCTTCCTGGTTCTCACGTTGCCCGGATGGATCGGCTGCAAGTTAGGAATAGGACTTCTGTGAGCCTACCCAACACCATTTGCCGTGAAGGCTCTACACGGACAACGTGAACTTGGAGTAGTTGGGGATGGAGGGTTGCAGAGTGCCGATGCGCAGAAAGCAAAAGCACCTCAGTGTGGGATTCAGGCCGGAACGGAAGCAGGATGACGAAACCATTGGGAGATTTGGACAAGATCAGAGAAGCAACATTTCCTCTAGTCCCAAGTGGCTGGGGCTTCACCAGGGCCTCAGTGAGGAAGTTAGTACCCTAACCACACTGTAAATTATTTATAGCTTGTTGCATAAATAGTTATGCTTAAATTAACTGTTTAGTAAACAGTTTACAAATCACTGCAAGGCAGAGGTTAGGTTAACTCTAAATGAATTTATGTGTTGTTTTTATTAAGACCTTAGAGAGCCTTCCAGGTTGGGTTGGAGAGAGGCGTAGGGGTTTGGTGGCCCCAGCTGACATGCGGTGACAAGATTCCTTCAATGTTCAGGAAGAATTCTCTTCGCCCAGAGTGAAAGAAACCTGGGGTGCTCACAGTGGCTTCCAAGGCCTTGCATGATCTAGCCTGAGTCTCTCCTCTGAGCTCATGTCCTACTAATCTTTCTTTTGCTCTAACCACGTTCATCTCCCTGCTGTTTATCAGACAAACCAGGCCTACTCCCAAGGAGGGCCTTTGCACTGCCTGGGCCCTCTGCCTGGATTGCTCAGTACCCATACTTCAGACAGCTACGTTCTGTCACCATCTGGAGGTTTTCGCTCATGTCTTACTTTCTCAGTGAGCCTGACCACTTGTTTAAAATGGCAGTAACCTCCCTGCCTCCCACATGACAATCTCATCCATACTTATTCTTTTCTTTTTTTAATTTTTTAAAATGTTTTATTATTTTTGAGAGAGAGATAGAGAGAGAGAGGGAGACACAGAATCCGAAGCAGGGGTTCTGAGCTGTCAGCACAGAACCTGCTGCCGGGCTTGAACCCACAAACTGTGAGATCGTGACCTGAGCCAAAGTTGGACGCTTAACCGACTGAGTCACTCAGGCACCCTTCGTCCATACTTATTCTAACTCCGATAGAAGTGATCTGCTTTTAACACACCACAAACATTTTCATTTATTATATTTGTTATTACTATATTTGTTCCCCCTGCTCTAGAGGGAGAGGCAGACATGTTTGTTTGTGTTGCTCACCCATGTGTCCCAAGCAGCGAGAACAGTTCCTGTACCTAGTGGACCCTAAGGAGATGTCTAGTGAGTGAACATTCATGGTGGGATTTGTGTGAGTATGTGGGCCACATATCCTGCATGGATCCTGGGAGCACCTGGATGTTTCTGGAAGGAAGTGCTACAGGAGGACAGCCCAGAGAAAGGGACTGGACACCAAAGGATAAATGGGCTCACTAAACTCAACGTGCCTCAAATTGAACTGTCTTCTGAACTTGTTTCTCCTCTCCACTCTGTGGCACAAGTGAAAAGTCTGGGGCTCAGCTTTGACTGTCCCTCTTATTCATCATTGGTGTGAATCAGCAACCGGGATCAAGGACCATCTGGAATGATTGTCCTCCAGCATCGCACTGGTGTCACTTGCTTCTCCTCTCATACTCGAAAGTAATTTTTCAGAATGGAAGGTCTTTGGCTCACACTTTATTTTTCTGTGTATTTTAAGTATGTCCTTCTACTTATTTTCTAGTATAAAGCATTGCTCTCACACACAAAAATCTGATGATAACATAATTTCCTGTCCCTTTCAAGTAACATGCACTTATTTCTAGATGCACAAAGCATTTCCTTTCTTTCTTTTTAAAAGTCCAATAATCTTAGTAGAATAGGTGTTGTATATTTCTTTTTATGTATGGAATATGGCCTTTCAATATGTAGTTCAAACAATGTTTTTTCCCCAGGAATGTTTTCCTAACTTATAGCTTTTCACATGTATTTTGTTGCCATGTTTTGGGTTCCTTCCCTGGGAACTCTTATTGTATATATATTGGGTCTTATTTGCGTATCTTTAATATTTGTCACATCCTCATAAATCCTTTTAATTTCTGTCTTCATTTTCTTTTTTTTTAAACTTTTATTTATTTATGCAGTAAATTTGAATTCAATTCTTTTTTAAAAAATTTTTTTTACTGTTTATTAATTTTTGAGACAGAGACAGAGTATGAGTCGGGGAGGGGCAGAGAGAGAGAGAGAGGGAGACACAGAATCTGAAGCAGGCTCCAGGCTCCGAGCTGTCAACACAGAGCCCGATGTGGGGCTCGAACTCACAGACTGTGAGATCATGAGCTGAGCTGAAGTCAGACCCTTAACCGACTGAGCCGCCCAGGCACCCCGTCTTCATTTTCTTTTAATTTAAAACATTTTTGTTTCTTTTTTGCATTTGATTTTCGTAAGGCATTATCTCATGTTTTCGTCTTGTGTAGTCTTTGTTTCTAAAATGACATTTTCTTTCTGTTTCTAATTCTTTTCTTAGTTAAGATAGCTGAGGTTTCATGCTTCTCTTTCACATCTTATATCATTTTTTAAAATGTTAAGCTTATTTTGAAATCGTGTGTACATTTTAGTTTCCTTCTGTTTTGTGAGTACATTTTCCTGGAATTTTCTCATTGTAGGGATATTATTTTGTTATTTCTTCTCTTTTGAAAATAACCATGCACGGGGTGAGACCTGAATAATTTTTGCGTTGCTCATTCTTATGTGAAATTAGTTGGCACGCACTTTGCGAGGGAGGCGGGGTTCAGAAAAGCTGTTCTAAATCCATCGACCTCCATCCTCTTCTGTTTCCGTGTCGGGTTCAAAGTAGGGTGCTCTGCTTTTCCCAGAGTTCCTGGCTCTCCTTCCGCCTCCTACACGGATCTGAATGAACATCTCTCGCCTTTGTCTCTGAGGCCTTTGTCCTGCCCAGTTTTGATTTTGCCCCCAGAAGTTTCTTCTTCACATGACACTTCTTCGTTGTACAAGAGATTCCTGTTGGGCTGGTTTTGAAAGTTCCTAGTAGGCGCCTTGCATGCACTTGCTACTGGAGAGGGAAATCCCCTTCAGGTTTCAGCCACTCTTCTGGAATTGGCATGCTGTGCTTTCCAATAAATATCCTGCGGGCTCTGGTCTCTCATATTCATCAAACGCTATCTTATTGGGTCCTCCTTTTTCCTCTTGTACAGATGATACTGAGAAGGTCTTGTGGCTGTTAGTGTTTGGTCCCCAGCTGCTGATATTTTGAGGTTTGCGGGGATATTTTTATCATCTAGTGTTTATCCAAAGGGCTTTGGTTTTGTTATCTTTGTTGTTCTGTCAATTTTTCACGTGGGGATTTAGAGGGATCTAAAAACTGCTGTCACGGGGCGCCTGGGTGGCTCAGTCGGTTCAGCGTCCGACTTCGGCTCAGGTCATGATCTCAGCGGTTCGTGGGTTTGAGCCCCGGGTCTGCTTCAGTTTTTGTGTCTTCCTCTCTCTCTGCCCCTCCCTCACTCATTCTCTGTCCTTTCAAAAATAAATAGACGTTAAAAAAAGTTAAAAACTGCTGTCACTACTGCCATCTTACCAGAATTTTCTTTATTTCTCTACTTTTAAGTAATTAAGTTCTGATGATACAGCTGCTTTAATTGAAACTGCTCTAATAAGAACTAACACATGTGATACTTCCTGTCGGACATTATTCTCAGCACACGTACACACATATATTTGCACGTATGCATGTATATGTAGGTGTACCCGTCCACTTCACTTCATAATCACAGAAAGCCTGGGGGCGCGGTGCTGTTACCATTTCCTTTCCACCATTGAGGAAACTGAAGCCCAGAGAGGTTATGTGACTTGCCCAAAGTTATGCGGGTAGCAAGTGACTGCTCTGGGATTTAATCCAGGCAGTCCGGCTCCAGAGTTCATGCTGTCATGGGAACAGTGATACCCAACAGAAGCTACATGATGCTTAGGAGACCCAGTGGCATGCCTGGCTCTGATGGTGGCATGATGGTATCTAGAAGATGCAGCAGGAAGAGACTGAGTGGTGGCTGTGACCAGCCTGAGTTGTCTGATGGAGTCAGCATGATGGCACCCGGAAGGAAAGGTAGCCACGCTGGGTGGGCCTGGCAGGACCTGACAGCCAGAGTACTACTCTGTGTAACGGTGCTAACAGAAGAAAAGACGATAGATTTGGGGGAGAATCTACAGTTGACTTTTGAACAATGCAGGGGTAAGGGGCACTGACCCCCCCCCCCCACAGTTGAAAATCTGCATATAACTTTTGACCCCTCCAAAACTTGTTAACAGCTTAATTGACTGAAAATCTTCCTGGTAACATAAAGCTGACTAACACATAACTTGTACATTATATATATCATATGCTATATTCTTACAATAAACTAGGGAAAAGAAAATGTTACTAGGAAAATTATAAGGAAGAGAAAATACATTTACAGTACTGTGTTGTAAAAAAAAAAAAAAAATCCACATTCAAATGGACCCGTGCAGTCCAAATCTGGGTTGTTCAACGGTCAAGTGTATAGGAGATGAGCAATGGGGATGTATGGCGCATGGTGTTGGGATGAGAATGTGGGTGGGTTATGTTTATTTATGTTTGTCTCTCCTCTTAGATGGTGTGAGTGTCCTAAGGGCAGGGTTCACCGGCACAAAGCCTGGCACATGGTCAACATCAGTAGTGTTTCAATGAATCTGGTTGAGCAGGGATTATCTGAGAGGTACTACTTCCTGTTTTAAGCCTTACTGAACTGGGTGAGAATATTTTGTTTGTTACTGGTGTCATATGGGGACAGGCACTTCCCGAAAGAGCTAGGATCTCCCTTTAGCCACTCCCCCAGAGCTTGAGTGTATATATCCACACCTTACCATTTGCCTGCAAGTTCTGAGAACTGGGACTGTGGTTACTAAGGGTCCAAGCTTTGTGCAACTAGAGCACTGCTCAGTGGAATATTGTAATGTTTGTAAAATGACTTGTGCAGATTTCTCTGCTTCTACTGACACCTGCTTCAAGTATTTCTTTTTATTTCAATTTAGTTTAGTTTAGTTCTCTATTTTGAGAGAGAGAGAGAGAGAGAGACAGAGACAGAGACAGAGAGAGAGAGGGAGACACCAGGGGGAGGACAGAGAGAGAGAATCCCAAGCAGGCTTCATGCTGACAGTACGGGGCTTGATCTCACAGACCGTGAGATCGTGACCTGAGTAAAAATCAAAATTCAGACACTTAACCAGCAGAGCCACCCAGGCACCCCTCAAGTATTTCTATTTAAAACAAAAATTTTTATCATGGTGTCTTTTGTGGAAGGTACTAAGCCAAGTCTTAAACTGTACCTCATTATGGGGAACTCACCTATGCTTTGCCTGACGTACCAGCCAAAGATAGAATCCACATCGCCCGAAATGAAATCCAGAATAGAGGACTGGGTGAGTTCAGGGGGTTCTTATGTTCCAGGCCAGAGCACGCGTGCCCATCTTATAACACCCCAATAAGTTCAGGAAATATTCCCAGCTGGTGTGGCAAGGCTTACAATCCATGTTTCCCAGGCAGTTTCTGGTTTACTTGATTGGTAAATATTTACTGATTCATACTATGTGTCAGGCCTTGTGCTGAGTGCTGGTGATCCTGAGCTAAGTCGGTACCTGCCTTTGAGGACATCTCAAAGTTGGTGGGAGACAGGGACTGGTGGAGGAACTGTAGAGTGTGGCCAGTAGGGAGATAGGCTTTGGAATCGGGTTGCCTGCGGGGAGCTCTGGCTCTCTTAAGTCATGTAAGTCTTCTGCACCTCTGTATTTTCATCTGTAAAGTGGAGACAAGGAAAAAGTACACTTAATCAAGTTATTGTGAGAATAAAATAATGCATGATAATTGCACAACCCTTGGGGTACTCTAAGGGTCCAATAAATACTAATTATTATTACTAGTGGTTTTTGTTTACCTTCCCTTTTCCTCTGCCTTCTGAGCTGCTATGTATGTATGTACGTAAATGTGTGTGTGTGTGTGTGTGTGTATACATATATATATATTTTTTTTTTTTTCCAAACACAATTGTATTATCATCCCAATGGTTTAGTTATAACTTGGGCAGCTTGGGTGCAAAGCATACTGGGTAAAGTCAGGCTGGGTGGGAGGCATATACTTGTCTTGAGCAGCCAGCCCACTTTCCCTTCCACCTGCTAGGGGGTCCAAACCTCTTGATGTCCTCCCAGCCCTGTTGGACTTGGCCCTAGACCTAAGGGGCCTGCTTGATGGGACCTGAGGCCCAGTCACTGGATGGGCTTAAGAGGAGGCAGGGATCCATGGGCTTACTAATCTTCTCAGTTTATTCTTCTCAGTATGTTTGTTTGCTCCTTGGGGGAGAAAGAGGAGGTATCTGTTTAAACAATCTCTAGAAATGGAAGTTATTTTAAGCCCATTCTTAAAGAAAACCAGATTCTTCTTTCCCCAAAGGCGCCCCTGTCTGTCCTCATCTCTGTGGCTGTCACCCTGGAAGGCAGCTTCTGCAGTGGGGCAGGCTGGAGTGGGTTTGGCCTGAAAGCAGCAATCGCAGCTCTGGGTCCCAGGATCCTGGTCCACCCTCTACCACAGAGCTTTAGGCAGAGTCAGTGGCTCACAGCTCCCTTTCATCTTCCTGTTGCTCATAACCAGCCCCAGAAGTCCTTGCTTGGGAAAATTGCCCTTCCTGGGTCCCAGTGTGAAGGCTGTCTCCTTTTGCTCTCTGCTCCTCTCTGTCGACGTCGTCTTCTTCTTCTTCTTCTTCTTCTTCTTCTTCTTCTTCTTCTTCTTCTTTTTCTTCTTCTTCTTTTTGTATGTGTGTGTGTTTTGGTTTTGGTTTTGGTTTTGGATTTGGTTTTGGTTTTGGTTTGATGGGTGGCCAGAGTGGGAAGCAGTAAAACAAAGGAGTTAAGTGTAGACTCTGGAGTGATAGAGATAACGTTTCAGTGTCAGAGCTACTCCTTTTCTTCCCTGAGTGATTTTACGTCCTTGCATCTCCGTTTCCTCATCTATAAAATGGGGACAATAATAATGCTTGTTCAGACACTTGTCTTGAAGAGTAAATTAAACAACTCATGTAAAGCACTTAGCACAGTGCTCAACATGTGGAATGTACTCAATAAATTCTAGCCATTTTTACAGTAATTACTGTAGGTGTTCAAGCGTTACATGGGGGAAGGGAAGCAAAGAGAACTAACATTTTTGAACATTGCTTTATGCCATGTGATGTCCTAAGTCCTTCACATTCACCATTTGATTTAATTATCTCATCTACCTTATATGGAAGCTTCTATTATATTTTTACAGATAAAGAGATTGAGGCTCAGAGAGGTTAAGAAATGTAATGAAAAGATTAATGTACGTTGTTAAACAAACAAAAAAAAAAAGTCAGGATACCAGTTATCCTGGTTGGGGAGTGACCAGAAGGGGGCACAAGGGAGACTATAGGGATGCTGGTGATATTTCTTATCTGGTTCCTGGATACATGAGTGTGTTGACCTTATGAAAATTCATCAAACTGCATCTCGATATAATTTGTTCATCTTTATGTACATATGTTATCTCAAAAAAATTAAGAAAAAGGAAAAAAATCAGCAGCTGCTTGCCTTCAGCCACACAGATTATAAGCATCAGAGCCAGCTCTTCATGCCCTCCACATGTTAATGTGCAAGCCTTGCTGGCCTGGGCATTTTCTTATGCTCAAGGCTCTGATGTAGTAGTCTGTGCCAACCCAAGGAAGCTCTGGCTCAAGGCCTATTCAGGCAGCTGAGGAGGGAGCAGGATCGTCATGGGCCACCTGAAGGCCTGACTCCGCCAGAGCGCATGTCCCTGAGGTAGCTAAGCACGGAGGATGCGGACCCCGGAGGCCTGCCTGGGATGCACCTGTTGGTGGGCTCCAGGGCAGATCATGGGACCACCTGGAAGACGGAGCCCATCAGGTTTGCCATGCTCCTTTCACCCGAGAACAGCTTTCATCCCCTAGCCCAACTGGGGACCCCATTTGCTTCCACTTCCAGGTTCTTTGAGGGAGTTTTCCACTCCTGGCTCCCTGGCCAGCTTCCACGTGTCCACTGGGGCTTGGCTTCTCTAGGTCTCCTTTCCGTGAGGCTCATGACACAACGCCAGAGAGACATCCGGTCTCCGCCTGTGCTTCTGGTTGGGGAAGAAGCAACAGAAGTGCAGTTCCTCCTGGGGGGAATGAAATAAGGAACCCTCAGACCTGTCAGCTGGAGTCCACATTTCTCCCCAAGCGTCATGTTTTTTATAAAGAAACTTAAAATTTTTAAATAGTTTTGGATTTACAGAAAGTTGCAAAGATAGACTGTTCCTGTATACCCCACACCCAGTCCCCCTGATTGCTAACACCTTCAGCGAACATGGTACATTTATCACAGTGGAAGAACCATTATTGGTCTGTTACTATTAACTAAGCCCCAGACTTTATACGGCTTCCACTAGTTTTCCACGAAGGTGCTTTTCTATTTCAGGATTCCATCCAGGATATCCTGTTATAATTAATCATCACGTCTCCTTTGTCTCCTCTACTCTATGACAGTTTCTCAGTGTTTCCTTGTTGTTGATGATGCTGACAGTTTTGAGGAGTACTGGTCAGCTATTTTGTAGAATGTCCCTCAGTCGGTCCATGATGCCTTTCCCATGATGAGACTAAGGTTATGTGTTTTGGGGGAAGAAGCCCTTCTCATCGCATCATATCAGAAGCACATGCTGTCAGCATGGCTGGTCAGCAGTGAGGTGCGTTTTGATCACTTGAGTAGGGTGGTGATGTATCAGGGTTCTCCACCGCAAAGTTACTTTGTCTATACTTTTCTTCTTTGGAATTGAGTCATGAAATGCAGCCCACGCTCAAGCCCCATCCAAGCTGTTCTTAGTCATCGAGTTTATCTGATGCAAGGCTTGTAAAGCATGCACAATCAGCTCACTATTTGCGCAGGTAGAGATATACAAGTTCCAAGCCAGACGCCCAGATATCGGCATACAGATAATATAGACAGACACCCAAATGAGTTCATATCCACAAACACAGACACTCATAGGCACAAATAACGCAGATACTAGAGAAATCAATAGTTTTGTCATTCCATTTCTCTTACCAGCCAAGCGATAAATCAACTAGGATTTTAATTAACACAGCTTCTGAAATCCCACTTTCTTTCTAATTCTTAAAGATCTTAAAGAACAAGAATAGAGTATGCCCCCGTGTGAGATGGGAGTGGAAGGGGTGACAAAAATGTGAGTCTGGGATTTAATCAGGCCTCCCGGGAAGGGCCCGGCCCAGAGGCATTTGGTGGCACCAATTCTCTTTTTCTCCCTTCCTAGCTCTTACATGGCTCTTTCAGGTCCAGGCCTGAAGGAAGGGGGTGTGAGTGTGTCCCGCTGGAGGGGTCCAGAGTTTTTCCCTGCCCAGCCCCACACACTTCCTCTGTGCCACGTGCTGGTCCCAGGTGCTGTGATTCAGCAGCTCATAACCCCTATGTTTGGGAGGAAAGAACAGCTGAAGCCTGGGCTGTCTCACCAGGAGGCAGCAGTGTAACTTGCCTTTGTTATTGACAGAAGGAGGAGGAAGGTTGCTAGAAGGACAGAAATAATAGCTGTCCGCTGAAGTGTTTGTGGAGTGAATGCGTCAGTGAGTGAGTGACTAGTTCATTCCTTGCCTCTTAGAAGCTCTTCTGTCAGGTTGCTTCCATCCTCTATCTCTAGAACACAATGATCGTATGTTTGTCCAGCTTCTCTATCCCCTTTCTAATCATGTTAGTTTTGGGGCACCCTTTGAAAGCATTATTTTCAATAAGCGCATACCATCTAGATAGCCGTGTAGCTGCACAATAGCTTACGTAACAACATAACCAATATTTGATAGGTAGGCTATTTCCATTTGCTTCTTCTTCTTTTTTTAAAAGTTTATTTATTTATTTTGAGAGAGAAAGAGAGAGAGAGAGAGAGAGAGAGAGAGAGCAGGGGAGGGGCAGATAGAGAGAGGGAGAAAGAGAATCCCAAGCAGGCTCGGGGCGCCTGGGTGGCACAGTCGGTTAAGCGTCCGACTTCAGCCAGGTCACGATCTCACGGTCCGGGAGTTCGAGCCCCGCGTCGGGCTCTGGGCTGATGGCTCAGAGCCTGGAGCCTGTTTCCGATTCTGTGTCTCCCTCTCTCTCTGCCCCTCCCCCGTTCATGCTCTGTCTCTCTCTGTCCCAAAAATAAATAAACGTTGAAAAAAAAAATTAAAAAAAAAAAAAAAAAGAATCCCAAGCAGGCTCTTCAGAGCCTGACATGGGTCGTGAACTCACGGACCGAGAGATAATGACCTAAGTTGAAATCAGGAGTCAGACGCTTAACCGACTGAGCCACCCAGGCGCCCCTCCATTTTCTTCTTATTGTAAATATCATCTGCTACTGTGCCAGACTTCATTGCCTGTTGTTTGTCTGGTCATCTGCTCCCCAGACTTCTGTGCCTGTCTTATTATCTGCAAATTGGAGATAATGGAAAATAAGAGGGGTTAAGGTAAGTGAACACAAGAAACAGTGATGAGCGTAGAGTAGATGTTTAGTCAACACCAGATGGCCTGAAACGGAAACCTTTGGAAATCGTGGAGTGTTGACAGCCATCGTGGCGCTGTTCCCGGCTGCAGGCTGCACCTGATGCAGGTGGACTCGGTCCAGCGCTGGATGGAGGACCTGAAGCTCATGACCGAGTGTGAGTGCATGTGCGTCCTGCAGGCGAAGCCCATCAGCCTGGAGGAAGATGCACAGAGTGACCTCATCCTGGCCGGCGGCCCTGGCCCCGGAGACCCCCTGCAGCTGCTTCTCAAGAGGGGCTGGGTCATCAGCACTGAGCTGCGCAGGATCGGGCAGAAGCTGGCCCAGGACCGCTGGGCACGCGTCCACAGCATGAGTGTGCGTCTGACTTGCCATGCCCGCTCCATGGTCAGCGAGTACAGCGCTGTCAGCAGGAGCTCCTCACAGGAGATGGGCCAGGTCAGCTGCCCGGGGCTGGGCGTGCGCGGGCACTTGGAAGGGAGGTACCTTCTAGAAGAGTGGGTGTGAAGTGTGTGGAGTTTGAACTTTTCCTGCTCCAGGGCCTCCTCCTCCTTCCAAAAATCAGGGAAGAGAGTGAGGACCTTTACTGAGTACCTACCATGCACTAGGCATCGAGCTAGGTGTTTTTGCACACGTCTCATTTAACCTGTACTGCATGAGAAGCAGACATAACCACTGTGAGAAGCCATACAGTGGTTCAGTATACCCACTTGAATGTCAGACTGTCTGGGTTCAAATATCAGCCCTGCTGTGTGACCTTTGCAAGTTACTTACCTTCTCTGTGCCCCAGTTCCATCACCCTAATGAGTATAATAATAGTATTTTTTTTCATAGTTGTGTTGTGAGGACTAATGCATTAAAATAGTTGATGAAAAATATTAGTATTATTGTCCTCACTTTATACATGAGGAAACAAACCCAGAAATCCTAAGTACTTTGCCCAGAGTTACGCAGTGAGTGGTGTAAGAAGAATTCAGTCTAGGTTTTTCTGATTCCAAACCCTCTGATGTTGAATCTTTTCCAAGCCCATAGTGAACCATTGAAAATCCCCCTCTGGCTTTCACTTCCCATCTTAGTGCTTTACCCTTTTCCTTGTCCCACTTTACAGATAGTAAACTTCTATTCATCCTTTGAAGCCCAGCTCAAATGTCCCTTCCTCTCTGAAGCTTCTTAGATCCCCCAGCGTTAACTAAGTGCTTGTTTTCTGTTTTGAGCTCTCAAACAGCTGATGATGGTGTCTTTTGCCATCCATACGACACTGTGTTACAGTTTATGTATCTATTTGCAAAATCAGATGATTTGATTCTTCATCTTTATACCCCAGAAGGCCCCATATAGTTGTTGATCTTCAACCAATGCTTGTTGAATTGAGTAAACTTGGTCTATTTCTTCTACAGATTGAGAAACTGCTAATGGAGAAATGCTCAGAGCTCTCAGCGGTCACAGAGAGGTAAATCTGGAAGCTGGGTAAGACTGGACAGCCTGCCTTCAGGCACAGGAAGGGGCTGGCATCTTCTTCCAGAGGGAGAGTGAAAGTGGGAAGGCCTGATGGTGGTCTGAGAGTTTCCTTTTGCTGACGCTTATCAACAACCTTGAAAGACTCCCTTGGGATTTTCTGCCCATTTTAAGGTCCAAGGAGAATGTAGAAGAAGAGAGAGGCCCAGGCATAGAAAGTAAGAGGATTATTGAGGGCTGGTAAAAAAGAAAAAGGAAAAGGTTTCCCATAGCTTTGGGAAGCCCCCACTCTACCCCCAAAGTCAAGGCCAGGTGAAAGCAAACACTCACACCCTGTACTCACATACACACAGACAAGGATTTCACAGACACGTACCTGCCCATACACAGATATATAAACACACACTTGTGCGTTCACAGAAATACACTCACACTCTTTTCTCTGTATCTCACACACATAAACATATATACGTTTACACTCAGACACATACAGACACTCAGCCTCACATGTATACACACCCAGGTGTATGTTAACAGTCTCCCTTACTTTTTCCAACCCATGCCCTGCAAGAGAAACATAGGGCTTGGCATCCCCCAGCACCCCCAGGGGGTCTTTGCCCTTCCAGTGGAACATTCTCAGGCCAACAGGGGTAAATTTAAACCTGATCCACCCCATATTCTTCTTGCCTGGGGAGAAAATTTTTAACTTTTTTTTTTGGTTGGTTTTTTAATTTGAGAGAGAGAGAGAGAGAGCAAGTGCGAAAGAGGGGGAGTGGGGCAGAGGGCGGGAGAGAAAAAAAGAATCCCAAGCAGGTGCAATGCTCAACTTGGAACTGGACAAGGGGCTCGATCCCATGACCCTGGAATCATGACTTGTGCTGAAACCAAGAGAAGGAGGCTCAACTGACTGAGCCACCCAGGTGCCCCTAGACAGCCATTAAATTTTTTTTTTAATGTTTATTTATTTTTGAGAGAGAGAGGCAGACAGAGCATGAGTAGGGGGAGAGGCAGAAAGAGAGGGGGACGCAGAATCCGAAGCAGGCTCCAGGCTCTGAGCTGTCAGCACAGAGCCTAATGCTGGGCTTGAACTCATGAACTGTGAGATCCTGACCTGAGCTAAAGTCAGATGCTCAACCAACTGAGCCACTGAGGTGCCCTGAGATAGCCACTTTTTAAAGGTCACAGGTATTGCCATACACTTTGAAAGTGAGCCCTGGGCTCACTCCTCTCAAGGAGAAGCTCAGAGGTATGGATTTGATCACTTTCTGATGGCCTTTCTTCCTAGGAACATGGACTGTTAGGTCCCATTTCTGGCCAGCACTTCTCTGAACACGAGGCGGCCAGAGTACAAGCAAGCTATTGAATATTCCATCTCTGGCTCCCCTGGAGCTGATGAGTTCTTCCTAGGTTACTCACATTACCACCAGGCCTGCGACAGGCCCAGATCTGACTTCTGCAATGGCTCTGAGCTGAATACCTGCCCCTTCCAGTGGTCCACTCCATGGTTTCTTTTCCCCAGGTGCCTCCAGGTGGAGAATGAGCACGTCCTGAAGTCGATGAAGGCCTGTGTGAGTGAAACCTTGAGCACACTGGGCCAGCACTTTGGCCAGCTGCTGGAGCTGGCCCTGACCCGGGAGGTACAGGTCAGTGCAAGCTGGGCTGTGGGGAGGGGCACTCGTGTATGTAGCCTGTAGGGGCGGGAGTGGAGGGGGGTGAGGCACTGGGCCCTATCTTGGAGGACACCCTCTTCAGACCACCAAAGTGAACTCCAGCACCTAGCAGACAGGACTGTCAGAGCTTGAAGCTTCCCCAGTTAGCCCAAATCTGCATGTTCCAGATGTGAAAACTGGTGCCCAGAGAGGGAAGAGACTTACCCAAGGTCACACAGCAAGGCTGTGGCAGAAGCTGGCATTTCCCAGCTGCCCTTTCAGTATTGTTCCTACCACCTTAAATCTTCCCTGTGTGGTTATTGCCCACAGTACACAATATGGATGCATATTGTCCTGAAAGACTTAGGGCACCTGCAGGGAATTAGCCAATTGCAGACGTCCTGGAAATAGAAGAGAATCTGGAAAGGTCATATAGTCCAGCCCCTACCTTTAGTCAGGCTCCTGCTTGATTCTAGAAAAACGAGGGCTTTGGAATCAGACAGACCTACGTGCAAACTGTGGTTCACAGTGAGACCTTGGCCAAGTTCCTGAACCTCTAAAAGTCCTCATTTCCTTCATATATAAAGTGACCCCCCCCAACCCCGTCAGAAGTGAAAGGAGAGGATTAAGCAAATGACATATGGAAAGAGCTTAGCACATAGTGTGAGTTAAATATATGTTATTTCCCTCTCTTGCCTTTTCCTATTGTAAAAGTCTCCCAGAAAAGCAGATTGCATACGGTTTTCATTATGAAAGGTATTTACATGTTATTTATAGTTACAGAAATATTGTGTTACATATTTGCCATTCTTTTCCCACCACCAAATAAAAGCCTTCCACAAATAGCAAGTCCCTTCCCATATCAGCTTCTCTCTAAACTCAGCCTCTCTACGGAGCCCAGAGGCTTCCTTTTTCTCTCTCCTGTGTGTCTGGCTCATTTTGCACAGGGTACAGGTTCTTCCAACCTGGCTCACCTGCTGGTCAGAGGAGCTGGCCCCAGGCATTCTGACCCTCCCAACCCAGAGAGTCTGCAAAGGCCACTCTGTCCGAGGAGCCTGGGATGAGGGGAAAGATGGGGTGCTGGGGCTGACGCTTGAAGTCGATGTGCAGATGCTGACCGTCACGTACAGGGGCAGATGGTGGTGCCAGCTGGGGCCGGCATTCCAAACTGAGTTCTCGAGTTCCAGAGGGACCCTGTGGAACATGGGAACATGGGGCCAAAGTGGGTGAAAACGTCAAGGGAGCGATGAGCGAGGATATGGAAGGTCGTAGTGGGGAGGAGAGGAGCCTGGAGGAATTTTTGAGCAGGGCTGCAGGTGCCTATGATGCCTTTTTTGCTACTTTTGTGCCCTTTTGCCTGGCAGTACCAGGGTTAAAGAAAAGGGCTAAAATTGAAGAGTTATGTTGGAGTGTAAAAGGTAGCCAGGGGGGTTTGGAAGCAGTCATTCTACCAGGAGGCAAAGGGGGAGGGTGTCTTTTCTGTGGTCTGGTGTCAGAATCCTGGGGGGAGCTCCCTGGGCTGTCAGGAACCTGGACCTTTTGTACTATGTAGCTGATTTCCTGGGGGTGCTGGGTCCGTTCTGGTTTTTTCCTCATCCTGATCTTGTTTGCAGTGGAATTCCTAATCTGGTCCTTCTGCTTCCATGGCTAAATCCTGCCCATCCCCAGGTCTGACTACCTGGGTTACTGATGCTTTTTGCCTGCGAGCTGAGCCCAATCCACAGCTCCTCTCTCAGAATTCGGTCCCTCACTGGCTTCCCTCTCCTCATCTGTCCTGCATTCCTCTGCATATTTGTTAGCTTCCTGATAAGCCCCTTTTCCTCCTCACATGCTCTGTGGGGTCCTCTGAGCCCTCCTATGGGTTGGGCTTGCTGTGCTTATAATATTTTTTGGCTGATCTTTAGCTTCTTTTTACATTAGAATGTTCCCATACAGGACAGTAGTGACATAAGGAGATACACTGGCTGAAGGCAAGGTGATTTGTGTTCAGTGGTATAAGAGTGTGTTTCTCAAATTTGTGACCCAATACGGTTCCCTAGGACGTTAATAATTATAGCAGGATCCTATATTGGGGGTGTCTTGACATAAAGGGAATTAAGCCTATGTCCTTAGATTGAGGAAGTCTTCTAAAAGGTCCTCACACATTCATGGTATTTCTTGTCTGATCTGTAGCTTCCATAGACAGAGATTTGGGTTTGTTTTGTTCATGGATATACATCTAGTGACGAGAATAGTACCTCTTATCCAGTAGGCCCTCAATAAGGATTTATTAATGAATGGATATGAAGCAGTATATTCCAAACTTATGTGGACGCAACAAATCTTTTTTATTCTTTAAAAAAATTTTTTTTTCCATTTATTTATTTTTGAGACACAGAGAGAGACAGCACGAGCAGGGGAGGGGCAGAGAGAGAGGGAGACAGAATCTGAAGTAGGCTCCAGGCGCCGAGCTGTCAGCACAGAGCCCGATGCGGGGTTTGAACCCATGAACCGTGAGATCATGACCTGAGCCGAAGTCGGACGCTTAACCGACTGAGCCACCCAGGCACCCCAAATCTTTTTTATTCTTAAAGCACTTGTTCACTTACTCTGGGATGCTGGCGTTTCAGGAAGTGCAATTTGGTAAAAGCATCGTTTGTACTGTGGAGGCTCTCGAGCAGAGGAACAGAGCTCTTCCTGGCCCCCACCCCTACCCCCATCACACACAGAAATAATACATGATAGAACAATGCTTACAAGGAGGGCAGTGATAATCTAGCACACGACTCTGCACTGGTCTCCTGCATCCTGGAATGTTGTGTCCAATTCCAGACCCCAGATGTATCACTGGCAATGATTGGGCTCCGAGGAGACTTCTAAAAGGATGGGGGCCAGGCTGAAGATCAAGATATGTGGGAAATAGTTGGAGGAGGAGAGGATGTTTAATCTAAGGATGGGCACTCTGCTCCCTCCACAGTCCTGTGTTTTGGGGACCTGAAAGGAAAAAGGACCCTAGGCCAGCAGGCCAAATCTATAGGACATTCTATGTAAAAAGGAATTGGGGAATAATAACTCTGCCCTGCAATGGAAGAGGCCACCTTAGGAACTCCCATTCCTGAGACAAGAAAAGTCATGCCCCTGGAGGACATCAGCAGTAGACAAGTGTTTGCAAGACTTCTTCCAATCTTGGTAGTATGGATTTCTATGAATGTCGGTGTTGTGGGATAGTGGACTGAGTGGGGGGTTTGGAGGCATATCAAGGTTCAGATCCTGACAGTGCTACTTACTGGATATGACAACTTGGGCAAGTTACTTCATCTCCCCACCTGTAAGTGGCTTGTTGTGAGGGTGAAATGAGACAGCCCATGAGTAATCGGTGGCACTCTTCTGACTAAGTCAACTGCTTTATTCACGAAAGACTTGCTCTCCCTTAAGAGCTCACAGCATGCTTTGCTAAAGAGCCCGCCCCCAGTCACCTAACGAATTGTTTGTTAAGATAATTTAACTACTTGGTGAGTATGGAAAAATTTAAGGCTTAAATGTCAGGAGGCACCAATAGGAAATTAATGAACATTGATGATTAATCTATCTGGGAATAAAGGATTAGCTATGTGGGAGGTAAGAGAAGACTTAACTTATAAAAATTGATTTACTTTAAAATGACTTCTAAGGGACTCTCTATTGAATAAATTGACTCTCACCTGTACCTTTGAGTCCTTGACTCAGCTTCATGTGGGTAGATGTTATATTCATTTATCTTTTCATTCCATCAATTACTTTTGATTTTAGTTTAAAATAGCACCTTTATTCTAATAAAACTGATTAGGGAATGTAGCTTTGGCTCTGTGGCTAAGCAAACTAGTTAAAACTTTATCTCACAGCTAAATTTCCCCTCCCTGTCCTAGGCACAGCTGGTCAACCTCAGGCCTCACCTGAAGGACAAGCACCTACCTTGTGACAGAGCTCAGACCTGAGGGATACTCCCTAAGAGAAAAGAGACAGGGGCTAAGCTTAGCACACTCAGTTCCTTCTTCCAAACTCATGAACTCATCCCTACCCTCTCAGGAGGATGACACAGGGAGGTAGGGAGTGAAGCCAGCAGAGGCGTGTCACTGAAATCCCTGCACAGAGGACAGTAGGAGTGGGGACCAAGTACTGTCACAGTTCTTGCCCTACTGTGCTATTGGCCTTATCTATTGGGGGCTGTGGTCAGGCAAGAGTGTGCCTGAGCC
The DNA here is from genome assembly GCF_018350175.1 of Felis catus. Classification (NCBI taxonomy): domain Eukaryota; kingdom Metazoa; phylum Chordata; class Mammalia; order Carnivora; family Felidae; genus Felis; species Felis catus. The sequence goes on from NC_058377.1 coordinate 71,463,744, forward strand.
CCTTGGGGGAGGAGGTCAGCTGCCAGTGGGGAAGTTCTTTCCCACCTTCATGAAGTCATTCTGCAAATAACAACCCCTACCTCTTCACAGATCCTTCTGGAATCACAGTGGGACATTTAGACTCTGCTCCCAGAAGGCTTGGAAATGACTCATGATATTACATTTAATAAATTATCTCTAAGGAGGTTTTATAACTAAAGCTCAAAATTTGCTTTCCTGTTCCATTTCCTACTCTTCAGTTTCTCGCATATATGTTGTCCAATATAGATAACCAGAGGCTGCAGTGCACCTAAATGGTAACATAAAGATCATCTGTACTTTCCAGATGAGAAAAATGTACAAAATGTACAAAAATGTACAAAGATGTACAAAATTTAGAGAAATAGTCTGTTTCATTATTGAGTTCTGTGGGAGAAAATAAAATTAAAGAAAAAAAACCCCAGTCTTTTCCTGTAGGAAAAATTCCAAGTCCCAAATACTTAGGTTAATAGAATTCTCTTCAATTTTCTTCTTCTGCTCATCTTAGTCAGAAGGGTCTCATCCCAGTGTGCGTGTGGTCATGTTACCTTGGGAAGCTACAGTCCAGGCTGTCTCTCCAGCTTTGAGAGGGGTTCCTTCTAGGCTTCTCAATTTGTACTGGTCTTTCCCAACCATACTTGAAAGAGTATGGATACACAATAGTATCACAGCATTACCCCTGCATTCACAGAAAGTGAAAACAGGCCAATCCTCAATCCATTAGGCAGGAATTCCAGGCAACATTTCATGCTGGGACTCTGTCTTAGGGTTGCTGAAGGCCTTAACTTATCTGCAGTTGAACGGAAGAGGGTGGGGAACAGACACCATCTTGACGGCATCCATGGGTAGGATGTCCGTTTAATTCAGTTGTCCATCGTCCACAAGGCTTTGTGATCATATATTCACTGGGGGAAATCATCTACCATAGGTTAACTGTGACATGATGTTTACCACATATGGGAGAAAAATGTCTCCTTTTTCATAGGAGGGCATTTGATACATTTACTTCTTCCTGCAAAGTCAGGCATTTATAATCCTTTTCCAACGACTTGCTTGGTTTGCACACTTTCCCATTCAGCATTTTCAACATTTCTTAATTTCTAGCCGCCCCCCCTAAACACCGTTTCTGCCACCCCAGGCTACATTGATTTGGGCTGCTTGAAGTGACTTTGGCTACATGTCTTCAAACCACTTTAAAGACACTGTATTCTCCAGGTTCCCAAAGATTTTCTAGGAGAAATGCAAACACATATACTTTTAACGGAATCAATTTCTAGATCTCCAATTTTTATTTCTTTCCTAAAAATTATCCTCTCAATAATACACAGTTTCTAACATCCCTTCTATTACTTTCCAAAAGAAGGCCACATTCCCCCAACCCCCATCCCAAATCTTATAGTGCATTGCCCTGCTGTGTAAAACTTTGGAGGATTGGGGAGACCAAAGAAGAAACCTTCATCCCTGAACCACAGACCCATAGGCCTCTGTGAATTATTTCTGTGATTTTTCTTACATATTTCTGTTGAGAAAGGCATTAGAAATTGTGTGTGTGTGTGTGTGTGTGTGTGTGTGTTATTTTAAAGTTCATATATTTATTTTGAGAAGAGAGAGAGAGAGCGCGCGCGCAAGAGTGGGGCAGAGAGAGCGGGAAAGAGAGAGAATCCTAAGCAGGCTCCACACTGTCAGTGCGGAGCCCGATGTGGGGCTCAGTCCCACAAACAGTGAAATCATGACCTGAGCCCAAACCAAGAGTCCGATGCTTAACCAACTGGGCCACCCTGACACCCCAGAAATTGTGTGTCCCCACTGTGGGGATATATAGTAGAATGGTAGTGTGTGTGTGTGTGTGTGTGTGTGTGCGTGTGTGTGTGTACCTGTGTGTGCTTATATGTGTGTGTTGGAGGGGTGGTTTTGAAAGATTTAAATTTATCATATTTCTTCCATCTCTATTTACTTCCAAATTGTGCATGGCTCTTGAGGGACATTTTCCTTTGACAAAGTAAAGAGAGAACTGGTAAGACAAATCAAACACTCAAAATGGCTTTTGGGGCACATATTTAAATGCAAGCAATTCCCTTCAACTATATCTCACACTCAAACCTAGGTTATGTCATTCATCGCAGAGAAAAACATCTTTGAAGACCCGAAGATTCTAAAGGTTAATGATAATGATTCTTTTTTTTTTTTTTAATGTTTATTCATGTTTGAGAGAGAGAGAGCACGAGTTGGGGAGGGGAGGAGAGAGGGAGATACGGAATCCAAAGCATGCTCCAGGCTCTGAGCTGCCAGCACAGAGCCTGACGTGGACCTTGAACTCCCGAACTGTGAGATCATGACCTGAGTCAAAGTCAGATGCTTCACCTGTTGAACCACCTGGGCACCCCGATAATGATTCTTTTAAATGTAGCTGGAATACTTTTGAGAATGACAACATTTTGCAAGATATATTGTATAAAATCCACAGATCCAAGTTTTACATGATTTTTTTTTTCAGATTCGGAGTACATTATTTAAGAAAGCAGTTCAAGCCTATTTTGTCAACACATTTTATGAAATATTTATACTAATTTCCACTTCTTGTTAGCAAAATATAAAATTAATTGCTAGCAGCTGGACTAATTAGATTTAAGCAGTAAATACCTTTTTCCTTCTTTAAATATGTAGGGAAGTCTGATCGTGAGAGCTACTAAAAATAATCAAATGATTTCTGATATTTTTATTCTCAAATTTGAATTACTCCTTACAATGAACACCAAATTTGAATACATATATCCACCTATTTACTGAAAGAATACAATGCCTTTTTTCACATTCCTAGATTTATAATAAATTTGCAATGTTATCTGCCTGTTACTTTGCATTATTAAAAGTTTAGTAAACAGGGGCGCCTGGGTGGCGCAGTCGGTTAAGCGTCCGACTTCAGCCAGGTCACGATGTGGTCCGTGAGTTCGAGCCCCGCGTCAGGCTCTGGGCTGATGGCTCAGAGCTGGAGCCTGTTTCCGATTCTGTGTCTCCCTCTCTCTCTGCCCCTCCCCCGTTCATGCTCTGTCTCTCTCTGTCCCAAAAATAAATAAACGTTGAAAAAAAAAATTAAAAAAAAAAGTTTAGTAAACATATACTAATAAATCAAATTTTATTTTAGCTATTATTTTAATATTGACAGTTTTAACATTTTCCCTTAGAGAGTGATTTGTATAATTATTTGTCAGTGCATTTTGGGGCATTTCTTGAAACACATATCAAAGCATTTCGTAATCAAAAATGAAGTTAGGAGGCACCTGAGTGGCTCAGTCGGTTGGGCGTCTGACTTCAGTTCAGGTCATGATCTCACGGTCCGGGCGTTCGAGCCCCGCATTGGGCTCTGTGCTGTCATTTCAGAGCCTGGAGCTTGCTTGAGATTCTGTGTCTCCCTCTCTCTCTTGCCCTCCTCCATTCACGCTCTGTCTCTCAAAAAATGAATAAACGTTAAAATTTTTGTTTTTAAATAAAAAATAAAAATGAAGTCAGTTCTGTATTGAGAAAAATTGTCTTGACTGATTGTCTTGGCTGAAAGAACTGTCTTTGCCAATTAGGTTTTAGGGTGGGTGTTTTCCATAAATTCAACAAGCAAAAGCTGTAGATTCAAGGTTTTGATAAAACATATTTGAAACACACACAAATATTTTATTAAAAATTGTATTGGCATGGGGCGCCTGGGTGGCGCAGTCGGTTAAGCGTCCGACTTCAGCCAGGTCACGATCTCGCGGTCCGTGAGTTCGAGCCCCGCATCGGGCTCTGGGCTGATGGCTCGGAGCCTGGAGCCTGTTTCCGATTCTTTGTCTCCCTCTCTCTCTGCCCCTCCCCCGTTCATGCTCTGTCTCTCTCTGTCCCCAAAATAAATTAAAAACGTTGAAAAAATTTAAAAAAAAATTGTATTGGCAAAGAAAGTAATAATATTTTGATTTTCCTAATCCCGTCTGCATAATTTGGATAACCAAAGGTATTCCAAGTAAAAGAGCAATGGGTATAATTAATAATTATTTGATAAGTCTTGATAAAGTACTTTTGGAATTCTTCCCAGAAATTGAGATAGTGAATGGGCAACTCTAATGATTGGGTAGCAATTGCTTTTGCAAGTCAAGTGGTTTCCATTTCTTTTCTTCTACCAATTGAGAGGATTTATCAGCTGGAAGATCATTAAAAATAGTGTCTGATGGGGTGCCTGGGTGGCTCAGTTGGTTGAGTGTCCGACTTCAGCTCCGGTCATGATCTCATCGATTTGTGGGTTTGAGCCCCATGTTGGGCTCAGGGCTGACAGCTCGGAGCCTGGAGCCTACTTCGGATTCTGTGTCTCCCTCTCTTTCTGTTCCTCACCCACTTGCATTCTGTCTCTGTCTCTCTCAAAAAGAAATAAACATTAAAAAAAAATTAAAAAGATAGTGTTTGATGATGGATCACCATGTGATTGCACAATTCAGAGTGTACTCAAAGGGTCAAGCAGCATGGCTATAAAAACTCCTCCCATTTGTCTCTATGGATTTATGGAACAAAATTTTTCAGGTTTACATCTAAAAATATGCATTGGAGCACCTGGGTGTCTTAGTTGAGCGTCTGGCTCTTGAATTCGGCTCAGGTCATTGTCTCATGGTTCATGAGTTTGAACTCTGAAAGCACTGGGCTCCATGCTGACAGCAAGGACCCTGCTTGGGATTCTCTCCCCCTCTCTCTGCCCTTCCCCTGCTCACCCTCACTCTCTCTCTCTCAAAATAAATAAATAATCTTAAATAAACCACACAAAATAAATTAAATAAAAACATGCATTAGGTCAATATTCAATAATGTCTACATGAGTTACTGAGAAAGCCTAAAAAGGATACAAAGCCTCATTTATCTCATTAAGACCTATGTTTATAATAAAATTTTCATCTTTATTATGTATAGTTATCAAAATTAGTAATCTATGTTGTGTTGACCAATTGTACTGATACTAATTGTAACAGTAACTCAACCCAGAAGAGAGTATTTTTAAACACTTAGGACCTTATAGTCACAGGAAGTAAAATGACATTTCAATGTTTGTTTGTTTGTTTGTTTATTTATTTATTTATTTATTTAGAGAGACAGAGCGTCAGCACGGGAGGGGCAGACAGAGAGGGAGACACAGAATCTGAATCAGGCTCCAGGCTCTGAGCTGTCAGCACAGAGCCCAACACGGGGCTCGAACCCATGAACTGGGAGATCATGACCTGAGCCGAAGTCGGACGCTTTAACCGAATGAGCCACACAGGTGCCCCATTAAAATGACTTTTCAAATTTCAGTGATAAATATGACAAGGGTAATCAATAAAACACTTTGAAACTCAAATGTGTTACAAGAAGATGAAATTCTGAGGGGGGGGGGTTGGAATGGGAACATACATTTAAGGATGAAAAGAAAAGATGTGAAATGTTCACAATGTTGAAGGAAGAGATTATTCGTACATTTTTAAGTGGATGATGATGTTGGTATCAAGTTACATTGTATTTAAGTTTCGTTGAATATGTCTAAAAGATGCAATGCTTTTATTTTATGTCATTATCTACAATCTGCTGGAAATTACACCCTTTCCAACTTTGTTCTTGAAACTTATGATGAAAAATTGTCCCTGTCAAATTGAAAATGTGTGAGGGGTCATAGATTTTTCAAAATTCCTTTCGGGATAAATAAGAAAATAAAGACTGCCCTAGAATGCACAGACACTCTAGTTCTATATCATGTTGGCTGTTGTCCCTGCCTCTTGATGGAGAATTGCTTAGGTTGTAAGACCCCTGTCTTCTAAGGATGCTCATGAAGACTGGATCCTTATAGGCTTCGAGAGGACCAGTCCCTGTGACACGTGCTCCTCAGAACACAGTCTTTCCATACCTTTTGAGTAGGTTGACCTCGAGTAGCATTTCTTTCTGCTACATCTTTCTTTTGCATTAATGAACTATGCCTCCAGTATTCTCTTTCCTTTCATTTATCTCCTACTCCTTTCAGGGAGACTCAGCTGAATTTCTGACTGTTTACCCTGCTTCCCATGTTGGTATCTTTCCTTATCTAACTCCTAGCATGAGCACTAGTTGCTGGGTTTGAGCAACTTTATCACTTTGACTTTCTTTCCTTTCTGGCCCATTCTTTTGTTTTTCAAGAAAACTCTTCTAGATTTGGCATTTCCCTTATTGAGAGAAATTAAATCAATTAAAGTCTATATTTGCCCCAAACCTCCAATTCTAAAAGATCTTATCCACATTTGCCTCCCCACAATGTATATTCCTACCTAGGAGATATTTTCCTATCAGAACAATAGCTAATCCAAGCCTGTATTCAGTTATAGCTTTGTCTATCTCCTCTTTAGTATGTCCGGTCTTTCTGTGCCTTTCCTCAGGGCCTGATTCATGCATTTCTCCAATACGTTCTTTTAGGACATAGGCAATGCTAGATTTGCATTTTCAAAACCTTTCACCTAGAAATTTATCTAGCAATCCTTTAGATATTTCATGCTGTTCTCTGTAGTCCTTTCCTGTTTTCCAGAACTCTGTTAGTGTATAACAAGTATAACAACCCAAATAATAACCATTTTTATTATATCTTGTAATCTGAAGGGCCAAGAATGTGGGCAGAGCCTGGATGAGTGATTATTCTGTTCCATATGGCATCAACAGAGGTCATTTGGTGTTGTTCAGGTGGCAGATGGTTTGGAGAGTCTTAGAAGACTTCATGACATGTAGAGTGCCTTGGAGGGGATGACTGGAAAGCTGGTGTCTACTGAGATTATTGATCAGGGATCCTACACATGGTTTCTCCAGCATGACAGTCTCAGAGTTACAAAACTTCTTACATGGTAACTCAGGACTCTGAAAAGAATGTTACAAGAATCCTGGGTGGTAGCTTCAAGGTTTCCCATGACCTAGCCTTGGACGTCCTGAAACATTACTTCCATCAAGTGCTGGCTTTTATTTGTCAAGCAAGTCATTGAGGCCAGCCCAGATTTAAAAGGTGGTGGTGGCAGGAGGGAATTGGAGCTCACGTCTCTATGGGAGGAGTAGCAAAGAATTTGTGGTCATGTTTAATCTGCCACACCCTGTCACATCAGCCCACATTTATGTCATTTCTTTGCATGGCTGGGCTGCCCTAACTATGTCCAACTATGGGTTCTCTATCTGAAGCTTTACACAGAGGCTTCACTGTATTTTCCTGGCTCCCTCTGAGGAACTTATTCCAGGCTGATGTATGAGAGTTTATCTCTCCTGATCAATTTCACGGGTCTGCAGTCACTGCCTGAGAAACAAAAATACTGTTTCCTTTTTGAATTCCTTATTTAGAGAAGCTAGATTGTGTACATTTCCTTAACCCTTCTTTATCCCTTTTTCCTGGTCTTCAAGATTCAGGGTGTGTGTGTGTGTGTGTGTGTGTGTGTGTGTGTGTGTGGTGTTTTTTTTTTCTTCTCTGCCTAGTCTGTCTTTAAAAAAACTATTTCTGTCATTCAGTCTCATCAATCTTTGCTCCATTATTTTGTCTCTTTTCTGCCACTCTTCTTATGATACAGGGTGAAGCATACTTTTGACATGTCTTCAGTTTCTCCTTGATTGCCTGAAAAAAATCTTGATTTTAGAAACTGTGTTAGTTTGAAGCTGACACCAAGATAGGATATGATAGATGCCTGTGAAGGATGAAAGGGAGGAAGTGGGGCAGGCATGGAAAACCATGTTGCAGGTCTGAACACAGAAATAAAAGGTGGAAGGAAGACTCGAATAGGAAGAGACGTGGAACTTTCGGGCCAAAGGAGTCCCCTCTAATGGCCACGGGCTGCAGTAGTGCCCCTGCTCTGCTCTGTCACAGCTGGGAGTAGCTCAGGGAGGTATGGCCTCAACAAGGACACAAGGGTGGATCCAGAGGGACAGCAGCTGGGGCTCTCAGTCAGCTCTGCCCCCTGCAGCAGGAGGTCTGGCTCCCCCAGGGTGGAGAGCTGCAGATGCTAACGGGACCCAGGATGGAGAACCACTCTCCAATCTGGTGAGAGTTGCTAATGAGGCCAAATATTCTCCTTGTCTTGAGACTTCTATCTTTGCTGGTCCAGGTGAGGTCCTGCCGACTTTGAAGGAGATGGATTCACTGAACTTGGAAAACAGGAAGTCAGATTCGCAGGATTTCAGGTCCAACTAACTCCACCACATATCACATGCTTGACCTTGGTCAGATTTCTTATGTCTCTGTTTCCTCAAGTGAAATGAGGGTTGGACAAGACTTGCTGAGGGTCCTTCAGCTCTGACATACTGTGACGATTTCAGTGGGGCCTTTGATCTCAAATTTTTCCAAATTTATCTTTATGAAAAGGATGATTACAACTTTTCATTGTCAGAGAGCTGATTCACTGAGATAATCTGAGGCATAATTACGGTATACGTGCGTAGAGACATTAGCAAGAAATTATTCTCAGGCGTAAATGGTCTAGTGTTAGCAGATGATTGCAAAAGACATTGGGTTGAATTGTTTAACGTCATGCTAATTTGCTTGAAGTGCAAACACTAATCAGGAACACTGAGTAATTATGATTTAGGTACAAGCCCCCAGTATATGAAATCGGTGTTTTCATGTGAGCATTAATATGACTTACGTAAGTGCTTACGGTATGATGGGGGAGGATTCTAAGAAGGACGTTCATTACAGAGACTTGCAGTAACAAATCTTGGTTATTAATTTTACCTTTTGTTGAATATCTTATAAGAGGCATCTATCAAACCTTAGGGAATAATTTTTACATTTAATGTTGCTTGATTAAATACGCACTTAATCTTAGACTGCTCTCTGTAGAGAATTAGTTTATTGTATGTGTGAAGTATTTTATGAGTTTGAATAAAGAGAAAAAGAGAGTCATTTACCTTGAGCCTTAAACACACTTAATTTTAATCATTTTACAAATGGGGAAACTGAGGCCTAGGGTTTTTTTTTTTTTCTCTGTCGCCCAAGATCACAAAATGGTAACCGCTGACAATTTTATTTTGCTTCCATGTGCCGAGTACCTTTAGAAGTCCTTTATTTATATATTGGCTACCTTTTCTTTTATTAAAAAAATTTTTTTTAATGTTTATTTATTTTTGAGAGACAGAGACAGAGACAGAACATGAACAGGGGAGGGGCAGAGAGAGAGGGAGATATAGAATCTGAAGCAGTCTCCAGGCTCTGAGCTGTCAGCACAGAGCCTAATGCTGGGCTTGAACTCATGAACTGTGAGATCCTGACCTGAGCTGAAGTCCGACACTCAACCGACTGAGCCACCCAGGAGCCCCTGTATATTGGCTACCTTAATAAATGGGTATAGCCACCTTAAGAGATGGACGCTGTAAATTCCACCCTGTTTTACAAAGATGAAAACTGAATCACAGAAGGGCTACATTCCTTGCTCTGGGGCACCCGGACACCATGGCAGAACCAGGATTTGCACCCAGGGCAGTTTGACTCTAGAGTCCCTGCTTTCAACCTCAGGCACACTTCCTCATCAACGTAACGTGTTAAAAAAGGCAATCTGGCACTAGAACTCAAGTCTATTTCCTTTTAAGTGTTTTTTTTTCCCGTAATGGTGGGTTTAATTAAAAAACAAATCCATTTTGATATTTTAAAATAACATAGCAACTGCTCAGAGCCCCCAGCTCTGGAGGTGTGACTTTCTTGCATGAAGCACCCCCAGGGCAAGTCTTCCGAATCACTGTCTCCACATCTCCCAGGAGAAACTCCAGCAACTAGAATTAATTAGCAGGTAGGAATCATTTATAATCAATGAATCATATGCTTCAAAGCAAATGGCTGATTATGAAGTAGTTTCAAGATACGTGAAAAAGCTTTTTCCCAGAAATAAGCTAAACTAATCTTTATGTCTCATTTGTTGATGAATTTTCCATTTGCTTTTCTTCCTGGTCCTCCCTGGGTCCTAGGTCCAGTCACTTCTAGCCTCCTTACCACAAACCTTAGTTCCCTCAGCTTGGAGCGGGGTGACATTCCTGAGTTACCCACTCTTAGACAGGAATCCCAGTATTGCTATTTTGGCCTGGCTATACAATGCAAATGTCCTCCCAAGGAGTAAGCTACTGTAGACTACTTCTCTCTTTTTTGTTTTGTTTTGTTTTGTTTTGTTTTATTTTGTTTTGTTGGAGGCTACTTCTCTTGACTCAACCCCCTGAACCCATTACCCAGCTGGATACCCACCCGTTGGCTATCAGTCATCCCAAACAAACCAATTCTTTGGTCATAGCAGTAGCAACCCCTTGGTTTTCAACTTTAGGGTTGAATTTAACTGCTGGTTTCTGTCTTCATTCGAAGCCAGGAGAACAACAAAGCAGTACTTGTTGAGACCATCAGTACTGAGAGCTGATTTTCTGTCGATTGGAACGGGGCGCATTTGTTGTCGATGCCCCAGGGGTTTGAAATTATCCCGTATTTCTGAAATGTAGTTCAGACCTCATATAGGCTCATGTCTTTCCCAAAGCTAGAACCTCACCACCCCCATACTGGGACTGTGAATGGGGCAGGATTATAATTTCTAGGGGGCTTTTAGGAGCATGGATCCATTGGTATTCCATTAAGGAAGATTAGTGGAGGATAGATGAAGTGAGTAACCATCAGACTTTGCTATCTTTTCTTAGGCACTGGTGAGAAAAATCAATGCCTCAGACAATATCTACACCACGGAATCCACCACAGGGAACCTGTTCAGCCTGACCCAGGAAGGGGCTCCCTTGTGCCGCATCATCGCCAAGGTGAGCTTCACGGTTAGAGGCCAAAGTGACAGGCTTGGGGAGAGTGGGAGGGAGCTAGTTTGGTGGGAATAGCTGGCTCCAGAAGTTGTTGGCTGTATGATCTTGAAAGAGTCACGTCCCCTCTTAAGGCCTTGGTGTCTCCATCTTTAATAGTGGTTAGACCCTCTGATCTCAGCTCCCTCTTGAGAAGAAAGCAGTGCCCCCAGGGTCTCATCCCTATACTCCTCTTAATGTGGTATCTGTTAGGTATATCAACCCTCCTTTCTCATCTCTGCATATCTCACCAAACCCAAACAAAATATATCCCCCAACTCAGATTCTTGATGAATCCCCCAAATACCTGCAGCCACTGCAGTACCACATGAGAAGACAAAATTGAGGGTAACAGTGGTTTTCATCAATTACAATGGGAGTTCTAATTCACCAGCTTCGTGGTAATTTGCCCCTACGCTTGGTGTGCAGACACTTAGGGTAAATACAGGCAATTGATGATCCTAGGCTCTCACCAGGGTCTTCTATTTCATTTTTGCTCATTTTTTTTTTAACTTGAAAAATGACATTGCCATGGAGATAGAACTAGTGGTCTAACTGGACACAAAGTTATGTCTTTCAGGAGATGTATGATGCCAGCCACAGGAAGATGCTGTGGTTCAGTGGTCCCCAGTCTTGCCTCTGTCTCACAATCCCTCAGGGGATTTTGGAAAACACAGATCCTTTTGCCCCCACTTAAATTTACTGAAGTCCTGGGATGAGACCTGAGAATCCACATTTTAATGAGCGCTACAGGTAGTCCTGAGGCATGGCCACTCTCAGAATCACTCACCTAAGCCCTTAAAGAAATCTGGAAGAGGAGTATGGAAAACAATTTGACAATAAACTTCACATATTGAAAAAAAAGAAAAAAAAAGAAATCTGGAAGAGGAGGGTAAATGCTTGTCAACCCTGCTTAGGGGAGCAGTAAGTCGCATATAACCGCAACAGGTAACATTTGAGCGTTGCTGTCTTGCCGTCCACTGTGCTTAATGTCGTTCAGACATTATTTGCTTTAAATCACAAAACCATCCTAGGAAGTTGGTATCAAGTTGTTCTCATCCATAATTGAGGAAATGGTTTAAGGGACTTACTCAAGTTCACACAACTGATCAAGAGTGGAGTCAGAATTAGAGCCCAAGTTTATTTACTTCAGAGCTCATGGTCCCAAAGCCCACAGTGGTGACTTCTGGTTTCATCCTGGCCCTTTAGATTCTTGGGCCAAAGAGTGACTCAGAAGTTCTCAATCCTGATGCATGTTAGAATCGCTAGGGAGCTCTAAAAGTCACACAGCTAGTAAGTGAGGGAACTGGAATTTGAAACTGCCTGCTTGGCAGCAAAGGCTATGCTCTTGCTTACTATTCTGAACTGCCTCTTAGCAACCCTCCTCCTCTTTCTCCTTCTTCTCCTCCTGTTCCTTCCTCTGCCCTTCTCTCTGCCTTCTACAACCTTTGTTATTTTCTGCATCCTTCCTTCTCTCCAAGCATTGTGCTAAGCTTTTCATTCATTATCCCATCTGATCCTCTCAGTGATCTGATGATGTGTTGTAATTATAATTCCCATTTTTGAGATGAGGGAACAGAGGATCAGAGAGAAGGTAAATAACGTGTCCGAGGTCATGCACATTAAGTGCAGAGCTGGGATTTTAACTAGATGTTCTGCCTCCAGAATCTTCATCTCAATCTTCTTGTGTCTCGAGTCCTTGGGAGAGAGTAGACAGAAGGCTGAAGCAAAGAGAAGATTCAGTGATGACTCCCATCTTCCCAGCCTGGAAGAGGGTGAGACTGGTTCCTCCAGTGGAGTCACCATGTCTGAGTTTCTAGTCCTGACAGTGACACAGGAGCTGGGAGCCCCTGGTGCACTCTACACAGCATCCTCACTGTTGATGCTCAGGTAGTGTGCCCAACACTGTGACAAATTTGGGGCAAATCTGGGCCTCGAAGTGGCCTGCCCCACCTACCTCCTCAGGGCCCAGTGTGGTCTGTCTTTGGGCCCTTCATCTGTCTGAGGTCTGCCTTCTCAGCCTCTTGGGTTCCTTTGAAGACCAAAGAACAAGCCCAGCCCTCCCTGTGATGGTAGTAGTAAGCCCCATCCCTTCTTGAGCGCAGAGCAGAGCAAACTCCCTAGTGCTATGTCACAATTATCCTGCTCTTCTATTATTTCCCCCATCACTAGCCTACATCCCACAAGTAGCCTCCTCAGCTTTATGACAGCTTATCCCAAGTCTGTCTGAATAATAGATACCATTATACGCATTGGCTTTGAGCCCATAGCTTTCTATAAAATTAAACAAGCTCTAGCCAACAGTGCAATTCTGCTAGCTCAGGCGATTCCCAGCTCTACTCTAAGACGAGTGCTGTTCTTGGGTCCTTGAGAGGTTTTCAGGGTGGTCCACACAACTATTCCATGTACCTTCCTCTGGAGCCTCCTTCGTCCTCTCCCTTCCATGTATTCCAACCCTTGGGATACCTTTTATGAAGGTTTGAGACATTCTTCTAACCAGGAAGCTTTCCATAGACTGACCCTCACCTGGGTGAGGCCCTCTCACATACATGAACTCAGTTGTTCCCCCAACAGCTTGGTTGTGTAGCTGCCGTGACCCTGTTCTGTGCCGAAGTTAACCCGCAGCAAAGTCAGGATTTGAACCAGAATCCCCTCAGTCTGGATTCAGCATTTCTTCCCTTGAGATTTCCCAGTAGCTAAAAATGCAAAGAAAGCTATTTTTCACAGGCTTGGCAAACCATGTAATGAGAACCCAATGCAAATGGGTACTGGGGCTTAAATATAGTTATGCTGAGTTCAGTGCCTCCCCAGCCAAAGGAAGGCTGCCACATTGATCCTGGCTCTCAGTCTGGCCTTCTTTGGTACCATTTCTTTGTTGTCTGCTCCAGATGTAAATACCTACCTACCTGTCCATCTATCTATCATATCTATCAATGTATCTATCTGTCACTTAGCATCTCTATCATCATACATATAAATATTTTATACTATATATGATTAAATATAAACACACGCATAAAAATATAAATATACATATGTGAATACACATATATAAATGTACCTACATACATAAGCACATATATGTGTATAAATAACTTATATCTGGAGGGAGGTCAATAATAACCAGCCTGGCTGGCTGGGGAGAACTTAGGACTTCTGTTTCTTCTTACCTTAAACACTAATTTGATTTTACTTAGTGACTCTGAGTAAGGTCTTTATGTGGAACCCTCATCAGATGTCCCAGAGACCGTGAGAAAGTAGGAAGACAGGGATAAAGGATGGTGAAGCAGGAAGTCAGAGGGGGTAAGTGTCTTGCTGCACAATAGATTGTGTCTTCATCAGAGGAGTGATGTGTGTTTAACATCAGAGTGATTCTCTTTGACCCTTCCACAGCCCCCATGACTCCTTGGCTGCCAGAGCCTGAGTTCAATATGGACCAAGGCAGTCTTGATCAGTGCTTAGCCCAGCGTCTGACATATACTGCACCATGAATAGTTTTTGGCTGCGTGGATGAATTTATCAGCCATATATGATATGCCCGTTTCCCACCAAATGAACCACCCCAACAGGAAGTAGGAATACGGAAGTTAAAGAACGCTCTCAGCTGATTGTAAAATGTCAGAATTTACAAACTCATCTTGGTGCCTGCAGTGATAAGCAGCAAAACTCTTAGAATGAAGAAGGCTGCCAGGCTGATCTTGGTGGGACGCTGGGAAGGGCAGATTTGGGAGGACTTGTTGCAGCGAGTCTGTGCTGGGCCCTAGAAGTCATCGCTGTGGCTTCTTCTAGTTGCTCATTCATTATCTGCGCTGTCAGTCACAGCTGCGCCCCCAGAACATGAAACAGTGCCTGGTGCTCGGTACATTTTTTGTTGAAAGAGTTCTCAGAAATCTGACAGTGCATGGTATTTTGCTGGACTCAGCTTCTTACATTTTTTTCAGTTTGGGGAACAGAGCGTAACGGGTTTAGTTAGAGCCAGGGGTGGTGAGGTTAAAGGCGAGTGCCCTCAGGGCCAAGTTCAGATCAATCTTCACAAGTTCTTTACTGCTGCCATCCCCAGGCACCCTTGCAGGCCTCGGGGAAGGGGATGATGGAGGAAACAGGGCAAAGCCAAATGTAGGGTGTCCAACTTCTCCTGCTCTGGACATCCACGGTGGTGTTGCCACAGATTTGCTGGGCGCCTGGTGAATCTGCTTTGGGATCTAAGAGCCATGGTGGCTCCAGTGATTTCTATAGAATAAATATGGCCAGTTAGGATGAGTGCCTCACCTTACCCCTGGATTCTTCCCAGAAGTCCTCCCAGACTGCGGTGAAGTTCCACAAGTTAAAGGTGTTTCCATGCCCAGCTGTCACAAAACAAGTACGCGCTCACACTCAGCTAGGGTGTTTGTTGCTGAAGGTTTTTTTTGTGTTTTTTTTTTTTTTTCTTGCAAACTAGAGTAAAGAAGGGAAAACATGGATGATGTAGATTTGGGTGAATGATTTCACCCATCTGGCTTGCTTTTTTTTCCCTCACAAAATGAGTATAAATTCTAGTATTGATATAAATAAAAGTCCTTTTTTGAGTGCCTGCCATGGTGGTTGGAAGGATCTGAGAAGTAATGGTGTTTTCTGGCAGACGGAGAGCCTGCACAGGGCACTAGGCTTCAGTTCCCTTCACTTGCCTCAGACTTGCTTCTAGAACCTATTTCTGAGGACTCCAGGCTTGTTCTGTGACAGGCTGCTGAGAGGGAGTTGCCAGGTATGTGGAAGCAGTGTTGACTGGTGTTGAGGCTGGCCCTCACAAATATGTCTGTCCTAGCCCCTGGCACCACAGCCCCAGAAGCATTTGGACAGTCCTATTTCCAGTTTGGACCATCAAGGGTGACATTACTTTTGGAGGTGGCATTTCATTGCAGTATGCATTTGAGCATGGAAGTGTGTGTGTGTGTGTGTGTGTGTGTGTGTGTGTGTGTGTGTAGTTTAGGTGAGGAAGAATTCTTTTTTTTCTACCATCTTCTTAGGTTCTCTGGCTGGTGCCCTATAAATCGGGCTGACAATTTTCTCTTAAGAGAAAAACAAGCAAAAGTTTATTAGCATATGCATCACGATTACACATGGGAACACTCAGAGATGAGTGACTCAGAGGCTTGGTTAGAACTTGAACTTATACAGCCTCTTAGCAAGAGAACAATACATTTTTAGAGAACTAAAAAAACAGATAGCAGGCAACCTGAAGAGCACTTTGAGTCTCTAAGAGTGGCAAGTTGTAGGAAGGCAAATCTATGGAAAACTGGAGATAGATGAAGGATAGTAGGTCAAGTTTGTTATGAGGATTCCCCTGATGGCATCTCCAGGCTGTAAGGGTCTAAAGTTATCTCTGGTGATTAACTTTTGTCCTTCCTAATGGAGAGGGAAAGGGGGATTTCTCTGTAAATTTATGTCCTCCTTCTGGCAAATAGGAGGAGGGCAGAGACCTCTGATATCTGCTTCTTCTCAGTTGCCTTCAGCTCAAAATAATCTTTACGGCAAAGTGATGTGTTTGGGGTTGGCATATTCTGCTGCCCTAAAGACCCAAAAGCATATCAGCTGAGTGAGGGATGACAATTATTCTTGAGTCAACCCCAGGAAAGGTGACACAGGGAGGTGAAGTGACATTTTCTTTTTCTTGGCAGGAGGGTGGCGTCGTAGCCCTCTTCAAAGTCTGCCGGCAGGATAGTTTCCGGTGCTTGTACCCCCAGGCGCTCCGCACGCTGGCCTCCATCTGCTGTGTGGAAGAGGGTGTCCACCAGCTGGAGAAGGTAAGAGAACAGCTGGCTGGCTGGGTGGGGCTCAAGGTCTCTGAGTCAGGTGGGTAGTGGGCGGGGCCTGACAGATGTGGTGACCACCTGGGCTTCTTCCTCTAAGAACCTATTTTTCCCAGGCATTGCTCTAGTGAGGCTGCTGGGATTTTGACTATGGAAGTTGATGAAAAGGAAAGGGATTGAGGAATTTGGCCAGGAAGGGCAGGGCCCAGAGGGGCACTCAGCACTTCCTGGGTAGAGAGGCCAACGGTCCAGTGAGCAGGAGGCAGGCAGGTAGGGTGTGGAGTGGTGTCAAAGTTCAGGGCTGTTGGTCTTTCACTCATGGCCCCAGTGAAGGAGGAGGATCCTGCTGCCTGGGGAGCAGAGTGGACAAGAGAAGGACGGACATTGGCCTGGGCAAGCAAGTGGGGCTCAACCAAGACAGAGGGATTAGGTAAGGGAAACTGAAGCCTAAGTCCAAGTGTATGTTGGGTCAACATGGCACGGGATGAGTGGGGCCAGAGGGAAGGTAGTGATCTGGTAGACCTAGGTGCCTCAGCCCCTGGCCAACCTAGGGCGATGTGACTAATTCTAGCTACCACCCCCTTCCCCACTCTCTCCAGGTTGTAGGGCTGAGATTGGGGGTCCCTTGAGTCTGGTCTCTATTGGGATGGGGCAAGCAAAATGCTCCCCTTCCTCTGTACCCCTGTCCCACAGTCTGGTCCCAGCTCCC
This sequence comes from Felis catus, assembly GCF_018350175.1. Lineage (NCBI taxonomy): Eukaryota > Metazoa > Chordata > Mammalia > Carnivora > Felidae > Felis > Felis catus. The sequence continues at coordinate 71,481,042 of NC_058377.1, forward strand.
AGAAAACCTACCCCCCACCCCCAGCGTCTTCACTTTGGTCTGGACTCCTAGTCAGAGGGTCGTCTCACTTTCCACCTGCCTCTTTCCAAATCTACTCAGGTTATGGGACAGTGTTATAGGATCATGGACTCAGAGATGCTTTTAGCTGAGGGTGGAGGATAGATGGGGACTTGGCTCATTTTACAGATGAGAAGGCTGTGGATCAAAATGGGGAAGTAATTCGTCTGAGGTCCCAAAGCAAGATGGTGGAAGAGCTAGCGCCACCGCCCTGGGCAGAGCGCCCCTTCCTGCAGGGGTGGCAGCCTTTGTATATGTGTGCTTAAATAGACAGCGGAACGGGAAAGGGGGCAGTGACAAAACAGACAGGCTCCAGGAAGTAAATGCATTGGGCACCTCCAACTTTCCGTGCTGAATAATCTTCTCTTCTCCCACAAAATCTTCTTCCTTGGGTAGTGGAAACACGGCCAGACTGGTTCTGTTTTTCACCTTCTTTTCCTGCTGGTTACTGGGAAGAACAGGAGGGAAAAAATAGAAGGGACTTAAATCACCAGTCCTCCAAAAGCCGTGGATTTCTTGGCTTCAGCGAGTTTGCAGAGCAGCAGGAAATTTTTAATCCAGGGAAGAAAACCAGCAGGGCTTTTGTTTTTGTTTGTTTAGAGCTAAAAACCTGTGCAGCTGGGAAGTCTGGAGGATATTTTTCCTTCCACCTTCCTGCTGCTGCTCCAAAGCTAGAAGGCACGAATGCATCTTAGCAGGGGCTGCCCTGGCCTGTGCTGATCTAGCCCCCAACACACATCCCTTTTTAACTCACTAGAGCCCTGTGAGGTGAGCTCTCTTTATGTCTCCATCTTTTTTTTTTTTTTTAATTTTTTTTAACGTTTATTTATTTTTGGGACAGAGAGAGACAGATTTTTTAATTTTTTTTAACGTTTATTTATTTTTGGGACAGAGAGAGACAGAGCATGAACGGGGGAGGGGCAGAGAGAGAGGGAGACACAGAATCGGAAGCAGGCTCCAGGCTCTGAGCCATCAGCCCAGAGCCTGACACGGGGCTCGAACTCACGGACCGCGAGATCGTGACCTGAGCTGAAGTCGGACACTTAACCGACTGAGCCACCCAGGCGTCCCTCTTTATGTCTCCATCTTAAAGGCAAGGAAACTGAGCCTCAGGCAGTTTAAGTAACTTGTCTAAGGTCACAAAGTACATTCTAGAGCCAGAATTTGGACCCCATCTGCCTGAGTCTAATGCCCAGCCAACCTCACCTCTTCCCTGGTTCACTAGATACCCTCAGAGTGCCTAAAAGCCCCACAGCTAAATCAAGGTCGCCTCGCTGCTCCTGGCCAATGTGCTAAGCAGCCCCCACCCCCAACTGGCACAGGAGAAGGTAGTCCTAACTGGGCACTCCCCTCTTCCCTGGCAGCTTACTTTCTATACACAGTCATTCCTGAAACACCTCTTTGCCAGGCAGAGGGGGGATGAGGTCGGCCTGAGAAGAGCCCCCTGGTGGTCAGAACAGCGCCTACACTGTAGCGCCGTTGAGCTTGCCTGGTGGCTCCACAGGCCTCTTAATTACATTTGATGCTTGCCTGCGTGTGCAAGCGTCCCCTTTGCACAGATGAGGAAGCGGAGACCTGGAGAGCGGAAATGACTTGTCGCACAGAAATACACGGCTTATAATTCATTCTTTTAGCAAATATTTATCTACTGCTCTTTGCCAGGCACTGTTTTAGGTGCTGGGAGTTTAGCAGTGAACAGAACAGACAACCCCCCTTGTCCTCATGGAGCTGCCATTCTAGTGCAAGGGGGCGGCAAGTCGTGGCCCGCGGGTCAAATTCAGCCCGTGGCCTGTTTTGAGACAGCCATGAGCTCAGAATGGTTTTTTTTTCTTCTGTTTTTAAATAGTTAAAAAAGAAATCAGAAGAATAACATTTTGTGCCACATGAAAATTATGCGAAATTCACATTTACAGTTTTTGACCCATGAAATTTTAATGGAACTGGCATGCTCACTCGCGTAGCTGTTGACTGTCTACTTTTGTGCCACAGCAGCAGAATTGAGTAATTGCAAGAGACCATACAGCCCCACAAAGCCAAAAACATTGACTATCTGGCCTTCGGCAGAAAACGTTCATTGACCCTGGTCCTAACAGGTAACGAGCACATCGTGACAATAACTAACATACATCAAATACTTGCTTTGGGTGGGCACTTTGCTCACCGCCCCCCCCTTCCATTGTGTTGGATGATGGTTACTCCTCTGGTGCTGTGATTATCCCCCCTGTTGCTAGAAGGATGGGAGACTTGGAGAAGTGAAGCACCTTGCCCAAGAGCACACAGCTAAACATTGGTCTAGCAGCCTTGTATTTGTAACGGCAGTTCTGCCCAGCCAGAGCCAGCCTGCGCTGTGAACCATTATGCAGACCCAGGACTCAAATCTGACATGTTGAGGCCGATTTCCACCTTCTTTTCCTCCTATCATGCTGCCTCCAAAGTTATGAGAAGTTCTAGACCCAGGAAGGGCCAGGGCCTCTCTCACCCCTGCCACGCCCCCTCGCCCAGGTCCTGCCGACACCTGCCCTGTGTGGTTTGGGCTGCTGAGCGCTGGCCTCAGAGGCTCCAGTGAGGCCGGCTGTTGTTAGTGTCTAGGGGGGAGGGGGGAGAAGCCTAGAGACAGGCTGGACTGTAGAAACCCCAGCATGACCAGTGAGGCAAAGACGGGATGGGGGGTGTGGTGCCCGGGGCTGTTGCCAGCTACCCACTCACAAGGCCCAATTCATGCACTAGCCAGATAATGTCAAAGTTTCAGCCTTCCGCTGATTTACTGGCCTGAGCTCCTCACTGAGGCCACCTAATTAATTGGCAGTGAGAAATGTGCTGGATTTGGTGAAATTCATCTTTGTCATGTGGCTTTTCCCCCCCACCCCACCCCCAATTCCCTCCAACCCTGAAGGGGTCCATTAAATCATGCACAGACCTCACTGTCAGAAGTGTGGGTCTCGCCAGGGCACCAGGCACTCTGCCGCGTGATGCCTGAGCTCTGCCTGGCTTGGGGATCTTGTGTGGTCCTAGATTCAATCGTGGATTCATTTATTCACTCTGTGGAGTCACTTCGGCATCCGCTTCCTCATTCCTTCCGCCATCCGGTCATCCATTCACTCATTCATTCACTCAGTCCATCGCCCACCAATCATGCTACTCATCCACTCCCTCATGGCACATCCACCGAGAAGCAGCCCAGGGCAGTGGGGAAACCATGGCCTTTGATAGTCAGGCTCTCCTGGTTTGGAACCCAGCCTTCTCCACCTATGAGCTTGTGCTACATTTCCCTGAGGAATTTACTCACCTTCCCAGAGGTACAGTCTCCTCAGTTAAATGGGCATGATGAATTCTACCTCCTAGCACTCTCAGAGGAGGATAGATAGACACTGACAAATGGTAGCTATTACGATTATGGCAGGTGCAAGGCTGATCACTGGGGTTTAGAAAATCAGTGGCCTGAGGAAGATTACGGTCCGGTGGACAGGGGGGCACTGACATGGCAGGAGGAGGGGTTGACGTGGTCAATTGGCGCCACCCGGTGCACAGTATGGAGAAGCTGGGTGGGGCCAGAGCTCAAGTCCTCACGTCCTTTCCATTTTACCGATGGGGAACCTGAGATTGAGCAACTGTGTCCCCTCTGCTCATAAACGTAGAGCTTTAGAACCAAGTCTGGCTGGTGTTAAAGCATGTACTTTACACTGTGCTGCCTTGAGAAGAGCTGGCCCTTCTGAAGTGGGGACTGCAGGGGAATGGCTTCCAGGGGGCCAAGCCGTGGGTGTTGGCTTGGGCAGGGCTCATTCCAACAGGGCTGGAGGGGTGAGATATCAGAGACACAGTAAAGGCTGCTCCAGAGGTATCTGAAGGGTCTTTCAAGCATCTATCCTTTTTTCAGAGGTCTGGTTCATCCTGGCCACAGCACACCCAGCATCTCCCACTGAGGGTGGCCGGGGAGAAGCCCAGAAGTTTAGACAGTGGAAAGGGCTGTCCCATGGCTGTCAGAGGCCACAGGCTGATGGCACAACCTCTGCGTGGGATGCTGGTGAAGGCAGCCACAAGGAGGCCATAGAGCTGGGCTCAGAGGGCCAAGGAGGAGCTCCCAGGGAGGCCAAGGGAAAGTGGCCTCAGTAAAGGCAGAGAGACTCCACAGCTGGCCAGTCGGTGGTGGGGCTGGAAGTCTTTCAGGAGCTCTATGTTCAGTGACTTCTGGGGCCCAGAAGGAGAGACAGTGTTCTCTGAACCCCACCTTGGAGAAGACTGGAGGAAGAAAACAAGGGCCCAGGAGGGAGTGAAGGCCCCAGAGCCATACACATCCCAATAAGAACAGAGGGACCCTCCTCAGGCTGGGTGGCCAAATGACCCAGCCTGCCTGGACTGGTCAAGGCAGCCTTCCTGCAGGACTGAACAGGGAAGATGGACTGGCTTACCAAGGGGGAGGACCGTAGGGCTTGGGGAGCCAGATAGGGGGCTGGGGAGCAACCTTGCTTTCCTCTTTATAACATGGGGACACCTCCTCCTTCATGGAGCTGCCATGATGCAGCACAACAATGTGGATACAATGGTGCAATACAACAACGTGGGCGCGGTGCTCAGTGGGGCGCCTGCACAAGGGAGCTCTCAGCCTGTGTTTGCTTCCCTGCCCATTTGTCTCCACCATTTCAGATTTATCTGTAGAAACCCTGCTCCCAAAGAGGCTGAGTTCCGAGGATTTGACAACAGTCCCGGCAGATGTTCTGAGTGGTTAGGGGGATGGCCAGGGCATTGTTGGTGCAGGCGCTGGGGTTGGACAGGGCCAGGGGACAGGATGGGGTTAGAGGGGGCTGGGGGGCTGGGGACTAGAGAGAGACTGGGAATCTGAAGGGCAGGGACCTATGGGTCCAGGGCCATAAGGGGTGGGAGGGGGGCACTCAAAGCCCAATGCTAAGATGGCCTCAGATAACCTCTAAGAAAGTTCTAGTAATTGCTTCCTCCAGCCTTAAGACCAGACACAATCTTGCTTTCAAAAGAGCTTCTTTTTATTCCCATCCCCTTCCTCGTTGTATTTTTTTCAAATAAGAAGTTCACCCTGTGCTGGAGCCAAAGGGAGAGTTTAATGAAAATCGATGGAGAAATTAAAGATGGAGAGAAATTAAAGATGAGCAGGGGGGAAGGGATGAGGGCCCAATATCAAGTCCAAGGAGAAAATCATCAGAGGAATGGGAAAAATTCCTGTCTGTCCCCATGGAGCTCCCTCCCCCTCCACTGTTTCCTGGGCCAGCTTCTCGGGATTGAGGTGCCGTGACATCTGAAGGTCTGGGCTGGAATCAGGGGGTGCTGGATCCAGCTACTGAAATCCCAGAGACCCTTGGCAGGAGGGAGCAGGTGCAAAGGGACTGATGAAGAGGTTTTGCCACTCCTGCTGCTGTTTCAAAGGACTTTCTCTCCACTGCTTTTTCCTCGCAGGGTTGCAGGTGGTCATAAATAGGTGATATTAGCCCAAAAAAGTTAGCAGTTTTTCTTTTCTTTTGCCTATTTGAATCTCAAAATCACTATGTAAGGAAGGCAGGGAGAGATGGTTATGCCCAAAGTACAGAGGGGAACGTTGAGGCTGAAAGGCATAGAGACAGTGGAGAGGCAGAGCCTGGACTGAGAACCCCATTCTTTTGGTCCCAGCTATGGGTTCCGTTTGCTACAGCCTCCCCTCCACACTCTCATTAGCTGAAAAGGGCGAAGTGTGAGGACCCCAGGGCAAGGCAGCTACCCTATCTGGATGGAGTCAGTTCTAATAAATGTGTCAGTGAGGTTGGGTAGGGAGAGTGGGGCAAGAAATCTTTGCTTAGTTTAACTTGCAGCCCCTTCTTTACCTACGAGTAGCTGCTGGAGAGGGGGGTGGAAGAGAACACTTCTGAATGGAGATCCCAGATGCCCCTCCACCTGGGGCTCAACCCACCCAGGCTTATCAGCTCCCCCTACCCCTCATGCCCCCGGGTCTTTGAGTTGGGAGTGGGTTGGGACAGTGCAGAGAACCCCAGGGTTCCAGGTCTGCTGTCTGTGCTGTGACAGACAGACAGGAGTCGGGACTGCCATGGTCACCTTCCCCATCCCTGCAAGGGGGCTGTCTAGAAAGAGGGTGGTTCATCTGCTTCCCTGAGTTTTGAGCCCCCCAAGCTCGTCCCTCTGCCTCGGGAGCAGGGGTGAGGGGACTTGTAGGAGGCCAGGATGTGAAGAGACCAGAACAAAACTAGGCACACTGTCCCACCTCCCTGCAAGCCCCCCACCCCACCTCAGGAGTTCACGCTGGGATTACAGGCCAGTATTGTTCAGGCTGAAGGAAGGCCCTGCTGGCTTGGGGAACTTCACCCCATGCGCAAGCACAACCTGAATTTGGAGAAGGCGTGGACATACCTGGCAGCCTGAGTGAGCTAAGTGCTGCTCAGAGCCAACTGCTCTCTGACACGGACTCTAGGTCCCCATGCGCTATGCAGCAGCGGCCCCTGGTGGATAAGAGCAGCAGTGGCACCCTGTCACTGCCCCAGGCTCTCTTCCGGAGCTGACAAGGCTGGTGGGCTCAGGGCTGGGAACCACTGATCAGGCACAGTGTATCGTGTGTGTGTGTGTGTGTGTGTGTGTGTGTGTGTGTGTGTGTGTGTGGCAGGGGGTGGGGTGGGGGGAGAGTAGGGAATGGGAGTGGGGAGGGAGATTTGCAAATTCAAGGCAACAGGAGCTTCTTCCTACCAACCTAGCTTCCTCTAGCAGGAGGATGTGGATACATCTGTAATCTAACATGTCTCTGACTTCCAGAACCCTTCCCAAGCCCCCCAGTTCTCACTGGACCCCAAGCCCCTCGGCCTGGCACAGAGGTGCCCTGTGAGCAAGCTGCCTCCAGCACATTGTCCCCTTGGTAAGCAGGCCTGGCTTCCACGCCTGGTTTCAGCATTTAGTGTGTGTTCACCTTGCATCCCCTCTGAGCCCTGGTCTCACCTTATGTAAAGTAGAGTGTTAATCCATGCCTTGCAGGCTGTGAGGATGAAATGAGTCCATGTGCCACGAATGGGAGTTTTTCCCCTTTCCTGCCAGAGTCCTCTTCCAAATGTCTTCAGGCCTTCCTTGCCTCGGAGCACCTGCCTGGGCTCCGGCGGCTTTGGAGGGCATCTCACCTGCACTTGCTGAAATTGCTCAAGTGCCCTTCTCTGAATGGCTTTCCTGACCTCTCCTCCCTCTTGGTGCTCACGCTGTACCCGGTGCTGCTCCTGGAGCATGTTCCATGTTGCCTGGCCTCGGAGCTCTGTCTAAGCTTCCTACCAACAGACACCATGTCACCCATCCCCCTCAGGGAAGCGGCTTGCATACCTAGGTGAACAGTGCTTGCTGCATGACTGGATCAGTACTGTTGGAAGAGTTCTGGTGCATTCCCCCTCGTTACAGAAGACAGTGTGGAGGCCCAGTTACTGTTACCACCCAGTGATGTGCAACCCCACATTCCCACTGTTGGCAGCAGGGCTGAGGCCAGAATGCAGGTCATGTGACTTCACTCAGCTACAGCCTGGCACAGCCTCTGTGAGCAGTTTCGCACCCAGGTGTGGGGTGGGAGCAGGGAGTGCAGACATTGTAAGCGTCTCTTCAGTAAGGACAGAATGCCCCGAGATGCTCTTTATACCATCCGTCCCTAATAATTTGTCCCAGCTTCCCATCCCCTCCCTCTCCTATGGCTCTGAGCCCAAGTTCTTACGTCCCCAAGCAGACCTTGTCCCCAGGTTGGGGGTTAGTGGGGATAACCTGGGGCCAGCCCTTCTTTGGCCACTGGTTTGCTGGGGACCCAGAAGGAAGTTTTCTAACCTCTAGGAACCTCAGTCTTCTCATTTACTGGCGGGAAGTGTGTGTTCTGTTGGTACTGTGGGACCCGTGAAGTAATTCTGGAAGACAACTGTGGTGAACAGAAGTCAGAAGTGCTGAGCCGGCTGGGCTAGGCATTCTGGTGCCTCTTCCCTGGGGTTGGGTGTGTGTCGAGGGGGCGCTGTTTCTCTAGGAGATGTCAGAGGGGAGCTGGGTACCTCTGTCCCCTGTGGAAGCCTGTGGTCATGTGCATGTCTGTGGTGGGGTGAGGAACAGCAAACCGGGCAAGGTAAAATGTTGGTCAAAATGCATCGCCTAGGCTGCACCACAAGCGATCTGGTGAGAGCAGCCATTAAATAAGAAGTCCGAGGTCAACATGATGCTAACGCTGGGGAGAAGGGAAGTTGTACTACAGAGAAGCCAGGGTTCCTCAGGGCACTGGACCAGGTGCAGAGATGGAGACAGCATCATCAGCACTGCTTGCCCTCTGGCTTCTGAGGCAGAACAGGTGCTAGTCCAGAGGTGAGCAGGGGAAAGGAAGTTGCTGGGGAGGGGAGGGGACACAGTGAGGAGGCTGAGGGGACAAGAGAGGTATAGGTTTGGGGCAGACTTGACCAGGGAGGACCCACTTCCTGGGAACAGCCCAAGCACCGACAACAGGTCTCCCAAAGCACAGAGCCAGGACCAGTGTTCTCGGTCCCTGCCAGCAAGCAATACGGCCTCTAGTCCCACTCAGAGACAAAGAGACACAGGGAGAGAGAAGGGGGATGAGAAAGAGGAAGAGACTTAGAGAAGCATGAGGGACGGAGAGGAGATGGGGAAACACTGGCACTGATAAGGAACGACACAGTTTCCCAGGGAGTGTTTCATTCTCTTTGGGTTGCTTCAGAAGTATGAAGTCCTTTGCAACACTGTGATAGCTGGACATGAAGTGCCCTGATTGTGATCTGCTCAGGCATAGAGTGATCTCTCATGATGGTTTTAATTTCAGTCTCCCAATAAGCAATGATTTTGAGCATTTTTCCATATCCTAAGTGACCATTTGGTTATTTCTTTCTGTGAAATATCTGTCTGAGACTTTTGCCCATTAAAAAAATGACTTCTTTGTCTTTTTGTTATTAAATTCTAAACTTGGAAAAATATATTGTGCATATGAATCCTTTGTCAAGTATATGTATTGCGAATATCTATTCTCAGCCTGTGGTTTGCTTTTTCATTTTCTTAATGGTGTCTTCTGATGAATAGAAATGCTTAGCTTAGGTAAAGTCTAGTTTATTGATCTGTTCTTTTGTAGTTGATGCTTCTTGTGTTCATTTAACATACGTTTGTTTTCCCCCAAATCATGAAGATATGCTATATTTTCTACCAAGATCTTTATTGTTTTACGTTCCATATTTATGTCTATGATCTATTTCACATTAATTTTTTTAATGACATTCAAAGTTCAGTGTTTTCCATATGATATCCAATTAAGCCAACAGCATTTATCAAAAAGACCATCTTTTCACCATTTAATTAAAGTGATGCCATTGTTGTAAGTAAAGTGATGACATACGCATGAGTCTGTTTCTGGAGTTTTTTTCTGTTCCATTAGTCTTTTTGTCCATTCTGGTGCCAATATGGTACCAAGTCACTGTTGTCTACAATAAAATTTGATATTTGGTAGTATCCTCCAAATTTGTTTTTCTTTAAGATTATCTTGGTAATTCTAAGCTCTTTGCCATTGTATGTACATTTTAGAATGTACTTGTTAATTTCCATAGACACACCTGCTAAGGTTTTGATTGAGATTTCTTTAAATTTATAAATAAATTTTGGGATAATTGACATCTTAAACAGTATAGGGTGTTCCAGTCAATAAATGTAGTATACCTCTATTTATGCAGATTGCTTTTAATTTCTTTCAGCAATAATTTGAGTTTTCAATGTCAATGTCTTGCACATTTTTTAGAGTCATTTCTGGGTATGTTTTTATGTCGATTAAGTGTTATTTAAAAATTATTATTTTCTAATTGTTGCTGATACATAGAAGATGCAATTTTGAATATACTGGTGTGTAGATTCTTTTGGATTTTATACAGATTTGGATTGTGTACAATTTATGTGATCCATAAATTATGACACTTCTGCTTTCTCTTTTCTGATTTTACTTTTTTATTTCTTTTTCTTGTCTTATTGTATTGGCTACAGCCATTGTAAAATGTGAAATAGGAGTGTTGATAATGGATATCTGTCTTGTTACTCATTTGGGGGAATTCTTTCAATATTTCATGATTTCATTGTTAACTGTGATATATCATTATACTTTTAAGGATTAGATAACAGGCTTAGAGAAAGTGAGTAACCTGCTCATTTCACCAAGTCAGCAAGTAGTACAGCTGAATTGTGAAGCCAGACTTTCTCCTAAGATTGTGCAGCTTCTACTGTATCACAGTTACTTCTGGAACAGTGATGCTCAACTAGGGATTCCCATTGGCACTGAGGAGTCTTTAAAAATATTGATACCAAGACTCTACCCCAGATTAATTAAATCAGATTTTCTGGTAGTAAAGCACAGGCATGAGTATTTTAAAACTTTCCTAGATGATTCTAATCCTCGGAGAACCAGGCTAAGAACCACTAATCTAGAAGCACTTTTGGTACTGTTCCCAACCCAGCTGTGCCTGGTCATGCTTTACTGAAAACTTGACTTTTTTTTTTTTTTTTCACATCAGCACAGGCCTGCTCACCCTAACCCAAAGGGAAGTGAACTTGTTCTCACTGACCTTTTGGTAGTTTCTCACAAACTCTACTGCTTCTACCCCCAAATGCCTTCAGAGCATTTGTTTGACAATCTGCTTTAAAGAAAATCATCTGCTTGACAGGTGATTTTTTTTTTTTTTTTTTGGTCAATAAAATAAAGTGATTTAGTCCCTGATTTTTCTCCACCGCAATAACTCACCTCTCTCTACCTCACTGACTTGCTTGCCAGACTGGTTATATAATCCCTTTCATCCATTGTCCCATTCCCTATTACATATTCATATTTGTTTTATCCACTTTGACACTTAGTTTTTAATCAAAGACTCTTGCTTGAAACAGCAAAGGAGGTTGAGTGGTGTCTGGGATATGTTAGTTTGGGAGGAGAATGATATTATCCTTCTGGAGGCATGTTTTACTTTCTGTAGCTTTCTACTGAGCTGTCAGCTCTACCAGCACTCCTTAAAACAAATACCTCATGTTATAAAGCGAGCCTTTAACCTCTTACCTTGTTCACAGATTCTGGGCTGGACCTTGCCCTGATCTGGTTTACATCCCGTATTCAGATTTTGCTTCTGACCGATGGATTCATTTATTCCACCTAATGCTTTGCCCTGTCCCTTGCCCCACACTTCTCTTTGCTTCCTTAGGTATGACCCTTGCTTCCTTCTCTATGATTGAATTGTCCCTCTGGCTATATCCTGGGCAAACAGATCTGTCCTGCCTGGTCCCATGAACAGGATTCCAGCTGCTCTTTGGTTCCCACTTGTCTTTTTTTTTTTTTTTTCCCCTGCAGACTGTAGGTGTCTGAGTGGATAGAAAGGCAAAGGAGGAAATTTGGGGGTCTTTAGGTCATGCTCCCTCCCCTGTGGCTGAGTTACCACTGCATTTGTGTGATTCTGTTTAACTGTTACAACCCAGTGACCAACTCTTCTGCTTTTCCCTAAAACCTAAACATGCAGAAAGGAACTGGAAACTAGCAGCCCAGCACCAGTATATATTACGTACTAGCCAGTGTCCCTTAGATATTTGCGTAAAAGTCACCAGTGATACTTTTCCAATAATCAATAGGAAAACATTGCTCATAAACCTGATGTGATGTTTACTGTGTATTTTGGGCTCTTCAACTGCATTGGTCTCATGCTCCTTCACCCTCACCTCAGGGAGAATCTCAGCATTCATCAGTTCCCTCTGTGTCCAGATCGCAGGTCCATCAGCCCTGCTGCCCAGGTGATGACCAGGCCAGACCATCCTCATCACCACTTGTACGCTCTCCCACGAGGAAAGCTTGGCCTTGGGCCCAGACCCATCCCATTCCATGTAAAAGCTAATTACATAGAAGTGCTTCCACCCGCAATTTCTTTAGGGATATGAAAATGCTTTGATTAGATTGTTCTCCTGGAATCATTAAGTTTATGTCTGGGGATGGGAAGTGGGTGGTTTGAGAATGGAGACTTTCCAGAAATGGGACCAGTGTTTCAGGAAGCTGGCCTCAGGCTGGGACACTCCTGGGCCCATCGTAGGAGCTAAGCTAAGCAGCCCCCATCAACCTGATCCTCTCACCAGCTTCTTTCCTCACTGCCATTCCCAAAGGCTGCCCAGAGGGGCCCAGGGCAAAGAATAGGGAGACCGGGATGGGAGTCCTGGCCCAGGCATTAACGTGCTTCGTGGCCTTGGTGATCTCTTTCCATCCCCAGGTCTCTGTCTCCCCATAATTCAGCCTACTGTATTAACTGCCATATGTTGGGCCTCAGCTGGGTGCTGGGGACCAGAGAAGATTGAATACAGGAGCTGCCTAAAGCAGCTCAAATCTAGTGTAGAGTGGACATATAAGCCTATGAGGACAACCTGACGCAATAAGTGCTCTAGTTGTGGTCAGGCCAGAGTGGTGTGGCAGCTTGGAGGACAGAGACACTCTGTCTGGGGGAGGCAAGTGCATGTTCACAGGGGAGGTGACTTCTCACCTGGGTCTGAGAAGGAAGTGGGGAGGGAAGACATGGAAGATGACCACTCGAGCTTTAGGTGAACGGGTTTGAGGGGCCTGTGGAATATTTAGTCAAATTAGCCTTGGAGTTAAACATCAAGGGATCCAGTAGCAGGTTGGAAATGTAGGTGTGGATATCAGGAAAGAAGGTCAGGGCTGGAAAGCCAGGTTTAGGGGTCATCGTAGTGAGTCAGTCACTGAGGCTACTTGCCTTGGGTACTATTGACTGAGATGGCACAAAGGGGGCTGGAAGGGAAACCGGGGGCAAGCTACCTTAGGTGGATGCAAAGGAGGAGAGACTAAATAAGCGGTATTTAGCTGGGAGGAGATGAGCCCCCCAAATGGAGAATCATGGAGTCCCAGGCAGGAGAGAGTTCCCAGCAGGGAGAGGTGTTATAAAGGCCAAATCATAGAGAGACTGGGAGGCTGGTCTCCGTACCAGACAAGTCCCCAAATCCTTTTTAAGCATGTAATCTCTCTCCCTCTCTCCTTTAACTTCTCTATGTATCTGTCTTTGTTTTTCCATCTCTTGTTTCTTCCTGATTCATCTTTGTGCCAGTGCCTAGTTCAGCCCATCATAAGGTAGGTGCACCGTTAATGTCTGATGAGCTTTAAAGAGATGCAGAATTGTACTACTTTTCCCTCTGTTCTCTTTCACGGGGTTATAGTTATTCCTCTGATTGGTGCTGGTCAGGTATTGAAATAGGAGTCACTCCCCTTTAAAAATCCTAGTTCTGGGCTGCATGAGCTCAGGTGTCTAAATGAGTGGGGAAACCCATGGGCCCCAACCGAAAGGGCTGAGGTACCCAGTGGTGTCTCAGTTTCAGAGGAGCCTACAGAAAGGTGAGTAGGACTCAGGGCCCCAGATCTAGAGATGGCTACAACCATCAGATGGGGATGGGGTGGGATGATGGTACCCCCATGTGGCAGGTGTGGTACACGCATTATCTCCATTAACTTCCAATATCCTCTGAGAGTGGTATTTTTACTCCCACTTATAGAGAAAGGCTCAGAGAAAGTACAAAAGTTGTGCAGCTAGTAATGTGCAGAAGCGGGATTCAGACCCAGGGAGGTGTAATTCCAGAGCGTGTGCATGTTCAGATGCTACAGGAATTGGTTCAGGTGCTGGGAAGCCTGAAGCCCAGTGGAGTCGTCCCCTTAAGGGCCTCCCACTGTGATGAACTGATTGGGTTGGGGCTGCTGAGATAATGATGCACACGGAAATCAACTTGGGCTAGTGGCATCTTGCTGACAACAGACTAAGTGGCAGGTCATTAGCATCAGAGCCAAAAGCCCAGGAAGTTGACCTGTGTGACAATCAACCAAATGGAAAAATGAGCAAAACACATAAACAGGCGATTAAGAGAGAAAATCCAAATGGCAAAACCCAAAATCAAACCAAACCTAATCAAAGTAAAATGAAAACATGAAAAGAATCTTAGCTTCATTATAGAAAGTGAAAACATGCATATTAAAATAAAAATTCTATATACCCACCAAACTGGCAGAAACTTAGAATCTGACAGTACCAAATGTTGGCAAGAATCTGGACTTAAAAGTGAGTTTATACATTGCTGGTAGGACTATAAATTGCTATAGCTGTTCTGCAAAACAACTTGGCAACACCCGTGAAATTAAAGGTACGCAAATCCTATGAGTTAATAATTCCACTCCTCATGTGAGACCCCTGGAGAATCTGGTATGGATGCACCAGAAGACACGTGGGAGAATATTTATAGAGGCAATGTATATTACAGCAAAAACTGGGAAATGACTCAAACTACCATCAACAGGAAAATACATAAATGAATTACGATAAATTTATACAATGAAATACCACACGGCAGTGAAAATAGCCACATGCACCAACAGGGAGGAGTTTCCCAAACATAATGCTGACTATGGAAAACCAAATTGCTATATGCAGTGTGATACCATTTGTGTCAAGTTCAAAGCCTTGTAAAACTAAATGTACACATGCAATAAATCAGGGAATAATTAAGCACAAAATTCAGGATAGGGGCCCATCCAACACTGAAAAGCAGAGGTATGAGATCAATAACTGCATACAGGGGGCTTTCTGGTGCTATTTCATTCCTAATATTAGAATTTCTGGATGGGACGCCTGGGTGGCTCAGTCAGTTAAGTGTCTGACTTCAGCTCAGGTCATGAGCTGGCGGTCTGTGAGTTCGAGCCCCGCTTGGGCTCTGTGCAGACAGCTCAGAGCCTGGAGCCCGCTTCCGATTCTGTGTCTCCCTGTCTCTCTGCCTCTCCCCAACTCATGCTGTCTCTCTCAAAAATAAAACTTTTAAAAAAACTAAAAAAAAGAATTCTGGATATTAGGCATATACATATATAAGTGTTCATTTCATTATTTTTTATACCTCATACATTTTTAATACACACACACGACACACAGATGTATTCTCTTTTGAAGGGACGACATATTTCCTAATTAACCAGATACCAAAAGAGATCTGAAACATACAAAATAAATTAGAAGGAAAGCAGAACAGTGGACAGTTACATAGATAGGACGACATAGATACTCTTCTCTGGGAACCGAAGGGCAGAAGAGGAATCAGGCTAGGTCAGGGTTACTTTCCTGGGGTCAGGAATCTGTGGAATCCATGTTCCCAAGTTGACTGTTTCTCGGGAGCTGCTCATTCTGGTAGTGGTCTTTGCTCACAGTATCTCCTCCATCTGCAATGCCATTACCCTTCTTTACTCATCTAAAGTGTGTCTTCTTCAGTCAAGTTTTACTCACTTGCAAAGCCTACTATGTGTGAGGCCCGGAGCATCCATGAGTGAACAAACTGTGGTACCCAGGCTTACAGAGCATCCAGGGGAACAGGGGAGATGGAAAGACAAGGGAGAGAGAATCACATCACAGTGGTGCTGCTCCAAATTGTTGGTGCATAAAGTCATCTGTGTGTTTTATTAAAAAGCAGATTCTGGTCTCCCTAGAGTCAGTCTTACTGAATAGGTCTGGGGGAGGGGGCAGGAATGTGCACTGAAGAAACCCTTAGTGAATTTAGTGTAGCTGGTCCACAGACCCCACTTGGAGAAACTGTGTGATAAATGCTATGGTGCCAGCAGATGTATTTGGGCATGAGCTCCAAGGGCTACCTCCCCCAGCTGGAGTGTGGACATTAAGTCAGGGTGGCTTCCAGCGGCCTCCGCATAGGGCGTCCTCATTGGAAATCACATTATAAAATGGTTATTTGTGGATGAGTCACCTGCCCCACTACATGGAACACCCTGCCCTGGCTCACTTCTGCTTGGCACACAGTATATGCTCAGGAAGATCGTACCCAGCGGGTTTCCTGAGGAGCAGTCTGGGTTGGGAAGCAGGTCTGGTGTCTAGGCCTTGATGGCAAAGCCCTTGGAGACTATTAAGTCCTTGGCCTCTCTAGTGTGTTCTGATTGGCCCATCTCCCCGTGTGTTGGGGACTAGGTTTGGGTCCAGTTTGGGTTTGACCAGCATTCTCAACGGGGTTGGGGAATGCAACTCCATTTGTATCCAAGGTCAGACTGAGGAGACCAGATAGATAATTGAGACCTGTAGCTATAACCTTGGATGGTGCCGGAAGAAGCCAACGTAAGTGGTTTCTTACGTTGTTAGTAGGGCTGCTTCCTGTTTCTAGGCCCAGAGCAGCCCCTTTTCCTTTCCTGGGCTTAACTGAGGCCCCACTCTTAAGGCCTATTAGATACCCGGCATGACTCCAGTCCTGCCAGTGGCCACCTGGCTGCTGTTTGTTCTTTTTTATTAGGCACACACAGGTGAGTTTTATTGCGGACAGCTCCCCCAGCTCCTGTTCCCACATTTGTCTCTTTTGAGTCTGAGATTGCCAAAGGCTTTTACAGCTAATGGACCTTACAGCTCCCAAGAGCCATTTAAGGGAGGCCCAGAACTCAGTGGTGGTAATTAGTCAAAAGAAACACTGACCTCTGGAGACCCGCTTAAGTTGAGTGGCAGTAAGTGAGGGTGTAGGGACAGGAGGCCCAGACCTATGGCAGGCATGGGGAGCATCAGCACAGGTTTCTCCCCCTTTCACCTCTCCCTGGTTCTTCCCTGGTCTCATCCCTACCCCCGACTCCTAACAGGGGAAGGACGTCTTGGTGCTTGGTGACAGGGTCCTTAGGCAGGCTGGTGTCCTGGGGCATCTAAGGGGCTGCAGGAGCCCTGCTGAGCCAACCTTGATAAGTTACTACCCACCCACTCACCCAGCCTTTCTCCAGAAAGCCTCATCTACTCACCTTTGATGGTGTCAGTAGGTGGAGGTCTGAGTTCCACTCCTCAGGAGGCAGTATGATGTCCTGATAAAAACCATGAGCTTTGAGGCTAGACAATTGGGGCTCAAATTCTCAACCAACTACTTTGAAAGTCTGTGATCTGGGGCAAGTCACTGAACCTTTCTGTGCCTCAGTTTCTTCCTCTCTACAATGGGGATACTAATAATACTGGCCTCAGAGAGTTATTACAAGGACTAAATGGTGCATGCACTGCGCTTGGAGGGCTGGCTGGCACGTAGTGAGCACTTGATAAGCAGAAGCTGTCATTGTGCCAAGATGAAGTCTGATCGGGGCAGAACTGGGAAGCTGAAGTCTTTATCCGGCATCCCTATCCCACCATGCCAGGTTCGTTCCTCTCTGGTTGGGAAGAGAGAGCAAGCCTCCAGGGAAGCAGCCCTCTTTTGGGCGTGGGAGGGGAGGGTGGTGGAGGACACGATGGGGAGGGAAGGACGTTGATCTCAGCCTAGTGCTGACCCAAGGAAGGGGAGAGGGAGCCAACATTTGACAAGCATCTTTCCTGGATCCGCATTGCCTGTTTCATCGCCTTAACCCCCAACACCCTGTTGGTGGATGGAGAATACAGAGTCTCAGAGAGGTTAAGCAAGTAACGCTAAGTCACACAGTGCAAGTAAGAGGGGGCTGGGGTTGGAGCTCGAGGATGTGGGAGTTCTAAGTGACTGGTCTTTCTACTGTATTTTGCTGTGGTGGATGGTCAGGGCCTAGCCCTTGGGCACTTGGCTTGATGTCTGCTCTCTAAGAAGCCCGTGGGAGGTCACTGATCTCTGCTGGAGCCAAAGGATAGGCCTTCAGATGCCGGACTTGGGGTCATTCTGGGGGCCTTGCCACCGGGTTGTCCCTGGCTCCACACAAAGTCCTGGCTTGCTCTGGGAATCCAGCGCTGGACCCTGAAAGGGGTTTGTGTCTGTCTCATTACTGTCATGAGCAGTGGCACTCTCCCAGGAGACATGGGAACGTGTCCTCTCTTCCCCTGCAGGTGGACGGCGTTCTTTGCCTGGCCGACATCCTGACCGATGACAGCCACTCAGAGGCCACACGGGCTGAGGCTGCGGCTGTGGTTGCCCAGGTCACCTCCCCACACCTGCCCTTTACTCAGCACCTCGGCAGCTTTCTGGAGAGCATGGAAGAAATCGTGACAGCTCTTGTCAGTGAGTCACCCTGGGCGGGAGGGGCCTGCTGTGTGAGTGGGACTTGTCACAGTTGTCTTCAGGAGAGGCCAACGAGGCCTTCCTGCCCCCCGACACCCACACTCGCTGCACCCCACGTAGCTCCTGAATTGATGTCACGCTAGCTGAAATCCCACTGTTAATGTGTCAGCATCAGGATTTAAAGAGCTCTGTTGTCACGTCTCCTGTTAAAATGCATGCCGCCCTCTGAGAAGCTCCCTGATCTGAGGTCACGTTGGGATGAACTGGCCTTTCAGATCGGAGACCAGGACAAGCCCCATGGAGAAGTGTAGGACCTTGAATTTTGGGGTCAGATCCTTGGCCAGAGAGACTCTGATGGGCTTTGTTACTAAAGTTAAAGTCTCAGACTATTGCCCCCAATGAATGTGGCAGCAATGACGAGGCAAAAAGCTTCTCAGAAGGCACTGGCACACCCCACCCCACCACCTGCAGTCCCCCACCCCGACCCCACGTCGTGAGGCCTTGAAAACTCTGATACTTGTAGG
Organism: Felis catus; assembly: GCF_018350175.1. NCBI lineage: Eukaryota > Metazoa > Chordata > Mammalia > Carnivora > Felidae > Felis > Felis catus. The sequence goes on from NC_058377.1 coordinate 71,499,599, forward strand.
TTCCCCTATTCAGATTTATGTCCTCCTGGTTGGAGAATCATAGCCTGAGATCTAGAATACTCTCTTCCTCCGGTTTTCCTTTGCAAAACAGCATAAACCAGGACTTGTCTGGATCAAATCTTCAGGAAACTTGTTTGGCAATCCACATCCTTTCTTTTGTAGGTGCTGGCAAGGATGTGTGTTTCTACTTCTATCCTTATCTCTGCAACTGCGTCCATATCTTATTGAAACTGAATGAAAGTTAATCTCATCAGAAGATTTAGGGTTCACTCTTGGAATCATCACACCAGGGCTGGAAAGATTTGGAATAGCACAAATTTAGGGGCAGCACAGACTGGATTTGGAGTCAGAATATTCGGGTGTGGATTTTGTTTCGTCTTTCCATTCATCCCCTCAACAAGTAGCTTTTGTCCGGCAATCCCGTGCGGGCGCTGTGTGAGATGCTACCATCTCACAATTTCCCTAATATATAAAACATGGGGTTGGAACCATTTTGCTTGAGTCTTTCTGGCTCTAGAATTTTAAGATCTATGAGTACTTTTCCCCTAATATATAAAACATGGAGTTGGAACCATTTCTCTTGAGTCTTCTAGCTCTAGAATTTTAAGATCTATGAATATTTTGAACCTAAGAGTCATCAGCTAAGCTGACTTTATGGCTGATTCTAGTCACTGGGGCAGTGGCACTGATAGGCCAGGCTGGGATAAATAAATTGGCCAATATCCACATTTATTCAAAGTTGAGAAAACACAGAAGTCAATAGTTGAAAGTCTTGGCTGGAGGGAACTCAAGAGACCCTGAAGTTAAATGCTCACTCTATAATAGGAGAAACCTAGGCCCAGGGAGGTGAGGAACCTTCTTGAGGAAACATAACAGTGTTAGGATTCACTTATGCCAGGATTCTCTCCTACTCAGCCATCCTCCGAACCCAAGCAGGAACATAAATGAGTTGAAGAGGGCCAGATGGAAGAAGAAAATAAGAAAATTTGAATCTTGTATGGAATTGAAAAGCATGAGCACTGACGAAAGAGGGGGGAGGTCACTGATAAACTCCTGTCAATTGTTGCCATGTAGAAAAGGCCAATTTTTAAAGATAAGACAAGATTCCTAAGTTTTATAGAAAATCTCCCAATGTATAAGTGATTGCCAAAATACCCACAAACAAACATACCAAAACCTATATAGTCTAAACGAGCTATCACTACTGCCATTTCTCCATTCTGACTTTTTGCTCAGGTTGGGTTTCTCCCTGAAGGAAAAGGATCCTATTTATTTCACCCTGATGAAGATGCATTGTGGAGTTTGCTCTGAGAGTCAGCAGATAGGATACATCTTCTGGGCAGGATGCCAGGGCTCTGTTCTTTGGTGGGAAATAGCCCTCCAATTTCTTGCTATTCCCTGGAAACATTTATAAATGAGTCACTGGAATCCTCAACTTAATCTTTCTTACGCATCCCAGGTGACTCAGACTGTAGTTTAAATAAATGTGCACCCAAATTAAAAGGCACTTAGATGGTTGTGTTAATAATTGCTGCGTTGGCGGCAACCGTGACTGTATAAGAATTAGTGTGGGTGTTTGGATCTAGAAGAAATCTTTACAGCAAAGTGGGCCAGTGAGTCCTGTCATCTCACTCCAAACTTTGAGTATAGTGAGGTGGCCTGGAAGAGGTTGGCTGTCCCCAATGGTTTCCCAAAATTAGAGCATGGGGCAGTCATTGGAAAAGAGAATATGTAGAATTCTTAATTCCTGGGTGAATCTGTGGCCCTGCTCTGGGTGCTTAGATCGAGATTCTGAGTTGCTTCATTGGTCACACCTGGCTGAGGGGCACAGCACCGCCCAGGGGTACACATTGCCCTCCTGGTAGTGCTGAAGCCTAACTCTGCAGGATCATCACTAGGAAAAAGTCAAAGAGGCCCAGGGATGAGAGGCAGCCTGGGACACAGAAGGAATGGGGACTGGGATCAGGCAGACCTGTACTTGATTCTAGCCCGTGCCAGTTACTGCTAATCTCAATTCCACAATTTTGGGAACATCGCTTAGTATTGGAACCCTCAATTCTTCAGCTATAAAATTGCGATGGAAAATTGGGTGGTTGTGAGGATGGAATGATTTCATGAAGTCGGAAATATACAGCAGTGCCTTGCACAGAGTAAACTCAATAAATGGGAGTCTTGCTGTTACTAGTAGTTTTCTTGAGCCTTGGCTTCTACATCTGCAAACAGAGGCAGCAATTTTCTACCGTAAGGGTGCTCAGAATGTCATGGCACAGGGCAGGGCACAACCAATACTGTTTTCTGTCCCTTTTTAGGTAGGGGCCAGGACTGCATTCACTCAAAGGGCCAAGGGGTGTCAGCTTCAATATTAGAACCTGGATGTACAGATTCTTTGTTTGGAAGCCAGAATTAGGGATCAGGATTGAACATAGCTCAACTCTTCCTGAACATTCTCCACTGGGGGTACTTTCCTGATGTGTGGTTTATCTTCCTGTGTTTTCATAAGGGTGTTATCAGTAGGAGAGGACCTAGACCCAGGAAGCACCTTGACCGATGGTCAAGTTGGAGCTGAGGGTCAGACGTTAGATCCACTAAGGTGCGTGACTAGTGCCACTGTGCCCTTTCACACCTCCTTCTGAGGCAGGAGTCCATTCTGGGCCAAGTGGAGCCCGTGGGGGAATGTGTGAAATTGTGGAGGGTAATGGGGTCTGGGGGAGATTCTCTCCTCTTTAAAGACCCATCAGACTCATCGGTACCATTACAGATGGTAAGTGGGGGACTCTGGTTAGGTCTGGGTTATGGCCACTAGGATCAGAAAGACAGAGCCTGACATTCAGGGGCTTGGTGTAAGACTTTTCCACAGCCATGTGACCCTTATTCTGGGATCAGAGGAAACCCTGAAGCTCTGTTGATGGCAGCTGGAAGGGTAAAGTCCTTATGTTTTAACTTCATCTTCTTAAGACAAATTCAGGAGTAGTCTAATGTACATTGCTGGAGACACAGACGGACTAGGAGCTCTTTTCTGCCTCAGGGCCTTTGTACATGCTGCGGTGTCTTTGGCCTAGAACATGTTCTTCCACAGGTATTCTCCTGATTGCTCCATTTTCCCCTTACTCAGTTCTCACATTCTTAGGGAGACTCTCCTTATGTACCCCCCTGGGCCTCTGGATATTCTCTGTCTTAGCACTTATTTATTTTCTCCCTCACATTAGAATTTGCAATAATTTTATTATTTTCTTTTAAAAGCTCATTTTCTCTCGCCCACTACTAGGATGTAAACTTAACAGGGGCAAAGACCTGCTCTGTGTTGTTCACCATGCCATCCCAAGACAGTGCCCGACGTGTAGTGTTCACTCGGTAAATACTTGCTGGGTAACGGAGTAAATGCGGGTCATACACCAGGATTCAAATCCCAGCTCTGCCACTTACATAGAGAGATAAATTTCCCTCTTCAGTAATTACTTTCCTCATCTGTAAAATGGGTATCATAACACCTGCCCAGATGTTCTCCCAGAGCAATTGCGGGAACCAAATGAGATGCCTGATACGAAAGCACTTGGCAGTGAGGCTGCTTTCTCCCTCTTCACCGTGCAGAACTGTGCCAAGAGGCGTCGTCTGGGGAAGTCTTCCTGCTGGCTTCTGCGGCCCTTGCCAACATCACCTTCTTTGACACGATGGCCTGCGAGATGCTTCTGCAGCTGAATGCCATCCGTGTCCTCCTGGAAGCTTGCAGCGACAAGCAGAGAGTGGATACGCCTTACACCCGGGATCAGGTGAGAAGCTCAGGGGGGATCAGGCACGGGGCCTGTAGCCATGAAGACAGAGGTTAGGAGGCCAGAGCGAAGATTCTGGGGAAGAGGGAGACAATGAGGCCTGGCAGCACACAGTCCTGTTAGTCACATTCTAGGTAAAGGAAAATGTCCTCCACATACCTCGTTGCCTTTGGAGCATCTTCATGAGTCTACTGTGTACCTCGCTTTTCCATCCTGACCGCTACAGGGCCTTCCTCTGTCTCCATCCACAGCGGTGCATCCCAGAAGGCAGAGACCCATGGGAAGGTCCCCGGACCGCCTCTAAAATTCTGTGTCCCAGACTTGTTGCTGCCTGCCTGTCACTGTACCCTGCAGAGAGTTTCTTCCCTTCTCTGCCTCCATAGAAACAGGGCTGGGAGCAGAGCCTTGATTCAGAGCCTCAACCCCTCTATCAGTCTCAATGTTTTTGTAGAGTTGAGCTCCACGTAGAGTTTTATTTGGAGAAAAAGGGTTTCTTTGCTACATGTGTTTGAAAACATTGAATAAGGGGACTTTTCAGAGCCTTGAGCTCTGAGATTATAGAACTCTATCCTGTCCCACCCCTATCATACTCAGCCTCCCTCTTCCCTACTAAGGGGTGGGGGTGGTGGATCAGGTGGGTGTTAAGCCTCTGTAAATTCCACTAGGTGCTGAGCTCTAAGTTAGAGGATCCTCTGGCCTCCAACCGAGATCTTCCCTGTCTCTTAGCTCCAATCTCTGTTTCTCCTAGCCAAAGCTGCCACTGCTTCCTGTTCCAACTTCTATCCCAGAAACTTCTGGAAAGCCTGCCTTGAGGCCTCTCTAGAATTGCCTCCTTTCCCTGCAGGCTACGCCTCACAATGCAACGTTGACTTTTCTAATGATGTTTATTCCTTTCTAGTTATTTTATATAGTTTATTCCCCAGAGGGAAAAGAATAGAAGCCTCTCTGCTATATTATAATCCTGTAATAATCCTTTGGGCAATTCACTCTGAGCCTCACTTGTCTCATCTGTGAATGGGGTTGAACGCGATATACTTCACTAAGTTGAAATAAGAATTAAATTAAACTAATTTAACTTTAATTGTTAATTTAATTAATTAATTTTAAATGATTGGTTATTTAATTAGTTATCAATCATTTGCTTAATTTATTTGATTTTAATTAAATTAAACTAACGAATGCAAACTCCTGGGAGAGTTCCCAGCACTTAGAAACTTAAATAAATGGAAGCCAGCATCAATGTTGTTATTACTGGCCTTTGAATGTGTGGCACACAGTCCTGAGTGGGGAGCCTCCAGACTGGAGTTTTCTTATCTGTAAAATGGGCATGGTCTCTTCCAGCTCAGACATCCTGTAGCTCTATGTGCAGAGACCCTTTTTTTTTATCATGAGCAGTGACTGGCCCCCCCTCCTGGAACCTCGTTGATCCCTTGGAAGGAGGGGGCTCGGGGTGGGGAGAGAGCATGAACAAGCTCCATACACATGGCAGTTCTTTCTGAATCTGGAGTCCAGAGTTTCACTGCCATACTCCCTCTTCCTGATCCTACTTCCCCCTCACCTCCCCCCACCCCAGTCTGGGCTAGACACATCCAGTCTCCCCCCTGCCCCCCACCCCCTGCTCTCCATCCTCAGGACAGCTTCACCTTCTGCCCACCTTCTGTCGTGACTCAGAGCAACCACTTAGCTAGTGAAAGCGCAGCCATTAAAGAAACAAATGGCTCTTTCCTGTGGCAGGGGGAGGATTAAAGCGATCAGAGAGTTCTCTGTAATGAAGACAACGAAGATGAATTAGGCTCTGAAGTGCTCACCGCCCCCTGAAACACTTAGGAAATTAAATGCCTGTGAGGCTTCCGGTAATGCATCTGCCAATGACGCCAGTGCTCTGCAGAGCCTCTGGGTCTTGGATCTATATTTTGTCCACCTCCGCATGAACATCTCAGTGAGAACCCCTCTGTCACCCCAGCAAGCTGAATACCCTTAATTTGTCTAACAAGAGCCTTGATGGCCATACCTGTCTTGCACCCACCATTGGGGTGTGGACAGCAGGGAGGGCAACCTTGGATCTGTGTTCTTTCACCTCCCTCTGCTAATCTAGGGGAGCTGGATGTGGCATCCAGAACCCCCTGCCTCACCAGACATCTGTGTGGCCTAAGTTTTCATTCTCAGGAAGTAATTTTTAGGGGGCATGCTGCCCAAGGAATCCAGCTACCGCCACGACCTGGGGTAGTGAGAAAGGGGCTGCCTCATCTCTGCCCTGCCCTTAAGGTAGTGACACTTAGGGTGACAGGGACCCAGTTATCTTGTCTAGGCCACCACAGAAGCTTTCACTGAGCATGACTTTTTATGGCCTTCAACAATTAATTGCTTTCATAGAGGTGGAGCGTTCTGGTAAACGCTGGTGGAGGGTTCATGTTTTCCCCTGAAAACATGTTGCCTGCTTGGTGTTTTAGAATGTTCAGATTTTGTAGTATTTCTGAAAACACCCTGTGAATATCGTCATCAGGATTCCATTACCAGAAATGCCAGTTACTAGGGATTACCATTTTGACTCATATTGCAAAAGCCCTCCATGGTTTATAAAAGCCTTTTATATATCTATGTGACACATAGGACATATTAGAAACAGCACAGGCTTTGGGTTCATTCAGACCTGAGTTCAAATCCTGGCTCTGCCTTTTCCCAGCTGTGTGACCTTAGACAAATCACTTAACCTCTCTGAGCCACAAGTTTCCTCATTTGTGTAATGGGGATAATCTGTTTCCTCCCTCTTCATGTCATTATGATGATTAGATGGCGTAATGCTCATAAAGTAGTTAGAACCAAAGTAGATACTCAGTGATGAATGGGCCTGGGGTATGTGACAGAACCAGGAACTGGGATGGATCTGAGACAGGGAATGCCAGCTTCAGGGAAGGAGAATAGAGCCGAAAATGTAGGTAATGTGGTGGGAGTGAGTGTAGTGTGGTGCGAGTCAATGCATGTGTTGTTCCAGTCTGTGTGTGGGTATATGCAAGTTGTGTGCGTGTGTGTGCGTGGGGGCGGGGGGAGTGTTGATAAAGACTGTAAGCCACTTAAAGGATACGTTTATTTGTGTCTGGATCCCTATGAATATATAGCTGTCTGGAGAGGCTGGGAGGAAACCAGGTTCACAGCACCCAGTCCTGATCTGTCCCAGAGGCCCCTCCTGCAGTGCCTAGGGAACACTAAGCACAGAGCATCTGGTCGGGCATTTACATGTTCTCTGATCCTGTCAGGCACACACCCCACCTCGATGCAATCCCCAGGGACAGCCCTCTGGCCTAGTTCACCAACAGCTTGAGACCGACATCTAAGGCAGTTTTATGGCCTTGGTGGCTCTCTCTCCTGAGCCCAAATCCCAGCCCTCCTGTCTTGCCTCTTTTGGAGTGAGGGGGGCAGCCCAGGCCTGGAAGATCCCAGTGCCCGGGATTGGAAGCGCTGTGCTTGTTCTAGGACTAGGCAGGCACCCTCCTGGTCTCCATGCTTGCTCAGCTCTCATTCGCCCAGGCCCCTGACCACGCCTATCAGATGAGGCAAGAGGCTCAGTAGAGAGAAGAGAAGCAGAGGGCTGCACCTTCCCTTGGACTGTGTGCCTCCCTGGGCAAAAAGACCACATCCTTCCTCTCTCAGAACCCTTCATTCTTCAACTTATGTCCCTGTCTTGACTCTTTCTGCTCTTTGGCAGACACCACGGTAGGGAGTGAAAATGGCAGGACAGGGAGAAGCGCTGGGCTCCCCCTAGAGGCTGAAAGGGATTTTGCTGGCTGGTCGTGGCTGCCGTTGACGTTGTTGCTATAGCTTTTAGAGAGTTAACACGGTGATGGCAGAAATCTGAATATTCCATCCAGCAATTAAAGAGTAATGCTAATTACAGTCATATGAAATGTTGGCCTTTTTGTCCTAATTACTGCACAGCATAAAAGCAATCATAAGTTTCCATTAAATGCATCTTAGATTTTCTGTGTTGAAAGTTCTATCACATGAGTGCACCTGCTTCTATCCGGGATAATCCTCACTTGATTTTTATAACGTATGGCCCCCATCGTGTATAGTAGAGAAAATGTTAGTTTACGATATAGAAGATAAAAGGGACGGAGATAGAGTCAGAGTGTGATCACAGGCAGGCATTGCTGAGGATGTGAGACAAGCCTGGCCCATGCCTTGGGATCAGTTTCAAACAAGGGTTCCAGGAGCACCTGCCGAGGGCCAGAACAGAGTAAACCTTTTTCTGTGTGTGTGTGTTGATATAAAAAGGCTTTGCCAACTTCCTTCTTACCACATGGGGCGTTTCTTCTTGAATCCATGACATGGGTGGTCCCCTGCTATCCTGGCCAATTTGCTATTCGTCTCAATTTTCCTAAGGTGGTCAGTCTCTGCGAGGCCAAAGGAAAAATGATTTCAAAATACCACAAAGGTAGTGAGCACAGGGGTTTTATTTGGCTTCCTGCTGGGAGGGACTCCTTCTGCTCTGAGATCTGCCTCCCTTCAGGAATGATCTCCTATTAACAGCACATTTGGCAATAGTGGGTATTGCATTTGTTGCTACTCCTTGACATAATCTTTCAAGGTCTGGATATTTTCAGGCTCTGTTTCCCAGAGGGAAGTTATACTCATTTTATTTAACAAATGTTCTGGGTGTTTGACAAAACATTAAGTCATTTAATGCTCCTAACGTTCTTATGACTTATCTAGGGGTACCTGGGTGGCTCAGTCGGGTGAACATCTGACTTCGGCTCAGGTCATGATCTCATGGTTCATGGGTTTGAGCCCCACATTAGGCTCTGTACTGACAGCTCAGAGCCTGGATCTTGCTTCGGATTCTGTGTCTCCCTCTCTCTCTGCCCCTCTCCCGCTCATGCTCTGTCTCTCTCTCAAAAGTAAATAAACATTAAAAAAATTAACATTCTTATGAATTATCTCATATATTTATCTCCTGTTGTAAGCCAAATAATGACACCCCCCCCCTGCAAAGCTGTCCACATCCTAATCCCCCAAACCTGTGAATATTCTACCTTACATGGCCTAAGAGATTTTGCAGGTATGATTGAGTTAAGGATCTTGATATAGGAATATTATTGGTTTATTGGTGTGGGTAACTTATTGGATTATTGATGTGGGTAACTTAATGTAACCACAAGGGTTCTTATAGAATGAGGCAGGAGGATCAGAGCCAGAAAATGAGCTATGGCTGAGGAGGCAGAGGTCAGAGTGATGTACTGAGAGCCAAGTCATGGGAGTAGCATCTAGAAGCTGGAAAAGGCAAGGATGTAGATTCTGCCTGAGAGCCTCCAGGAGGAATGCGGCCCTGTAGGCACCTTGGTTTTAGCTCCATGAGACCCATTTCGGGCTTCTGACCTCCAGAACTACACGGTAAAATTGTGTCATTTTAAGCGACTAAATCTGGTAATTTGTTATAACAGCAATAGAAAACTAATATAGCTCCGTCAATCAAGAAAGGTTAACTAATAGGCCAAGATCGTATGGAAAATAAATGACAGAGCCAGTATTTGGAACGAAGCGATCCATATGCTTACCCACTATGTTGCACTGCCTCTCACCTAGGGCTTGAGGCCTAGATCCTCTGTGTTCACCAAATAACTGCAGAGGAATAGTGTCCTTTCACTCAGGAGGAATAGGAGTTAATCGAAAATCATCAGACAGGATTGAATTAGCCTGGGCCAGGGGAAAACTACCTGCCTCTTGCGTTCTTTCCCCCCCGACAGCATTGTTATCATGTATCCTTGTAAACCAGTTGTCCCTAAAATCCCATCCCTGGACTTGACTTCAAGGAGAAATGTCGATCCCCCTTCCTCTCTACATCATGGCGCATACAAGGATGATTCAGGAGGGGAACTCAAAGCAGGGAATAATTGGCATTTATTCAAATTGTGCTTAATTGAATACTTCATCTGAACCTCAGAAAGCCACATGGGGTACGGGCTCTGCAAAGAGGAAGTAATTTTCATTAACGGGATCTAAATTAGTCTGACACAAAGACCTACCCATGCCTGTGACACAGTTAATAATTGCCATGTAATGAATGTGATGCTGCAGACAAAGGTTTCCTTTTCCTTTTTTATTTTGCCCTTCCTTCCTTGCTTCCTCCCTTCCCCTTTGGATCTGTATGTCCAGGAAGCATGTTTATTCATCTCTCTGGCTGGTGAACGGTTGGCATGTAGTGACTCTTTGTGGTGGGAACAGAGGTTGTGTCCCCTGCAACTGCGAAGCCAGGTGAATTGCAATCTGACACAGACTTGGCCTCATGTCTCCTTCCTCGTAAGACTTTATGCTTCTTGGGGAACCTGCCATTTTTTTTTTTCAACTTTTTTTTTTTTATTTATTTTTGGGACAGAGAGAGAGAGAGAGAGAGAGAGAGCATGAATGGGGGAGGGGCAGAGAGAGAGGGAGACACAGAATCGGAAGCAGGCTCCAGGCTCCGAGCCATCAGCCCAGAGCCTGACGCGGGGCTCGAACTCACAGACCGCGAGATCGTGACCTGGCTGAAGTCGGACGCTCAACCGACTGCGCCACCCAGGCGCCCCGGGAACCTGCCATTTTTTAACTGCATCTTCAACCCACATTTTCCTTCTAACTCCTTCCTCTTAGCCCCGCCCCCCCCCCCCCAATCTTAAAAGGGGAGGAAAAAGAGCATCTAAGGACTAACCCTCCTTCACTCCCTTCATAAAGCAGCTGCTGGGGCAGAGTTGCCTTTGAGATAAAGCTTCTGGGGTAGTCTCCTGTCCCTTCCCTGGCAGCCCATCCCGGGCGTGCCTCCCCAGCCAAGCCCCTGAGCAGGTCTGAGCCACCAGGGCCTGACACACAGGGATCTGCCTCAGCACCCTAAGAACACGCGTCCCTTTTCAACATGTGTTTAGTGGGAATGGGGATAGATAGATATTCTATTAATACGGCAGACTTTTTCCTTTCTGTTCAAAAGGAGAGATTTGTTACATGCATTGATTATGCAGAAGAATATGCCAATATTGCACCAATGAAAATCTAGATAATACTTTCTGTTGGTAAACATCACATTATTATGCATTATCCAGTTCCAGAATTTAAGCTGCCTGAACTGTCCTCAGCAGACTGTCAGCTGCTGCCTCAGAGATGGGGACACAGCCTCCAGTTACAATATGCCACAAGCTTTGAAGAACCCTTTTGAGAGGGAGAGAGGACTGCACCAGTGAGAAGTGTTTTCCATTTTATTTTATTATTTGTTTTAATTACCACTCGAGAGTGCTCTCTGCTTCTGTGGAAGTGGGTGCATTTCATTTTGCCATTTACATCAGGAGCCATGTCTTGGGTGGTATCTGAATTAATAGTTAAAACACATTTTCCAATGGTGTCTTGGCACCTTACAGTTTGAGGTCTGTAAGTGGTCCCTTGATGGTCCATCCCTTAATCCAGTTTTATGCGGTGACTTCTCTCTACAACACTGACTATGCCCAGGAATCAGGGTGGGGTGGGTTATTGGCTGCCCAGCCCATGCGGGTGTAACCAAGGCTCACTGTCTCCACCTGGTGACAGCATCTCTTTACTACAGTCAGAACCCTTCAAGAATGACCGACAGGGGAAGCTTACAGAGGACAGACTTGTAAAGTCAGCTGAGCAAGAACTTTCTTACCAGATTCCATACAATACCTGACACTTGGGGTGTAATGCTGCCCTTTGATCTTACTAATTTCACCTTTATGTCCACTGATTTCAGATTGAAAGTAGGTGGGGTTCACTGTCAGGGCAAGAAGCCAGGATGAGCGAAACCCAATTCAGGGGAGGGGCTAGCCACGAGTCTGGCAGTTCTGACTGCATTTCAGGATCTGGGGCTAGAGGTACCCTGAGGAAAGGTGATGGGGTCCCCATCTTTACTCAGGTGACATGGTTATCTCCAGGGGGTTCCTAGGGCCCTTGGTGGGGGCATCCCAGGGCCACATGCTGATGAGTGGGAACCAAGCACTGGGGAAATACATCTGGGAGGCAGGAGCCCATGAGGATGGACGAAAATACCACGGGAGAATGGGCCACATGGATGGTAAAGACTCACGGGTAAAGGACAGCTTTGTAGCTCCCGGCTCAGCTGTCTGTAGACAGCACCACTTGGCGCAGGTGTGCCCCTTTCCTCAGATTCTCAACTCTCTTTTCCAGATTGTGACCATCTTGGCAAACATGTCTGTCCTGGAGCAGTGTGCCTCTGACATCATTCAGGAGAACGGTATGTCTTTCTGGCAGTGTGCGCGTGGCACGGATTATGTGGCTGTAAAGGACCACGTGCCTCTGTGTTTGTGTGAAGGCTTGTGTGTGTGTACATGTGTGCCTGTGTGTCTCCACAATTACATGAGTGCGTGTGTGTGTGTGTGTGTGTGTGTGTATACAGCTGGGCCAACATGTAATGTTTCTTCGCTTTTGATGGGCTTTAATTCTAGTGGGAGACAGGCAATGAACGAGAAGATAGAGAACGGCGGATGATGATAGTGGCATGCAGGAAATACAGCAGCAGGGAAGGGGATAAAGTAGACCCAAGGTGAGGGGTTAGCGGTTGCTAATTTAACTAGGTGGTGAAGGGAAGACAACTATTTTGTTATGATCCAAAAAGTAAAAATCGATTCCTGCCACAGGATGCAGAGAGCCTCCTTAAGTTCAAGTTTGGACTTTAAGTCATTCCTATCACATTGGATTTGGCCTCACTTAGAGAGCTGATGTGCCTGAGGAGGGTGTGGGTGGGGGAGTAGGTCAGGGCATGCCTGATCCCCGGACCCCTCACCGGAGAGCGTCACTACCCCACCCCCTCCCCCGCTCCCACCTTGTGCCGAGGGGGCCACGAAGTCCAGGTGAGGTGGGCCAGGTTTCCTTGGCCAGGAAGCAGACCTGCACAGGCTCTGCTGGAGGATGGGTCTGCTGCCTTGCAGCTGGGAGCAAAGAGTGGCGAGGGCTTCCTGTGACTGGGAAATAAGGGAGCAATTAGCAACCGGTTGGAAACCAGAGACGCTAATGAGGACGAGTGAGCTGAGAGCCCGGGGCCAGCTGTTTCTGCTCTTGTTAAACCCCCTTCTCCCAGGTTGCCCCGCTGTTTTAACAAACACACACGGTCCCCATCCCCCATCCCCCTATGACTAATTGAAAGACATCATTTTGTGTTAATTTTATGTGCTTGAGCTAATAATGAAAAACTTCACCGAGCCAGCTGAGGCTGAGAGGCTGAGGGGTATCATTCCCGGCCTGTTCCTGCTGCACTCAGAGCCTCCTCAAGGTCAAGTGGTCAGCAGTAGTGGGTGTCCAGAGGCCTGTGGGGTTGGGATTGGAATATGTGGCCACTATAGAGGGTTTTATGGTTTGCAAAGGGCTACTGACTGGCTCATTGAGACAGCAGTTAGAGACCTCCTACATTGTTCCGAGCAAATGAACACAGAGATAAATCCTTGGCTTTGTCCTGGGAGGAGAGCCCAACTCGGCAAAAGTGATAACGTGAAAAAGTGTGAAATCGACAATAAAATAATGCGGCAGAGGGATGGCATAGTGGCTGAGACCGTGAAAACTGGAAACACACCGGGTTTGAATCCTGGCCCCGTAATTTACTAGCTCTGCATTTCCATCTGCAGAATGGGAGTGTACCTACCTCATAGGATAACGTGAGGATTAATATAAAGTTTGTCAGAAGAGTATCTGGCACAGAATGGGGACTGTGCTGAGTGCATCTGCTCTTTTGGTGCAGATCAGTCTCAGGGGGCTCAGCTGAAGAGCATTTGAGGGAGAGACAGTACAAAGTGGGGCATAAGTGGAGGGATCAGCCGTGTTGGTGATGCAGCCAGGGCCCCCTGGAGCTGAGTGAGATCCTGTGGGCTGGACCGGGCAAGCACTGTTGTGAGGACTGGGCTTTGAAAGGCAGTCCTCTTACCAGGATGCATGAGACTCTCGCATGCCTTGGCCTGAAGCCTGGTGATTTTGTCTCTGTCCTGCCCTGAACTCTGCGTGAGTGTTGGTCATGGGGGCTGCACGAAGGAGGCCATCCTGGCAAGTCAGGCACTGTGGCTGCTGTCCTCCTTATGCTGGGAGGCAGGCCAGGGCAGCCCAAGCTCTTACCTGTCAATCCACTGACATTAGTATCCCTCTTTTGGCTTCTCCCTCAGGGCCTGGGGCTGAGCTGGAGAGAATGTTGGGGAGGGAGCATGGTGTTGGGGGCTGGTCTCTGAAGTTGTAACCCCCAACTCTTAGGCAACTGTCCTGGCATTGAGCCTGGCCAGAACTTAGGAAACACAGTCCGGATTTTCCTAGGCAGCCCCAGTTTGATAGCATCCTATCTTTTTCTAGATAAGACTCACAAGGTATACATTTAAAGGAAACTTGGATTTTATGAATATGAAATGAATACCTTCATATTCAAGAATACCTTCATATTCATTCATTTGATATTTATTCACCAAAGATTTGAGCAAAGCACTATTCTTAGATACTTTAGATATTTCCATGCAGGAAACGGGCACAAATCTTTACCCCCTGGAGCTTACCTGCTAGTGTGAGAAACTCTTTGATTCTTTGTCAGGTTCCAGGTGCAAAGTACAGGGTGGGAAAATGGCTTCTTTACGGGAACCCTAACCAGGAGTTAGTAAAATTTCCTAAGCTTGTGACTCTTCCCAAAGTTGTCACTTTGGTATCTCCTGTTCATGTGCCCACAGGCCATAACATACTACCTCAGGACATTCACAATCATGACCTTGTCTTAGGAACATTGTGGGCATAGGGAGCCTGAAGACTATGTTCCGTTCAGTGGTCTTGGAGAGGGTTTGGAAGAGAAGTACCTTGCCCTAAGGTTAGAGTGTGTGTTGGCAGAGGTAATAGAGGCAAAGGGTAGGTCTTCTGGGTCCCTTGAGCCTATAGGAAGGAGAAATGGGTCACTTACAAAGCTCCCCAGGAAGAGAAATGGCCCCTCCTCAGGACTGAATAGTCTCAGGGCCATACCTAAGTAACTTATAGCCCCTGTGCATTGAGATCCAAGGGAGTTAGAAATTACATCTGGTTCAAGTAAGATTCAGAGGGGCATGTGGCTGAGGTCCTAGACTGCAACCAACTTCTGTGTGAACTTGGGAAATTACTTTCTCTCTCCAGACCTCAGGTGCTCTTCTGTGAAATGGAGGGGAAGGACAGAATGGAGGGGAAGTGCCAGATCTCCAAAAACCCTCTGGCTCCACGGTCTAAGGCAGAGGTCACAAACTTAGATGCCTGTGGACCCAGACAAGTAACATAAATGGATGATGTAGGCTCAGCAGGGACTGGACCAATCCTATTTAAAGTAGCAAGCTTATAATAAGTTTCAGCAAATTGTTGTCATGAAGAAATGTGGACCCAATGTCAGGTCAGGAGGGGATTTTTTTTTTAGAAACTGACAATCTGGATTTTTATGGAAACCTTCCAATTTTCATAAGAGCGAAATTAAAAAAAATTTAGACACTGTATGGAGCAACAAAAGAAAGCAAAAGTACATCTGTGGGCCACGTCTGGTTTGAGTTCTAAGCTGGCACGTGCCTCTGGGTGCAGGGAAGGGGGTGTGACCTGGGGCAGTTAGGATGTCCCGTAG
The DNA here is from genome assembly GCF_018350175.1 of Felis catus. Lineage (NCBI taxonomy): Eukaryota > Metazoa > Chordata > Mammalia > Carnivora > Felidae > Felis > Felis catus. The sequence continues at coordinate 71,514,950 of NC_058377.1, forward strand.
AAGATGGACTTTTACTACAGCCTGCAGGATGGGAATTCTTTAGATGGAGCATGTGAGGGAAAAGGACCTGCCATGCAGAAGAATTAGGTGACAAAGGCATGGAGATGGGAGTCAATGTGGATTTGGGTTTGTGGGACGATCAGCAGATAGATCTGGTTTCAGGAGAGGGTGGTAAGGCTTCTCAGCTACCCAAGTTCAGGGCTAAAGCTCTCAGTCTAACTACCTACCCTCCTTCGGGGCTGGATCTATTGCTCATCCAGCCCAGGTTTGGGTCACGTCCCACGGAGGACTCGTCATCTCTGGACCAATCTCAGATACAGCTGCCTCAGAAGTGAAAGAGTGAGGGAATAATCAGGTTACCTGAGTTCTGAAACCAGCCCCCTGACTACTAACTGTGGGACCCTGGAAAAGAGACTTCACTTCTCTCTGGGCCTCAGAGTGAATTATATTAGTACCTAGTTCATGAGACTATTGGGAGACTATTAGGGGATCGTGCATTTATTGGGCATTTAGTGCAGCATCACACATGTAATAAAAGCTCAGAAATAGCATTTGAAAAATCAAAAGGGATGTCCTCCTGATGTCCCTTCTAAGTATACTGACTTAGTACATGGAATCAGAGATATCTCCAGGGCACAAGGAGTAAAAGATGTGGCCTTGTCCAGCTTCCTTTCTGTGGTTGAGACCCGCTAAGTCTCAAGCTTTTGCAACCATCCATGCAGCTGGCCCCGGGATGGGGGGCGGGGGGAGAGGCTCCTTGCTGGGGCAGGTACCAACTGTTCATTTTCTCCTGCCCAGGGGTCCAGCTTATCATGGGCATGCTGTCCGAGAAGCCAAGGTCTGGAACCCCTGCCGAGGTGGCGGCTTGTGAGCGAGTCCAGCAGAAGGCTGCCGTGACCCTGGCCCGTCTCAGCCGAGACCCAGCTGTGGCACGGGAGGCCGTGCGGCTGAGCTGTAAGTGCTGTGGTGGGGAGGCGGGCTTGGGGATGGGAGCACTCCTGATTTCATGGTGACGACAGATGACTCAGAGCAAAGGCGGGGCTGAGGTGAGCCTCGCTCTCTGGGTGCCAGAAAACGCTGTGATGGGGGCCCAGGGTGCAGCCCCTCATCTAGCTTGTAAGTGGGGCTGAAGTTAGAGAGGAGAGGGGCCTAGAGAGGCTAACAGTGGATAAAAAAGCAATTCACATGCAGACTTCCTGCTAAGGACCCTATTCTTTTACTCTCATTCCTTTTCTCATTCATTCGCTTATTCAGTTATTCACTTCCTCATTTGTTGACTTACCCTTCGATTAGTCTGTTCACTCATTAATTCATCCTTTGGTTCATTCATTAACTCACTCATTACTTGATTTGTTTACTTTTAAGCCATGTGTTCCTTCAGTTAGTCACATTTACCCAACTCATATTCTCAGAGTGCCCACTCTGTGCCAGACTCTGTTCTGAACGCTAGGTATATCGCATTGACCTGACCACAGGGGCTTACAACCTGGTGGGGTGGCAGATACGGAAAGAAAAATATGCACTTGAATGCCATAAAGCAGTGTTCAAAGCATGTCCGTGGCACGTTTGGCCCACAGCGGAGGGAGCTCACATTTATCTGGGTGGGTCGAAGAATGTTTTAGCAAGGTGAGTCTTCAGCTGTAGGTTGAGGCATTATTCCAATGTGATGGTTGAGAAAGGGTGCTCCAGGCAGAGGCATGAGATTAGCCATGGCATTGTCACCTATCATGTAGATATACCTGGCGAACGGCAAGAGGTGGCCCTGAGTTCTGGCTCCAGAAAGACTTTGTGGAAGATAAACCTGCAGAATGTATCTGTACACTTTTTATTAATATCTTCTGAGTTAGCTTTTCGTTTTGTTTTTGTTTTTCAGAGTTTGTCAATTTACATCAAAAGCAATTTACATTGAAAAACAAAGTCGATTCTTTACCTTTCCTCTGTAAAGTACTAGGGACCATTAACCTCCCCCATCTGTAGTTTTCTGTAATTTAAGCCGCATTGTATTTTCTGACTGAAATAGGCAATCGGGGAAAAAAATGGCATTGGGAAGTCCCACTGATAACAATGGAAACATTAAATATAGTTCTGGAAAAATCAGAAGTACTTACACAGGAAGTTAGGTTCTGTTGCACTTTGACTAAGCTCAGGGTCTGCGGCTGTCCCTGACCAGGGACTATTCACATTCAAGGGGACAGAAAGTTTCCACTACAAGCTCCTCCGGGTGGGTTCAGCCCCCTTTCCCCAGCCAGTTGGTGAGCTGGTGGGGTCCTGGAGCTACCTGCCTCTATAGCGCCCCGTGCAGAGGGCCGTGTGAGGGAGGGGGGCACCTCTGGGTCAGGTCTGGCTAGGCCTGTCCCCATCCTGGGCATCACATTCTCATGCGTCTCACACAGGTATGTCCCGGCTCATCGAGCTCTGCAGATCGCCCTCTGAGAGGAACAGCAGCGATGCTGTGCTTGTGGCTTGCCTGGTGAGTTCTCAGTATTCCTCCGCTCCCTCCCTGGGCTTTGGGATTGCAGACCAAGGGCCAGGAGAACTGGTGATGCCTTGGTTGGCTTAAGTAAGCCATGAGACTTCTCTGCGCCCAACTTTCTTCTTTAAAATGGCGATAAAGGTGTTTCGCTTCATTCATAAAACTGGTAAGAAAATTATATGAGGTCATATATGTGAAAGATGGGGAGTTGGGGAACCCCCCCCCCACTCATACTTTTAGTAATAATAAACCTTTGAGTTTTTGAGGAGTCTTAACAGCAGATCAATACCAGAGTGGCTGGTGGGCAGAAGGCTAGGTGGTGTTGGTAATGCCATGGTGTGAACTGGAATGGGAACTAGGGGATGGATGTTTCCTGCCTGTTCCCAAAGGGGCATTGTGAGGAAAGCCTTCCTTCCTCTTGGACAGAGCCCCTTTGCTGGCACTCTTCTAGCTTTCTAGCTCCCCTGTCTTTTGTGGAGTAGGACTGGAGGTGGTAGGACAGAACAGAAAGTGTGATTCACCAGGATCTTCAACCTGAACCCAACAAGGGCATCTTGGGAGGTCCCCACCCAACTTCTCCTTGCTGTTTGGGTCCACCATGAAAGAATAAACCATACCAGATCGGAATGCATGCCTAGTCTCTATATTCCTCCCTGCTGGGGCTCCACTGAATCCCAAAGCAGAGCAGCTTCCAGCTGGAAGCCAAAGGGAACAGGGAAGCCATTGTATAAACGGGCCATTTGACTTTCAGAAGGGAGTGCCAGATTCTTGGTCGGTCCTCAGAGAATGCAAGGGGGAAGCGATGGATCTGAAGACCCTTCAAGCTGTTTCACAGTAAAACCCCCTCCTCACCCCATCATTTTTTAGACTGAGCTCTTCTCATTTCTGGGAGCATCATATTGTCATAGAGACAGCAGGGCGTTACAGCCAGACACATCCATCTTGGTTTTGCCATTAATGAGCTGTGTGACATTGGGTAGGTCACTAAGTGGTTATAAATCTTAGTCAATAAATATTTACCAAGTGGTTCTATGTGCCATGCACACTTCTAAGCCACGGAGATATGGCTGTGGGGGGAGAAAAGAAGACAAACATCTCTGCTCTCATGGGGCTTTGATTCTGATACATGCAGAACACCCTTAACTTTTTTGTGCCTTGGGCAATGTGGTAAAGCTTCTGTTGCCCTTCTAAGAATAATGTTTCAGATGCATAACCCAAAATATATAGAATTAAGAAGGAAACCAATTCTATTAAAATAATTATTAGAGTATTTATATATATGGTATATTAATATACATACTTTTAATTAACACATTAAATAAGAGATAGCAGTGGGTCTCATGAGTATTGTAACCTTGACTAGCAAGGAGCATAAATGATATTTGAAGGTACCTCCAACAAGTGTACGGGGATATGAAAGGATCTGTGATTTTTATTGGTCCACAAGTCATAGGAATTGCTGAGACTTTGTGGTTGGTTGCTGCATTCACAACTGAAGGAGAGGCTGAGTTTCAGTTGGAAGTTAATAAGCATAATGATGTAATTTTTTCCTCCAAGTTCACAGGCCTTCTGAATTCTGTCTGGCTTAGTGCGTCAAGCGGAGAGAGTTAATGCCGGGCAAACCCAATCATTGGCCCCAACTACCATTATCTCCACAACTCGGGAAGCCCACAGGTGCCCAGCACTACAAGGCCCTGAGGCAATGGTGGGAAACCAGAAAGCTCCATTCATATATGTGGGCTTGTCACAATTCCTTTTCCATTGTTATTATTAATTTGAAGTGAAATACACAGAAGGGCTTGGCTACCATCATCAATCACTTGAAGGACTTTCCAGTGGAAAAAGGATTACATTTCTCACCGAAGATGGGTCGTTAGATGCTGAAGAGAGCCCTTCCCTCCCTAAACCACCCTCCTTGTGGTTGCTGGGCTAATCCTAATATTACAATCAAGACACTAACACGATCAGCCCTTCCATGGTTCTCTATTATCTATGGCCTACTGTCTGGCTCCAGCATACCCCTGGGGGCCTACAGGCCCTGTCCAGCTTGTCTAGACCAGAGTGCTGTGAGCCACTATGACACTGTGCCTTGGCCCTCGTCCTAAGCAGATGCCCTTTCTATGGCTTTGCCAGCAGCCTCCTCAATCTCGGACCAAAATCCCTCTCCTCTATGGAGTGTCCTGGGAGGCATCTATGGCTCAAAGACAGCATGCACCTGGACCTGCTGGCTTAGATTTTTTTTTATTCAGTAGGAAGAAGGTTATGTTATCCAGTGTACCTGGTGTTCTAAGGGGAGGCTCTTGGAATTCAGATACAGGCCTGTCTAATGCTGAAGGTCTTGACTTCTTGGCCAGGCCATCTTGTTTTCAGTCATGTTTCTCCCCCATGTCTAATGGCCCTGGTCTTGCCACCTTGGCTCATGGCAGGTATTTGTATTTCTCTCCCTCTAGTCTGGAACCTTCCTAGGGATGGGGCCCTTTTCCAGGTCTTAGTATCTCCATAGGACATTGGGTTTGTTCACCGTTTTTTGCCTGCCTGAGGGACCGGTAGTCTTGTCTCCCCACCCTTGGGCCCCAGAATTGGAGGGTGTTCTTGGTTTGGCTCCCAGAAGGGGCTCCACATTGGAGTGTGGTCCCCTGGCTGCTGAGATGGGGGCTGCCAGAAGCCTGGCCTGGCAGATGGAGTTGGAGGCTACCTCTCCTGCCCTCCCCAAGGCCTTCTTCTCAGCTTCAGAGTCTCTCTTCAGGTGGAAGGAGGACATTTCAATTATCGTGTCCCACATCTGGGAAAGTGGCAGTGCAGATTGCCTTTTGCAAACAGAATTGATTTTTCCTTAATGAGACGGCTGTCAGTGGGCTGCTGGGCTTGTTTAATGCTTGGGTGTTTCCAGACTGTCTGGGAATGAGATCCTGGGATGACTGGCTGTTAACCCTCTGAGGGAAGCAGAGATGCAAAGAAAGGCTTCAGAAGGCTGAAGGGTCCTTTGAGCCCCGGGACACTGAGGAGGGGGTGCTCAGGGTTGGTTTGGGTTCTTGTCCTGCAGTCTTCCTGGGAACCCTGGGAAGATGAGGGTGTTTATTTGCCTTTGTGTTTTCTCAGGTCTATTTCTAGTTCACCCCTTCTTTTCCTCTCCCCCTCTCTCTCTTCTCCCCTTTTCCCTCTTCTCTCTCATGTTATTTTTTGCTTTTCTCTCCTCTAGATGTTGCCTCCTTTCTCAGGTTTCTTTTCTATCTCTCCTTCTTTCCTTTTCCCGCCTTCTTTTATCCCCTTAGTCCTCTCCACCAACTCCCTCCTCTGCCTCCCTTGCCGGCTCCTCCCCTGCTCCTACCTCCATCCTATTATCCCCCCACCCCCTGGGCTCTCTCTCTTTTTCTTTGTCACCATTTCTGTCTCTCTCCATCTCCCTCTCATGCTTGATCTCTTTTCTTTACCAGTTCATCTCTGTCTCTCTGTTTTATTTTATTTATTTTTAAAATTTTTAAAACATGTTTTATTTATTTTTAAGACAGAGAGACAGAGCATGAGTGGGGAGGGGCAGAGGGAGAGGGAGACACAGAATCTGAAGCAGGCTCCAGGCTCTGAGCTAACAGCACAGAGCCCGATGTGGGGCTTGAACTCACAAACTGTGAGATCATGACCTGAGCTGAAGTTGGACACTTAACCAACTGAGCCACCTAGGTGCCCCTGTCTCTCTGTTTTAACTATTCCTTCTTGTTCCATTTCTCTGTTGTCTCTCTTTCTCTATTTTCTTCTTGTACCTCATTCTCTCTCCTTATGAGTCTATTTTCTCCCCATTTCATCTTTCTTTGTCCCTTCCTGTCCCTTGCTTTATTTTTACCCCTGATGATGTAAAATACATCAATGGCCTCGTAGCCTCCTCTCCTGAAGATTTCTGTTTCCATCTTTGTGCCTTTTTTATACTAATGGAGTGATTTCTCCTAATTGGAGCCAAGAGGAATCAGAAAGTGCTATGGAGTTCAGCCTCTTTATTTTTTTTTTAAGTTTATTTATTTTGAGAGAGAGAGAGAGAGAGAGAGAGCGCGACAGAGTGTGTGCAGGGGTGGGGGAGGGGTAGAGAGAGAATCCTAAGCAGGCTTTGCGCTGTTAGCCTGGAACCAATGCTGGGCTCAAACCCACAAAGTGTGAGATCATGACGTGAGCTGAAATCAAGAGTCAGATGCTTAACTGACTGAGCCACCCAAGCACCCCTCAGCCTCTTTAGTCGTTAGGGGCAATCACACCCCAGGAGAGGCAGGACGCACTAGTGAGAGACTCCTGTAGTCTACTTCTTGTCACTAGGTTTCAGACCCTTCTCACTTGCATAGAGACACATGTCCCTTTTTCTTGATCCAGCTTAGACCTGGCAGCACCTGTTTGTCCAACAGCCAACCTAAGCCTTCCTCTCTTTTCACCAGCTTGGTGGTTTCTCAGCAATAGGTATAGGCAACGAGCTCTCTGCCTGCCTTGGACTCAACGTAATAAGCCAGTGTCCTGGGCTTGCAGCATCCTGCCTGTGTGTATGGGTATGAGGGTCCTGGAGTGGGACTGCCGTGCAGTCTTGGGAAGGCCCCTTTTCCTCACTGAGCCTTTGTCTCCTTATTTCCAAGCTGAAGATCAGGATACTTACCTTGTAGTAGTATCCTGTAGGGATTAAATGAAATACTATGTGTAGTATGTGTAGTAGTATCCTGTAGGGATTAAATGAAATACTATGTGTACTCCCTTACTATTCCATTTATTTATTCATTCATTCATTCATTCATTCATTCATCTATTCATTCATTCATTCTCTTCTGCCATTCCAGGTATTCTCCTCTCTTTGTTTCCCAACTTACACTCTCGCCTTGTTGTGTACAGGTATAAGAAGAGGGAAGGTATTAATATGCATTAAGGCATTAACATGCATTAAATGCATTGAACACTTAGTACACACTGCCTCAGTTGACCGGTAAAGAGGTCTAGCTAGGTGCACAGGCTACACTTACAGCTTCAGGTTGCTCTAGTGATAGAAGTCGTTTTTTAAAGCACTTATTTTGTTTTGTTTTTAATTTTTTAATGTTTATTTACTTTTGAGAGAGACAGAGACAGAATGTGAGTGTGTTAGGGGCAGAGAGAGAGGGAGACACAGATCTGAAGCAGGATCCAGGCTTCGAGCTGTCAGCACAGAGCCCGACGCAGGGCTCGAACTTATGAACTGTGGGATCATGACCTGAGCCCAAGTCGGATGCTCAACCGACTGAACCACCCAGGCGCCCCTTCATTTTTTTTTTTTAACAAATATTTATTGAGCCCTGTGCCAAACCTTGTTCTACCTGCTATAGATACAGAGAAAAAAAAAAAGAGTCTCTATCTTTGAGGAGCTCAGAGTCTAGTGTGGGAGACAAACACCTACAAGCCAGTTGCAGCCACGGGTGAGAAGGTTGAGGTCAGCCCAGGGGCTGTGGGTGCACAGAGGAAGGAGGGGCTGTCTCTGTTTCAAGGACTCTGGGAAGGTTTCACAGAAGAGGTGATGGTGGGCCATACCTCACAGGATCAATGCACCTGCTGGCTAGAAAAGAGTGGAAGAGTGGAGAGGGACTTTGAGCTGAGCAAGGTCACACGGGCATAAAACAGGATAGTTTGCTCAGGGAGGAGTGAAATGCCCAGCGTATGGGGGCCTGGGCCGTGGCGTACATTCTGTCCCCACTCCTACTCCTCTCCATCTTGGTGGCAGACTCTCCTTCTCCTTCAGCTTTATGACCCTCCTTCCTCTCTCTTCTCCCACTTCCCCATCCCATGATGCTTTGTCAGAACTTTGCTGAATTTATGGCTAAATAAATAGCCCTTGCTATTCTCAGGCTACTCTAGGGACCTGGAAGCAAGGCTGTTATTCCACTGCTGCTTCTGGTAGATATGGTCTCTAGCATGAACAAATCTTGAGCTTCAATATGTCAGTCAGTTGAGCAGGTTTTTTAACGTTTATTTATTTTTCGGACAGAGAGAGACAGAGCATGAACGGGCGAGGGGCAGAGAGAGAGGGAGACACAGAATCGGAAACAGGCTCCAGGCTCTGAGCTGTCAGCCCAGAGCCCGACGCGGGGCTCGAACTCACGGACCGCGAGATCGTGACCTGGCTGAAGTCGGACGCTTAACCGACTGCGCCACCCAGGCGCCCCTTGAGCAGGTTTTTTAAATGGCAGATCTTTGGAATAACCAGATTCCTAAGGTGATTGAAAAACCAAAGTGGCAAGACCATTATTAAGATCATGAAGGCTTTCAGATGACATCCACCATAATGACCAACGTGCCAATGACACCGGATGACCAAGTGATAAGGTTACTGTAGTGACCAGGTAACCAAAAGGACTATATGACTAAGGTGTCAGGTGACCAAGGTGACGATTAGCTCAAATTGACTAACAAATGAGCTACTTGTACTTCCCAGGACCGTTGAAGGAAATACATGCACCTGAGCAGAGCCTGGTCTGACCTGCGTCATTTCTTCTGTTTCTCTCTAGGCTGCTCTGCGTAGACTGGCTGGAGTTTGCCCGGAAGGCCTCCAGGACTCCGACTTCCAGCAACTGGTCCAGCCCCGGCTTGTGGACTCTTTCTTACTCTGCAGCAACATGGAGGAGAGCTTTGTGTAGGAAGGGTGGGAGAGGAAAGCCATTTGGCCCCCTTCTCATGCCCCCTCTGAGTACATTCCTGCGATCAACCTGAGTATCCGTCAGCTCCCTCACCTCTTTATTTATACTTAATTTATTTTTTACATGAAATGGACAAGGGCTAAATACTCTAGTAACATCAGGCAGTCTGTGGTCCTAGGAGTCTTTTTTGTTTTTATTTTTGACTTCTGTGACTTTTCAGTTGCAGATGTTGAAATGCATAGTGACTAATATGGCAGACTGTCATGGGCGATTTCCCTTCATCTTGCTTTCTCTATTTTCACTATGTAACCTTGCCTCACTTTTCCTCCACTTTGGAACCAGGGTATGTTAACTGCCCAGCAGTCTTTTGGCTTTTTTTCTTTTTAAGTTGGCTTGCTCCTTTCTAAAAGATTTTGAATAAATTTCATAGTTGGACAGAACATACTAGAAGGAAAGCTTTATTCTATACTAAATGAAATCATACGAAATGTGTCTTGTGTTTTCAGATTAAATTACATCTTAGACTTAAGTTCTTAATTCCTACGGTTTCATGTCACAAAATCTTTTCCAACTATTAAAACTCCATAGAGAGTCGTATTGTTTTCATAAGCACACACGAATGGGTCAAATTCTAAGGGGTTTAGTGAGAAGTCAAAGAGATTTCCAAAGTCCCCAGAAACTCAGTTTCCTTAGGCTTTTTTGCTCTTGTGTAACTTCCTGGTGAGTAGGATCCTCAGAGGAGGTGTTAGTAAATGATACCTTTTCAAAAGTATACTTTAAAGTAGCGGTGTGCTACATCTTGCTCATACCAGCTTGCAAGCGACAATTGTGAGAATTTGCCCCCAGTTCTGCATTCAGTGGTCTCATTTTGGTAGCTTGAAATTGGTAATGGCGGGAGTATTCGTACCACAGAAATTAGATGATGTTATAATTCAGAGCTTTTTTTTTTTTTTTTTTTTTAATTTTTTTTTCAACGTTTTTTTTATTTATTTTTGGGACAGAGAGAGACAGAGCATGAACGGGGGAGGGGCAGAGAGAGAGGGAGACACAGAATCGGAAACAGGCTCCAGGCTCTGAGCCATCAGCCCAGAGCCTGACGCGGGGCTCGAACCCACGGACCGCGAGATCGTGACCTGGCTGAAGTCGGACGCTTAACCGACTGCGCCACCCAGGCGCCCCCCTGTTTTTGTTTTTAAGAACTGGTTTATCCATCTCATTGCTTGAAAGTATCACAAGAATCTGTAAATCCTTCTGAGAGGCTTAATATCATCGTATTGTGATATGATTTTATACAATTCAAGAAACATTTCTTGAACTCATATTACTATTCTAAACGAGTTAACCTAATGTATCATGTCCTGAGCTAAGCATTTCACATGTATTATCTCACTAATTTCTGATAAGAATCACGTAAGACATCACTATATTATTAAATTACTGTCCAAGATCACTAACTAGTAAGTGGTGCCAGCACCCGAACCCAGAAATATCTATTACCAGAGCCTTTGGTCTGAAATCTTATGCTCTTAGAGAACGGTGATGTCAGGGGCTTTCTACCTAAAATGATGATGAAGAAAATGGTGATAATCATAGTAATAGAAAACACTTGTACAATATTTACCATGTGCCAAGCACTTTTTATGTCATTTTATATATCCTTATCGGTTTACATTAATATTTATTGCTATATATGATTTATTCAGTCATGATGCAACTCTATGAGGTAGGTATTATACCCATCTTACAGATGAGAAAACAGAGGAAACTCATTTTTCACAGTTGACCATGGAGCTGAAGTAGCAAGTAAATGGCAGGCCCTGGAGTCAGACCAAGGTCTTCTGAGTGCTGATACCAAGCTTCAACTTTCAGGAAAAAGAAGGAATACGATTACAAACATTTTTTTTTAATGTTCACTTATTTTTGAGAGACAGAGAGACAGAGCGTCTCTGAGCAGGGGAGAGGCAGAGAGAGACAGAGACACAGAATCCGAAGCGGGCTCCAGGCTCTGATCGTCAGCACACAGCCCGATGTGGGGCTCGAACTCACAAACCATGAGATCATGACCTGAGCCAAAGTCGGTTGCTCAACCAACTGAGCCACTCAGATGCCCCAGGAACAAGATTTTTGATATATCTCACTGAGTTATGCAAATTATCCAAATGTTGACACCTTTCATCATATGATAACGAATTTGATTAATATCACTCCTGATGTCTTCATCGGCTTGAAAGCTCAAATTTTATCATTGGCAACAAATACTGTCAGTTGTTTCCCTTGAGGAAACAAGCTCACTTTGTTTGTTTTTGTGACGATGTCTGCCAAATACTTCAGTCTCGGTAACCATAGTTTTTCTGTCAATTATTCTCTCAAGTGAAAATAGTCTTCCATGGGAAGTAATGAGTTCCCTTTGCAATTCAAACAATCACACAAGTGCTTTTTTCTTGAAACTGACACCCAGCCCGCAGCGGAAGTGCCTTAAGTGAAATTCTCATGCCAGCACTCAGACCATGAAAAGAAGACACCTCCTAAAGGGTCAGTATTTAACTGTTCACCATTTTTTACTACCTCATCAGGGATATTTCTAAGTGAAATTGGTAGTTGAAATTGGTAGTTGAAAGTGGAGGCAGTAATGAATACGATGAGTATAAGAATGGCCTGGTGCTACCTTGATCGTACTAAGGTACAATTTTGCCTACCATGGCTTTCGCACAATTAGTACAAGTATCAACAAGTGACGAAAGGTAAACACACGATACTGAAGAAGAACAAAATTGGAAGACTGACACTACCTGACTTCAAAGCTTTCTGCAAAGCTACTGCAATGACAGTGTGGTATTGGTACAAGAATAGACAAGTAGATGATGCGAACAGAAATACACCCCCCCCCAAATATAGTCAATTGATCTTTGACGAAGGAGCAAAGACAATAAAGTGGAACAAAGAAATCTTTTCAACAAATGGTCCTGGAATAACACCCGCATGCAAAAAGAAACAAAGAAATCTAGACACAGATTATATCCTTCACGAAAATGAATTCAAAATGGATCACACAGCTAAATGTAAAACACAAAAGTATAAAACTCTTAGAAGACAATATAGGAGACAATTGAGATGGCTTTGGGTGTGAGACGATGATGGCTTTTTAGTTACAACATCAAAGTCATGATCCACGAGAGAAATAATGGATGAGCCGGACTTCGTTGAAATCAAAAACTTCTGCGACAGACAATGCCAAGAGAATGAGAAGACAAGCCAAGACTGGGAGAGAATTCTGTGAAAGACGCATTTGGTAAAGGTCTGTTCCCCAAAATGCACAAAGAACTCTTAGAATTTGACAGTAACAAAATAAACAGCCTTCTTAGAAAGTGAGCCGAAGACCTGAACAGATGCCTCAGCCAAAAGGTGTGTAGATCACAAGTAAGCAAATTAAAAGATGCTCTATCATGCCATAAGGAAATTCAGATTACGACAAGGAGATACTACTACACGCCTATCAGAGTGGCCCACGTCTGGAACACTGACACCGATTCTGGCGAGGATGTGGAGAGCAGGAACTTTTGTTCATTGCTGATGGGAATGCAAATGGTACCAGTCACCTCACGAGGCAGTGTGCCGGTTTCTTACAAAACTAAACATACTCTTCCCATACAATCCAGCAATCATGCACCTTAGTGTTTACTCAAAGGAGTTAAGGCCATGACCACACAAAAACTTGCACATGGATGATCGTAGCAGCTTTACCCATAATTACCAAAACTTGAAAGTAACATGGCCTTCAGTAGGTAAGTTGATCAATAAATTAGTGTATCCAGACCATTGATGCTATTCGGCACTAAAAAGAAATGAGCTATAAACCCATGAAAAGACCAGGAGGAACTTGAAATGTATATTACTAAGTGAAAGAGGCCAATCCAAAAAGGTTATATATTGTGTGATCCCAATTATATGACATTCTGGCAAAAACAAAACCATGGAGACAGTAAAAAGATCACTAGTTGTCAGGAGTTGGGGTGAGAATGGTGAACAGGCAGAGTGCAGGGGATTTGGGGGGCAGTGAAGATACTCTGTATGATACCATATGGTGGATACATGTTATTATACATTTGTTCAAACCCATGGAACGAAAAACACCAAGAGTGAACTCCAATGGAAACTGCGGACCTTGGGTGATGATGGTGCGTCAGTGTAGCCTTATCAAATGTGCCACTCTGGTGGAGGATGTTGACAATGGGGAGGCTGCTTATGTGTGGGGACATGGTGTATGTGGGAAATCTCTGTACCTTCCCCTCCATTTTGCTGTGAACCTTAAGCTAAACAAATGAAGTCTTAATAATAAAGGATAGGAAGAATGAAGAAGAAGAAGAAGAAGAAGAAGAAGAAGAAGAAGAAGAAGAAGAAGAAGAAGAAGAAAGGATAGGAAGAAGACCTAAGGAGGGAACCAAGAGCCTATTCAAAGGCGCTGGGACTCATGGCACAATGGAAGCTTCCACGTAAGATTCTGGGCGAGAGCGCTCTGCCTTGGGGGACCTGCAGCTCAGTCATGTCTTTCCTCTGGCTATATTCAACTTCGGAATAATGCCCGTACCTCTAAGAATATCTTTTGTAACACCCACAAATGCATGCTGTTGCACAGAAGGGAAACTTTATTAATAAGTGAAAGAGGAGGAGGAAGAAAAAGAAGCTGGACACAAAGTGGAAAACTCGGGCCAAAGGCTCGAAGGGTCTGTTTTTTTGTTGTCTGTTTTTAAATCAGGTTATTCAGACAGACAGAACTTTCGAAAAAGAACCTTTGCAAGCGGAATGAAAGGGTGGCATCAGGCTGTGGATGGAATTTACAGTTAGAACCCAGTGATCTCTAGGCTGTAAAGGGTGGAGGCAGGAGGGCGGGACGCAGTCTCAGCTGATAAGACCCTCAAAGCCTCTGGATTCTCCAGCAGTCTGCAGCACAGACTGTGTGTTCAGCTGCATCTGTGACAGCTTCTGGGCCTCTGGGGCGGGGAATCCCACTCTGAGACTCAGAACAAGGTCAGGGGGGGCGGGGGGGGGGGGAAGGAGACTTTCTTCATAGCTCAGTGGCTCCACCTGAAGTCTGCCCCAAGGTCAGAGCTGGTGCTGATCCGATTTAGTGAGTGCTTTCTGCAGGCAGTAAATGACATGTATTAACCGTCCCAATTCTCACATTCGCGCATTAGTTATCGGTATTAATATTTGCACTTGCCATTACAGATGTGGAAATGAGGCTTGGAGAGGTTAAGTAATGTTGCCAAAATCGAATAATTAATACAGATGTGGGGATTGAAACCACACCTGTCTGACTTCAGACATTTATTAGGAGGAAAGCAGGCAGTCAGCACGAGGCACCTACGAGAAGGTAGATACAGTTCCGGACTTTCATAGAACCATAATCCTCCAGCGAACATACCATGAGGGTCTGCCTCAGGCTCAGGAAAGGAAAGTAAAAATGAGTAAGTGCTGGGATTACTTGTGATTTTGGTTGTCAATAAGCCAAAGCCCTTAGAATAGCTGCAAAGCACAACGGGTACAACAAATACGAGCTCCGCAACCTATCTCAGTTTGAATCCTGGTTCTACTGCTTCTCACTGTGTGACTTTGGACAAGGCACATAACCTCTCTGTGCCTCAGTGTCCTCATCTGTAAGAGGGGAGAAGGATAGCATCTTAATCACAGAATTGTCAGAATTAAACGTGTTAAGACCTGGAAAGGGTTTAGAATAAAGCCTAGTGACAGATGTTTAAGAAATGTGGCCGCAGTTGAAGTCCCAGATCCCACCTTTGCAAGTATTCAGATTACCTGGTCCCTCTTTTTTTTTTTTTTAATTTTTTTTTTCAACGTTTTTTATTTATTTTTGGGACAGAGAGAGACAGAGCATGAACGGGGGAGGGGCAGAGAGAGAGGGAGACACAGAATCGGAAACAGGCTCCAGGCTCTGAGCCATCAGCCCAGAGCCTGACGCAGGGCTCGAACTCACGGACCGTGAGATCGTGACCTGGCTGAAGTCAGACGCTTAACCGACTGCGCCACCCAGGCGCCCCAGGTCCCTCTTGATAGTGCCTCATGTATAAACCCATAGTGTGTTAGAAACAGACTTTAATCCTGCAAAGGATGTAGGGACTATCTAATCCCATCTCTACATCCTACACTTAGGAGTAAAAAGACTGGTCTAGAATTACAGAGCAAATTAATGGAAGAGCTGGGACTTGGGTCCACGAAATAACAACTACTATCCTTTGTTGGAGAACCTGCTCTGTGCCAGGCACTGTAACATACACGACTTCACTGCATTTCTAAGACAACCCTGTTAAATAGCCTTTATTAATCCCTTTGTATGAATAAGGACTGAGGTTCAGAGAGACTTTACATCTTGCCCAATGCCATGTAACTGGTAACAGAAGACAAGATCTAAGCAAAGACCATCTGGCACCCAAGCCATGATCATTCCACTTTGGGGCACGTGTGTTTTATTGCATCCACATACACGTAAGCTCAAACACCAGCTTGATTTTAAAAATATAAATACAATGTTTTGGCAAATTCTGAACTTTCTCTTTACTTGAAAAAAATAGTTTTCATTTTTAATTACATAATTGTTAAGCACAGATGCATGAGCTTAGTTATTCATTTGTTAAAATTACAATAATAGATATGAAGATTATTTCAGGGAGAAAGAGAATAGGAATGAGACACTGAAATGTAACTTAATCAAAATAGAAATCCCGGGCAGTTCCTGATCAATACCACCAACACCTCTAAAACAGCTACTCCTTCATCTAGTTTCAGAATAAAGCATCAAAGACAAATCAAAGTAGACACTCTGTGTTATCAATTCCATTTTTAAAGCAATGACAACCTTTGAAAACAATTGTTTTAAAATTCCTTTTTGTTAGAGATTTCTGATGGTCCCTTTGTAGAGATCCTATTTATGTCTGCAGTCTTACAGTCCCCTTCCCTGTGATTTTTATATGTAATTTCTCTATAGCATTTGAGGCTATACATGACTGATGAAAGCAGAAATTAGAGAGGTGTGTGTGTGTGTGTGTGTGTGTGTGTGTGAGAAAGAGAGAGAGAGAGAGAGAGGGAGGGAGATTGTTTCAGACTTAAGACACTCAAAAGAAACCATGGATTCCAAATAGAAATCCATAGAAAAATCCATAAAGGGCTATTTGCATATTTTCAAATTTTGGATCACATAAAAAATGACTCTTGTCATTTACATGGTGTTTTCTTTTTTTTCAACATTTATTTATTTTTGGGACAGAGAGAGACAGAGCATGAACGGGGGAGGGGCAGAGACAGAGGGAGACACAGAATCAGAAACAGGCTCCAGGCTCTGAGCCATCAGCCCAGAGCCTGACGCGGGGCTCGAACTCACGGACCGTGAGATCGTGACCTGGCTGAAGTCAGACGCTTAACCGACTGCGCCACCCAGGCGCCCCATGGTGTTCTCTTTAAAGTCCATGGCCACTCTCTTCCCCACTCTGAGACTGAATCAGCCCCGCTGCAGCTGTGTCCCACTGTCAACCTTTCAGTCATCTCTCATTTTGGTGCAGGCCATGGTGACCACTTTGACAGCGGGGATGTAGGAGTGACTACCTGTGAGTGAGACTCCTCTGGCTTCTGCCCTCACGGAAGGCCGGGAGAGGAAAAGCTTTCAGGGCTGTTTTTCAGCTCCATCTTGGCTGCCCCCGCTGCCCCCCAGCTGTGCTGTGCTTTCCGCTAAATCGACTAGTCCCTTGAGGTGCAAGGTCGGGGAGGGGGAGGCTAATTTTCAATGGTCTGTGAAAAATTTGTTCTTGAGCCTGCAAACATATTAAAATGTAGCAATAACTTACCTATATGTTTAAAGTACTTCTAAAGTTAAAAGTTCATCTGGGGAGTTCCATTTAGATGGTTGGTTATGACCAAGGGTGGTTCATTTGACTCATCTGGGGTCATTCATTGCCTTGTACCTGGTTGGCACTTTCCTCATGGAGGTCTTTAGAGAGAATTTCTAGTTTTGAACAAGACATTTTAAAGGCCCATATGGCAGGCAAGGAAAGTGGAGGTCTTTCACATCCAACCTCATTACTCAGCTCCAGAAGACAAGTCCGATCTGATTTTCCAGCATTTTCCTCAAGGGATCCAGTATTTGGGAGTGACATGGAGCTCTCTTATCCGGGTCCTTCAGACAGTGATAAAGGTGGAGGTACACAAAAGCAGAAGGTGCTCATGAATGTCGGATGATATGTCCCCAAACAGGAAGAAAATGGTCCTGGGTGAAGGCAGTCAACATCTCTTTCTCTGAAATTGCTCCTCAGGAAGGTTCCTATGACTCCATCCATGCTGGCAGCTCTCCATCAAATGACCAGTGGACATTTGCACTTTCTCTAAGAACTTGACCAGGATGGCCACGTCCTTGTCTATCTCCTGGCACCTGAGTTTGATGGCCTTGTGGAGTACGTCCATGTGCTGGTTGGCCTCCCTCTCCTGCCCATGGTTGGCCACACACACGCCCCTCAGCTGTGCTGTATCTTCTACCTTTAGGATCAAGGCTTCCTTCACTTTGCTGAATCTCAAGTGAGTCATGGCTAAAACCCTTGGCAAGGGAGACCCCAGAGAAGTAGGTGAGGCTCAGGACTGCTCACTTGTAAGAGACTTGGGAGCTTTTCTGCAGATTTCACATTACTATTTAACTCCCTTTTGTAGGGTTGGATGCTCACCATACCTGTTGATCAAAGGGCTGTGGGGTCAATCTCCTGCCCCAAAGACCAGTTCAGAAGAGTCAGGACCTGGGACACAGAGCTCATCTTCAGTCTCTCTGCCTTCCTCCTACAGGCATGTCCCGTGGGCTGGGGACCCCCCAGCTGTCACCCCAGGACTCTATCAAACCAAACTCAGATCTTAAATACTTATTCATCAATTAAAATATCTTCCCTCTCTCCTTTCTTGCTTAGTGATATTCCCCAACAGTTATTTGGCTCTCCTCCTGCTGCCAGAAACTTCCCAAACAATGGAAACTCCTCAGGCCTGACATCGTGAAATTGCAGGATCACAAAATGCAATTCAAGATCCACATAATCTTGGCAAGGACTGGAACCAGAGAGCTCATGTAGTTCAAGCCCAAGACTCGTGTATCTGTTATTACTTACTAATCAGATGACATTTTGAACCTTGTAGATATATATTTTTAAATGATTCTTTATTTATTTTCAGAAAGAGAGCTCAAGCAGTGGAGGGGCAAAGAGAGAGGGAGACAGTCCCAAGCAGGCTTCAGGTCAGCGTGGAGCCCCGTGTGAGGCTTGATCCTATGACTGTGAGATCATGGCCTGAGCCTAAATCAAAAGTCAGACTCCCAACTCACTGAGCCACCCAGGCGCCCGGAGCTTTGTAGATATTTTAAATGTTAGTATAGAGAGGATAGAGGTACATTCATACAGGGAAGTACTAGAAACAAAGTACCTCAAATTTGCCACGTTGATGCATCTTCAAAACATACTGTTGGATTAAAACAAGTTACACAAGATACCTACGATGTCATTTATATAAACGTTGATGTACACAAAATACTATAAATGTCTGTGGAAAAAATTACAGTTTAAATATTAATTCATGGATAGTGTTATGAGTTAAATTTTGCCCCCCCCCACACCCTCCAAATTCATATGTTGAAATCCTAACCCTAGTATTGCAACATGACCTTATTCGGAAATGGAGTCATTGTAGACGTAATTGGTTAGAATGAGGTCATACTGGAGTAGGGTGGGCCCCTTATTTATTATGACTGGCGATCTTAGAAATTTGGACACAGAGACAGGCACCTGGGGCAAACACCACATGAGCCTGGAGTTACACTATCAGAAGCTAGAAGCGAGGCCTGGAACAAATCCTTCCCTTGTGCCCTCAGAGGGAGCGTGGCTCTGTCGACATCTTGGTCTCTGATGTCGAGACTCCAGAAATGGGAGGCAATAACTTTTTGTCATTTAGGCTAACCAATCTGTGGCATTTTATAATGGCACCCCCCCTCCCCCTGGCAATCGATATAGGTGGGAAGAATACACACAAACTGTGAGATAATGCTTGTCCTGGGAAGGAAGGGAAGGGAATGGGGTTGAGGAGGAATATATGAGACCTTTAGTTCATTCATAATAAAATAAGAGACCTGCAGTATTTATGGTAAAATCTTACTAATTGTTAAATCTGGGTAGTGAACAGGTGGGTGCTTGTTTATTATTCTGTACACTGTTTTTTTAATGTTTATTTATTTTGAGGGAGACAGAGAGAGAGTGTGTGTGAACAGGGGAGGGGCACAGAGAGAGGGAGAGAGAATACGAAACAGGCTCCAGGCTCTGAGCTGTCAGCACAGAGCCCGACTGGGGACTCGAACTCACGGACCACGAGATCATGACCTGAGCTGAAGTCGGACACTTAACCGACTGAGCCACCCGGGCGCCCCTCTATACTCTTCTTAATACGCGAAGTATCCCAAAACTAATAAAAAAGATGTTTAGAGGAGTGTATCAGCATACTTACAGCAATCATGACATGTTGTCCCTGGTTGCTGATTCTAAAGCCGCAGTAAACTTAATGCCTGGTCCCGACTTTAGCGGGATTAAGCCCGCAGGGTAAGAGATTGAAGTTGCTGAGAAGCAATCCAGGCGGGCAACACAGGGGAAACCAGAGCTGACACAGACGAGATTTATTTTTAGAAGCAACCACCTATTCACGTGCTCGTCCCTTGAAGGCTTTTTATAATTGAGACTGCTTCATTCATCCTGCTTTGGGGTTGAGATGAAAGGTCAGAATTTTACCAATTAGAGGAGTAGATCCTTATGGAAAATACTGTCTCTGAAGTAGTTACAGCTCACACAATGCCCCGTCTGGAGACAGCTCTTCAGGGCAGGGGGTGAGGTAATTTGCTGTGTTCATACTCGACTTGGAGACAATCAAAGAATGCTTACTGACACCTGCTGGACCTTTTGAATACTTCCCGGTCTAAGGTAGAACCAGGAATTCTGGAACACAGCTCCTCACAGGCTGATTTCAGAGCTCTCTGCCCTGGGGCGGGTCTGGTAGCATTCTGGATATGCAACTTGAAATCAAATTTAAGATCTTTTGCTCACTGTACACATTTAGCATAATGCATCCATGACAGAATGAGGCAGGACATCTAGGGTATAATTAACAATCACTATTCTACGACAGTCTCAGCAACACAAATGCCAATTTGCTTGTCAAATTCCAACGAGAGACGAAGGGGCCATGTGGTAACCATACAAAACAGAGTCCTTTTTGTTTCGAGGACCAGACCCAGCAATTGCTCTGTGTAACAGGAAAGGAAATCTTGTCCGATTTTGGTCCCCTGAGCTGTAGATGGAAGTTCACTGCCTGAACATCTCTTCCTAATCAAATTCCAATCCCACTGGTTTTTATGGATCCTCGTGGGAGTCAGTAAAGGTATAAACAGAGGTCCAAGAACAAAGAAGAGGCAATTCAAAGAACTAACACCCAGCACCTTCGCTTGGGTCATGTGGGATACATGCCAATTAAAAGCTCTAGTTGTCATTTGATTTTGTTGTTGCTTAACAAAGACAAGAAAGTGAATTATTACTTGATAACTGTGGTTTGACAGGGAGATTTTTATCTAAAAGTGGGATTATCTTTGAAAATTAATGAAAAGAAGTCCCTTGTGGTATGAATGTTAAAACCTACTTCTGTAGATAATATTGAAATTACTTTTTTTCCTCCTGAAAAGAAATATTGATCAAGACACAAGTAACTAAATTTTTATCTCTTCCACCCCATAGTCTCCCAATCTAAGAGTTGTATGATTTGAGTTAAAATTAGATTTTCAAGCAAATTTGACTCCTATTTTTATATTTTTGAATGAATGTCAGTTCTCAGATTCTTTCTGTTTAGGAGACAAGATGAAGGAAAAGAAATAAGATTTATGAAAATGCTTGACACATGCATCCTTGGGTTTTATTTTTAACAGGTACTATTATGCCCATTCTACAGATGAGACACGTTGTCTCAAAGAAGTTCAATATTTTGCCACCCGTTTCATGACTAGCAAGCAGAAAATCCAGGATAGGAACCCAGTTTTGTCTGACTCAAAAACCCATGCTCTCTCCCTTCTATGACACTGTCTATACTCGATTATAATCGCTGGATGCAAAAATTTACCAAGTTCTACTTGGGTCTCTTTTGTGTACCTAAGCAATTGAAAACGTATGTATTTCCAGCATTCAGACTGAAATCCCTTTTCTGTGCTCCAGTGTGGGAGAGAATCAGATGGTGAAAATGGCATAGTGATCAGTAGGCAAAAAGTGGTAACAGCAGAGGTGGAGCTTTGGTTTCACGGCCAAGGCCAGCATGAATCCAACAGGCATGGGGCAGTGGAGAGGATTCTTCCCAGCCCAGCCTGACTGGGGACTGGGGGAGGCCTGGCTCACACTCCCAAGGCCCTGAGTCCTTCTCAGTCTCTAATCTTAGATGCCAGAGACAAGTTTCTAACCCAGTCTTCCCTCCCGGGATGCAGAGTAGTAACTGTAGATATCACCTGGGTCACTCCATCCACTGCAGTCTTGACCAGGTTCTTTAAAAGGCAACCATAGAACGCAGCTGAGAAGCATGTGTATAATGAAGCAAGTGACCAAATTTATTCATTTCATAAATGTTTATCTAGCACCTCTTCTTGATGTCATAGGACAGAATGCAGGTATATGGGCCATCTAGATCTAGGTATAAATCCTTGCCGAGTCACTTACTATTTAATCTAGGTCTATTATTTCATATCCCGGCACCATATCCATAAAATGAGAATAATGCCAGCACACGGGGTTGTTGTAAGAGTTAGAAAAAAAAATATGGGTTGCATCTAGTATGGAGCTCAGCACATTGAAGGTATAGAACAAAATGCTAGCTATTATTGCTTTTTAAAATGACGCATTTAAATGATTTTGTGTTGGGGCACCTGGGTGGCTCGGTCGGTTGGGCGTCCGACTTTGGCTCAGGTCATGATCTCACAGTCCGTGAGTTTGAGCCCCACGTCGGGCTCTGTGCTGACAGCTCAGAGCCTGGAGCCTGTTTCGGATTCTATGTCTCCCTCTCTCTCTGCTCCTCCCCTGTTCATGCTCTGTCTCTGTCTCAAAAAAATAAACGTTAAAAAAATTTTAAAAATAAAATAAAATAAAATAAAATGATTTTGTGTTATATGGATGGGATAGAACCTGTGAGAGGCCCAGGGACAAAAACAAACAAAAGAAAAAAGCCCCTGAAGAACAAGGAACTGTCGCTATGAGCCTTTGAGAAGTGCACATCCAGTATGAGAACCAGAGACATAAACTCATACGGGTGACAGGGTGGGGTAGGTCCCATGACTGAGGTAAGGCCAAAGTTCTCCAGGAGTGCCTCTTATCCTTTACTATGAGTTAATGTTAGTTACTATTATGATTATAACTAATATAGTTAGTTATTATTAGAACTGTTATAACTAATGACTATTAGTTAATGTAAATATATTAAAAAAAAACTGCAAATAATATAAGGCCTAAAGACATCGGGGGTCTATTGCTTCCATCAATGCACTTCACCAGAGCAAAACTATAAGCCAGGAATCTCTGGGCCAAAGATGGAAATTAGATACTGTTTCATGTATTAATTCTGACAGTTAATAGTGGCTTCCTGTGATGCTCTGTCGGTGGGAATTCTGATAAGAACGGGATAGCATACTCTTCTTATTTTTTTTTTTAATTTTTTTTTCAACGTGTATTTATTTTTGGGACTGAGAGAGACAGAGCATGAACAGGGGAGGGGCAGAGAGAGAGGGAGACACAGAATCGGAAACAGGCTCCAGGCTCTGAGCCATCAGCCCAGAGCCTGACGCGGGGCTCGAACTCACGGACCGCGAGATCGTGACCTGGCTGAAGTCGGACGCTTAACCGACTGCGCCACCCAGGCGCCCCAGCATACTCTTCTTATATCAAAGTGGCTATGGGCTTGGATTCTGGAGCCAGGCTGCTCTGTTCCTTGTTTAATCCTGGACAAGCTTCTTAATTTCTTCATGCTTTAAATGTCTTCATCTGTAAGAGGCTAACAATAGCATTACCCGAATCATGGAATTGTGGTCAGAAATAAATTAGTTAATTTAGGAAAGAGCTTAGAACAGCAACATAGTTAGATATTATTATTATTATTATTATTATTTTCATCATCACTGGTAATTCCTGCAAGTGGGGAGGGAGGAGTAATGTAAGAAATTTCTGTAACATTGTTTGCTAGACCTGATCTAACTTCTCTCCTGCCCCATTCTGAGTTTTGAGTTTATTGTCAGCCCTTTGTACACACTGCTTTAGTCCACGTTCCATTTTGGCCTCGGGGAGTCCATTCCACTTTCCTACACCAGAGCCAACATCTAGCAGCAGAGTTTCATTCTTTGTGCAATTTCTCAAAGTCCAGTCTTCAAGGTATAGAGTGACATAGTCCCAACCACAGAAAACTTTGTTTGTATTCTTCCAGCCATTTGGTACCTGATTAACCACCTATTTTGCATTAGATTCTTTTTTTTTTAAGTTTATTTATTTATTTTGAGGGGGGAGGAGGGGCAGAGAGAGGGAGGGAGAGAGAGAAAATCCCAGGCTGACTCCGCACTGTCAGCACAGAGCTGGATATAGGGCTCGAACTCACAAAACCATGAGATCATGCCCGAAGCCAAAACCAATAGTCAGATGCTTAACTGACTAAGCCACCCAGGTGCCTCAGCATTCGATTCTTTATACCCGTCATCTCTGGTACTTAGAATAATCCGACAAAGATGTATTTACAAAGGAGGAAATGGAGACTTAGAGCATGTAAGGGGCGATTCAGTTAAGGGGGCAAGATCTGGGATATAAACTTTGCTATTTTTGGTCTCAAAGTTTGTGCTTCTTCCTTTCTTACCACATGCTGCATTCTGGAACCTACTGTTGGCAGCACTTGGTTCCTAGCACAAGTTCGGGTACAGAAGTTGGCAGTGTCTGTCCTGAGGAATATTGGGAGAGACGGGGAAGTTAGCAGGAGATCCCAGAAAAGAAACAGGCAATGACAGATCAAGCGCAGTCGGGAACCCACTTGTGTGCCAAGTATGGGACTCAGGCTGGACTGACTGGGGTCAGAGGAACAGAGGGGTGGGGGAAGATTCAGAGCTGCAGGGAGGCACAGTAGGAATGTCAGGGACAAAGGGAACAGTGGGTCTGGGGCTCAGTGGAGGGGACGGGCAGGACCAGCAGCTTAAAGCAGAGAAGCCTCTCCTAATTTTTGGAGTGTGGGCCAAGACTCGCATCTTGCTGGGTCCTATTACCTTACAAGATACCCCAAGAGAGAGAGGGGAAAAGGCAGGGGGTAGCTTGTGCTCCCCTTGGAAGATTAATCCTGTAAAAGGGCAAGAGCGCTTGGAACTTCCATTTCCAGCAGTGTGCCAGAGACGGGGCACCCTGATTGGCCCTCACTGGAAACAGCTGAAAACAGTGCATAAATTATAGACAACATCTTATTAAAGGCTCTAATGAGCTGGCAAGAGAATAAGAAGCTATAAACCAAGTGAAAGGAGAAACCCAAGAGGAAGCCTTTTACCAGGAGGGCATTTGCTAAACCGGAGGAAAAGGAGCCATGGTTTTCAGAACCTCGCATGGCACTGCTGAATTAAAACCCAGTCCAGAACGTGCCCGAAGCGGAGGGTCTGCGGAGTCTAAAGAGAAGCCTGCCAGCGCAAAGTTAGGGCTCTGAAGAATTACACCTGCGGTACAAGGATGGGCTAGAAATAAATCCAAACTTCCAACCCAGAAGGCTGGAAGGAAAACCGCCTGTCTTGGTCTTTGGCCCCAATACAGGAAAATGTGCGCCGCAAGATGGCGCTCACGCGAACTTGTAGTCTGGATTCACACTATTTGGGGGATCAAAAAAAAAAAATCTCCAGGTCAAGGATTTTGATCAAAGCGGCTCTTTACTCAGAGAAAAGTAAAATTCTCTGTGGAAGAAACAGTTTCAAAGGCCTCAGAGCATTTCCACAGATAAAGTTCTAAGATGTATGAACACAGTCAACAAAACAAAACAAAAACAAAACCCATGTGGAACAAAAGGAAATAAAGCCCTTTGAGAAAGGGCCAAAACAACAACAAAAAGAGCCAGACCTACATTAATATAGATGCTTGATTTTTCAAATACAGTATATAAATAAGAATTTTTTTTTCAGAGAAATGAAAAGAGGATTCACGATATTTGAAAAGAGCAAGGCTATTATAAGTAACCAAATGGATTTAAAATAGAAACAATAAAACTTTGGGCTGCCTGGATGGCTCAATCAGTTAAGCGTCTTCAACTGATTGTTTTCAACTCAGGTCATGATCTCAGGGTTTGTTGGTTCCAGCCCTGTGTGGGGCTCCGCGCTGAGAGCACACAGCCTGCAGGGGATTCTCTCTCCCCACCTCCCTCTCCCCCTCCCCCACTCGTGTTCGCTCTCTCTCTCTCTCTCTCTCTCTCCCCCCCCTCAAAAATAAATAAATAAACTTAAAAAAAGAAACAATAAAACTCCTAAAAATAAGTTAAAAAATAAAGTAATTGAAATGAGAATTCCATAGATGATTTTTTTTTAAGTAGGCTTCACAGGCAAGGGAGGGGGGAGCTTTGAACTCACGATCCCAAGATCAAGAGTCACGTGCTCTACTGACTGAGCCAGCCAGTCTCCTCTCAATAGATGATTTTAAAAGCACATTAGAAGCTGCTACATAGTGAACTGATGAATTGGAAGATATGTCCCCAAAAAAAAAGTGTCCATAGAAGTCCCTGACGGACAATGTGAAAGAGAGGTTAAGAAAAATGAAATAGAGTCAATAGGTACAACATATGCTAAATTGGAATTCCAGAAAAGGAGGAAGGAAAGGAGGGGGCAGTGATTGTATTTGAAAAATGTCAGGGCTCAAAATTTTCCAACACTGACGAAAGTCATCACTTTCTCACTCAGAAACGATCGATTTCCCAGCAGGACAAATTAAAAGAAATTCACATGTAGACATATAAAAATAAAACCACAGAATATCACAGACAAAGACAAGACCTAAAAGTGTGGGGGGGGGGGGTTGGGGGGGGAGATGGCTTAAAAAATCATCATTAGCGCAAGAGCTTGTTTTTCAATAGCAAAAATGAAAGGCATCAGTGGAATGCTGCTATCAATGTATTGGTTTTCTACTGCTGCTGTCACAACAAATTACTACACATTTTAGCAGCTTAGAATAACATAAATGTACGCTCTCCCGATTCTGTGGGTCAGAGGTGTAGGCTGACAGCCAATTTCTCTGCCCTGAGTTTTACAAGGCTAAAACCAAACTGTCAGCCAGGTGGCTTCTTACCGGGAAGAATCCATCCACTTCTAAGTGCACTGTGGTGGTTGGAACAATCCAGTCCCTTGCAGTGGTAGGAGTGGGGTTCTGTTTCTCTGCTGACAATCAGCCGGGGGATGCCCTCAGATCCTGAAGACCTGCCTCTGCTCCTTGAACCTGGGTCTCTCTAGATTCCAGAGCCAGCAACAGTCTCCAATTCTTTTCACGCACAAATCTTTCCGTCTTCCTCTTTGCTACATCTCTCTCCCTCTTCTACTGCATTATCTCTGACTTTCTCTGCTTGTAAAGGCTCTTGTGGTTAGATTGGACTACCTGGATACTCCAAGATGCTCTCTCCCGCCTTCCCTTTTTTAAGATCAATAACCTTAATTACGTTTGCAAACTCCCTCTTGCCATGTAATGTAACCTATTCAGTAGTTCCTGGTATTAGGACATGGACATTTTTGGAGGCGGTGTTATTCCGCCTACCATGTGTTGAGAGAAAATAACTATTTGTTTGGAAAGCGTTTTCAAGAATAAAGGCAGAATGGCACTCTTAGATAAAAAGAAAATAACTAAAAGAATTTGTCATCAAAAAGAGTTCACTAAAGGGAAATCTAAAGAATATATTTTAAGTGGAAGAAACGTAATCCTGGAAGGAGAATCTGGGAGTGAAAAAATGAGAAGTAAAGAAAGTAACAAGTAGGTGGGTAAATCTTAGTGAACACCGGATAAAATAACAGAAGGTTTTGAGAATCAAGAAAACTAAGGTCACACTAAAATATCTGATGACAGTAATGTGTAAGTGGGGTGGAACGAATGTATGCTAAAGTCTTTATGTTCTCTGAATGCAAACAGATTTACTGTAAAGGATGTCCTTTAGGCAAATCCTTGCAGGGTCTCTTTGTCATCAATTAATTTCTTTCTTGTTTTATCTGTGTTAGGTATTGAAATCAAAGTTATGCTGTCCTCTTAATAAAAGTTATATACATTTCCTTCTAGAATAATTTTTTAAGATAGGGATATTTTGGGTAATCAGTAAAATTAATCAACTAGACCATTTAATATTCTTTGTGGGAAGATTTTTTTTAATTTCAATTCCATTTATTTAAGGGTTATTGGACTATTCACGTTTTCTTTGTCTATAGTCCATTTTGATACATTTTTTCCGTAGTTAGTTTTTGGTGGATTTTATAATTCATGTCTCTTTCATCGGCATATGAATTTCAGAGTATCTCCTTATCTTTTAAAATTCTACTGAATCTGAATTACATCTCATTCTCCATTTCTAGCATTTTTGAGGTTTTATTTTTTATAGTAACCAAGTTTTCCAGAAGACTGTAAATTTTATTAGTATATTCAAAAAACTAATTCATGGTTTCATATATTTTTGCAATTTTATGTTATTTTCTATTTTATTTCTAAAAACCCTTATTATTCCTTTAGTATGGTATTTTTCAGGGATATATTCTTTTATTTTTTTTCCCTTTAACTTTTTTTTTTCAATGTTTATTTTATTTTTGAGAGAGAAAGACAGAGTGAGAGCAGGGGAGGGGCAGAGAGAGAGGGGACACAGAATCCGAAGCAGGCTCCAGGCTCTGAACTGTCAGCACAGAGCCCGACGCGGGGCTCAAACTCATGAACCGCGAGATCATGACCTGAGCCGCAGTTGGACGCTCAACCAACTGAGCCACCCAGGCGCCCCTCCCTTTAACTTTTAATCTTTTTTTATCCTTATATTTTGGCAATAGTTTTTTTTTCCCCAATCATCATAATAAAATTTATCTAAAACTTGGAAGTGCATAGCTTTTGTCATAAAATTTTCCAATAGGTTTGTGGTTCTCTCAGGCTAGTAATTCCTGCAGGTACTCAGGAACAAAGTCCATTCGCTCTAAGACCACAGACAGATAAACTTGATATTTGCAGTTCTGACATGATTTCCAGGAACAGGGAAATGTTCTTCCAGAATACAGGGATGAAGTTTCAAATGCTTCCTAGATGTAGAGAAAATGTAAGAATCTACCCAGGAGTTAGTTTTACTCTTAGAGGTGGGTTATTTGTGTTTTTGGAGAAGGGAATAAAATAGTTTAAAATAAGGCCTTTCTAGAATGAGACCAAGAACAGAGCAATTTGTTGTATAGGTTATAAAGTTGTTTGCCTATGAAAAGGTGGAGTCCAATCCACGATCTCATGGTAAATATAAGGAAAGGTCCTTTGAGTTCCAGAAAAAGAGAGTTGTACATCTGTATACCATCAGTGATGGGATGAGATGCTCCAATACTAATAGAAGGAATAAAAGAGATAGCAAGACCACTATTCTTCAATGAAACATCATCTGATATTCTTTAAGGCTCAATCTGATGTTATGAAGGCTGTATACGAGCATTTCCAGGCACAAGCCCACTATTAAAAGAAGAGAGAAACACATATCACACCGAACTGAGGCCAAAAGCGGCACCTTACCAACTGTTCATCAAAGAGATATCATCAAGGCTCACATCAAAGTAAGATGTTTTATGAGATATCCAAAGTACCAGGACCGGGAGGAGATCCATGTAATGTGTCTAGGTAATTTCTTCGAATTTTTTTTTTTCCAAAAAGAGTAGAAGAATGAGACTTCACAGTTTTTATACCAATGATATGGAATTTTGGAATACAGTAGGCTCAGTACCACAAAAAGGGGTAGTAAGCATTTCTTCACAAATAAGACTACACCAAGAGAAGACTGAATAGGACCCAGATAAAAGGAGCATATTGTTTAAAGGCCCCATTGGAATAAGCTGAAGCCCTTTCCTATCCTCTATTTTGGGCACATATGCTTTAGAAGGAAAGTTTAGAGTTGCATCCAGCTTCAATAAGAGATGCCCGTTCATTCATGGGGAGTGTGCCAAAGAAGGAATGTATATAACAGTTATCAAGGAAGCACTGAAATAGACAAAGGCAGCTGTGGATTCATATACTCCAGATGTTTCTTCAGAAGTAGTGGAGGCATCCTGCATCCCACAGATCAGCTCTTGACCCACATTTTAAATTACAAATCTAAAGGATGTGTCACACTTGTGTTCATCTTTGCTTGGTCAGGGATGAAATTCAAACAATGGATGACACGATGTGATTTTAAAGAGCCACTTTGTACATTATTCAAGATTCGAACGTCATAGACACACATTAGAATAGGAACTTTTACAGATGTCTTGGGAACTGCACTGGCCTTTATAGGGGTCTGTTAACAATTTTCAGATCACTTATTGTTACATGTATTTAATTAAGTTGAAACTTCCTGGTTCTGTCCATCATCTGTGAGGAGTGGATCACTAAATTTTCCAGGGAGTAAGCTAAGAAGGGCAATAGACCATTTTTTAAATGGGAGGAACTAGGGGCCAGAAGAAAGGCCAGTCAGTATTCTCCCCCATATACCCTGGTTGCTATTGCAGACCTATATGAAATCCCATGTTCGATGATACGTAATCTCAATACGTACATCTATTAGTAAAAGAGTACTCTGTTGGGGCACCTGGGTGGCTCAGTCGGTTGAGTGTCCGACTTTGACTCAGGTCATGATCTTGAGGTTCCTGGATTCGAGCCCCGCGTCGGGCTCTGGGCTGACAGCTCAGAGCCTGGAGTCTGCTTTGGATTCTGTGTCCCCCTCTCTCTCTGCCCCTCCCCCCCCTCATGCTCTGTCTGTCTCTGCCTCTCAAAAATAAACATAATAAAAAAGGAAGAGTTCTCTGTTACAGTTGACAAGATTAGTGAGCCATGGGATGTTCTAGTGCACATAGCAACTGGGCAGTTTGAACAATGGTCATTATGAATTGGAAAAATGCCCCAGAAGAATGCTATATCTTTCCACATACATTCCAGAAGTCCCACTTGTAACATTCAATCCACTTTCCCAACCACTTCATATCATTTTTTTTTTAATTTTTTTTTCAACGTTTATTTATTTTTGGGACAGAGAGAGACAGAGCATGAACGGGGGAGGGGCAGAGAGAGAGGGAGACACAGAATCGGAAACAGGCTCCAGGCTCCGAGCCATCAGCCCAGAGCCTGATGCAGGGCTCGAACTCACGGACCGCAAGATCGTGACCTGGCTGAAGTCGGACGCTTAACCAACTGCGCCACCCAGGCGCCGCACTTCATATCATTTTTAAAGCAAGTTTAGAAAAAAAATATTTCATGTTTGGGTCCAAGAGTGGGGGAGGGGTGACCCTCAGAGATGATGGGCTTTATGCTACATCAAAATCTTTGTTAATTAAGTAGAAAATAGATGCCATTTTCTATAGTTTCCATTTTTTTATTTTTGGTGTGTAAATTCAGATTTCTATCTACTATCATTTTTCTTCTGCCTGAAGAACTTCCTTTGAGATATCTTGTAGCAAGAATCTGCCAATACTGAATTTTTGTTTTAAGTTTTGTTATGTCTGAGAAAGTATTTCTTGCAAGATATATAATTCTTAATTGACAGGCTAAGAAAAACAAGACTTTTTTGATTTTGTTTGTTTTTTCCCCATTTTTTCTCTACCATCTTCTAGCTTGCATTGTTTGTCATCCTTCTCTTTGTTCCTCTTCATATAATGCATCTTTTATCTCTGTTTTTTAAGATTTTGTTTTTATCATTTACTGTAAGCAATTAGATTCTATGATATGACTTAATGTAATTTTTTCATGATTATTAGGATTTGGGTTCTTTCAGCTTCTTGGATCTGTTTATTATTCTCATCAACTTTGGAAAAGTTTGGCCCATCATTTCTTCAAATACATTTCCTGTTCTACTCCCTCTCCTTTCTTTCAAGGACTTCAGTTACATGCATATTGGGCTGCTTGAAATTTTCCCACAGCTCACTCATGGCCTGTACATTTTCTTCTAGTTAAAAAAAAATCTGTGTTTCATTGTGGATTTTTTCTATTTGATCGCTATGTCTTCAAGTTCACTAATGTTTTCTACTGCAATGTCAATGTCTAGCTTGATGTTAATTTCATCCACTATATTCCTCATCTCAGACTTGGTAGTTTTTATCTCTATCTGTTCAGTTTGGCTCTTTTTTATATCTTCTATGTTGTAACATGCTTCATCTTTCCTTTAACTGCTTAACTTAGCATGCTTCTTGAACATACAGAATATGTTTATAGTAACTATTTTAATAAGCTTCTCTCCTACTTCTATCATCTGTGCCATTGTTAGATCTGTTTCTGTTGATTGATTTTTCTTTTTATGGGCCCTAGTTTCATCCTTCTTTGTATGCCTGATGATTGATTGAATGCATCCCAGTCATTGGGAATTTTATTTTGGGGGGTACTAGATATTTTTGCACTCCTATAAATATTCATGAACTTTGTGCTAGAATACAGTGAGTTATTTGGAAACAGTTTGGTCTTTCAAGGCTTGCTTATAATTTTTGTTAGGGAGAAAGAGTAGCCGCTAGTTTGGGGATAAATTCTTGCCCCTACTAAGGCAATGCTCCTGTGAGTACTCCACACTCAGATATAGATACCTGTTATGTTGTAATTTAATTATAAGATTTTTCCATTCTAGATGGTGGGAACACAGAATATTCCTGGCTTTGTGTGTGTACTGGAAATTGTTTAATTCCTTTGAATGATTCTTCCCCTAGACTTTGGTAGTTTTCTCCCATGTCCATATTGATCACAAGGCAACCCAAAACTCAAGGAAGACCTGCTTATCTACAGATGTCTTCTTTCTTCTTTCTTTCTTTCTTTCTTTCTTTCTTTCTTTCTTTCTTTCTTTCTTTCTTCTCTCTCTCCTCTCTCTCCTCTCTCCTCTCCCCTCTTTCCTCTCTCCTCTCCCCTCTCTCCTCTCTCTCTCTCTCTCTCTCTCTCTCTCTCTCTCTCTCCCTCCCTCCTCCTCCTCCTCTCTGGCAATCTTCCCTGAACTCTAGCTGCCTTGTACTCAAATTCCATCTTCTCAATTTATGGAGACTACTAGGCTCTGCTTGCATGCCACCTCCCTGCCTGTGGACTAGAAACTCTTATCAGGTAGGATCATGGAACAATCCAAGGTCTCACTCTTTTTGTTTCTCCTCTCTCAGAGAATTTATTGTACTGCATTGATTGAGGTCAAGTGTCTGAAAACAGCTGGTTTATATATTTTGTTCAATTGTTTAATTGTTTCAAGTGGACATCAAGTCTAGTCCCTGTTAGTATATCTTGACCAAAAGCAGAATTTCCCTCCCCATCAATAATGACATTCAGATATTCATTGACTATAAAGGACTTTGTGTGTTCAGAAAATCCACTCTTGCATTTATGTCATCTTTAAGTACATAATAAAAATATAGCTGACATGGAATGCATTCCGACTGCTCCCCTTAAGTAGATAGGGTCCTTGGGGGCGCCTGGGTGGCTCAGTTGGTTACGCATCCGACTTTGGCTCAGGTCATGATCTCGCGGTTTGTGAATTCAAGACCCCGTCGGGCTCTGTGCTGACAGCCCGGAGCCTGGAGCCTGCTTCAGATTCTGGTGTCTCCTCTTCTCTCTGTCCTGCCCATGTTCATGCTCTGTCTCCCTCTGTCTCTCAATAATAAATAAACATTAAGAAAATTAAAAAAAAAGTAGGGTCCTTGTTTAGTGAAGGATTATTACTTTTTTCCATGTCAGAAACAATTGGATACAAGAATCTGAAAAGCAAGGTGGCAGAAATGGTAATCTTTAAAATATCAGGTAATATTTTGAAACAAATGATTTGAGATATCAACTTATAAGGAGTATGTTTTCAGCCATCCAGAAGAAAGAATGTTGCAAAGAAATTGGGTACTTGAAGCACCAAGCTATTTGTCATTCACAGCAAGATTGGACAGGTTTCCTGATTACTCGGGCTCTGCCTATTTGATATTGCAGGCACAGCATTTTTAGAACAGTCCTGTAAACTCGACCTAACCCTTCTGAACAGTGGTTATGAAAACTGAACTTTTATATGACTATACAGTTAGCCTATGCACGGTGGAGTTTTTCTTACAGTTTTAGTTCCTTGAAAAAATGCCATTTGAAAATAAGAATTACCCTAAATACCTACATTGCTAACTTCTAATTGGCACAGAAATGTACCATCTGTTATTCATAGAGAAATACAGGATAATCTGCAATTTTTACATTTTTCCATTCATTTGAATCTGAATTCCTTGTGATAAAATATCCCAATTAACCATCAGTCACTGCTTGTGGAACAATGATACTGTACTCAGTATGTCAACAATTTTGTCTTCAGAGGTATAGCTATTTCATTAGCCGTTATTATTATATCAGTACAGGAATACTTTTTCCCCTCCAGGTGCTCAAAACATTTAGAATACTCAGTTATCCTTTTGGAATGGGTATTCTGATTAAATCGTTGCCTATTATACATTAAAGTAGCCTATTAAATATTCAATTAACCACAGTTATGAGACTTTTTGGCTTTTTCTACGTGTTCTGAGCCTCCATTCAGGAACTAATGTCTGTTTTTCTAACCTGTAATAAAATGGCCAAGGCTTCCGAGCCATCTTTAGGCACCCACAGTGTAATGACATCAGCTTCTCCATTTCAGGACGTCATTGTTCCTTCCTCAGCTGTGATATGGTGCTTCTTTTCTCCATCTATAGCTGATTGCAATTCCTGGTAACTTTTGGATTTTGCTTCTTTTTTTTCCAAAGACTCTCGTGGAAGTTTCTTCAATAGCAGTGGTGAGGCAGACCCTGCTGTGGAAAGGAGGTGATTTGCAATGCATGAAACAAATCATTTTTTGAAAAGCATCCCGCACGACATCTTCATTGTTCAGCTCTATGGGAGTCACAGTCTTGCCCACATTGCTAACATTTGTGGTTTTCCAGGAATAAACACACACACACACATATACACACACACACACACAAACAACTTCTCAATATTGCCAACTTGTCTACATTACAGGTCAGATTGGCTTTCTAAGCCAATCTCCAACTTGATTCTGTGACAGGTTCTAGTCCAGGAGAGTTCACTTTTCTTTTTTAAAAATTTACTTATTTTGAGAGTGGGGGGAGGGCAGAGAGAGAGGGAGAGAGAGAATCTCAAACAGGCTCCTTGCTCTTAGTGTAGAACCGGATGTGGGGCTCCATCCCACAAATTATGAGATCATGACCTGAGCCAAAATCAAGAGTTGGACTCTTAACCATTTGAGCCACCCAGGGCCCTGACAGTTCACTTTTCACCAAGGAAGTTTTGCATTGCAGGTACCAGCTGAACAAGTTCACTCTCCTCTTTCTTCTCAACTCTTCAAATAGAATTAGATTGGTCAGCTTAGGGCCACTGCGTTGTACAATTCCCCGGGGCACCATTCAATTGCAGCATAGGTAAATGGTGCCCTGGAATTATCCGATACTACATCCTTGGGCCAGATTATCCTCAGATTCCCCAGGGCCAAATTGTTGATTACCTATATGCACGAAATCTTGAGAATCATTATGGTTCTTTTGTATAATTAATTAATCTTGAGTTCTTCTTCAAGGGGGATGATCTTCTGCATTTTCAGAGTGCTAGCTTTTTCGTTATTCTAAAATCCTTCACTGAAGACATGTATATGAATACTTTTCATGAGATGAAAGTCTTTTTATCAGATGGCCTAGCTGTTTTTCTATATCCAGGAGGGTTTTGTCCTGTGTGCCTACAGTTGTCGTATCTCAGATGGTGACAAACCACTGTTGCAGGTGCTCAGGCTGCAGGGCTCAGATCAAGACGAGATTCTTCCCTTTCCCGTAGACCAGAGCGTGTCGAACAGCACATTAGCTTATCTCCAACTTCCCTTTAAACATCGACGTTACTTCTTTGGGGCCTGGTTTTTCTTTACTACATCTATGAGGAAACTTTATAAATCACATCCAAACAGACGGCCTGAGAGCTGAGTTGGGGCTAACATTTAAAGCAAAAGGAAATCCAATGGTGCTGAAACTATTTCTGTCCAGGAACAAACACGGGAAGGTCACAATTTATTTCAAGAACTCAATATAACATTAATACAAACTCTGTCCCCGGAGCCTTGCACCCACAGCCTAAGGGTATATATTCCATGTGGGGTCACCCCTCAGTCCCAGAGGGCCTTGTGTGGGGACTTTGTGCATGAGTTGGGGGCACCTCCTTGTCAAAGAAGCTGATTTAAAAAAATCACTATGACTTATTTGTCTTTAGATAGACCCAGTCCCTTTCTATTATTGTTACTATTTATTCTACCATATTATTTTGTGTGCTTTCTATGTGTCTTACTCTTCTTTTTTTCTTTCTTCCTGCCCCCCCCCCTTTTTTTTTTGGAATTGAATGTTCTTTCCCTGTGTTATTTTTTAAAATCTTTACTTATTTCTCTTCTTTTAATGATTAACTTGGAAATGTGTTACGAATAGTTAACATGTCAAAGTCAAAGATTAAACATATACTTATCATCCTCCCAAACATTACAGGGATATTTTAACTTCAGCCATTCATTTGACTCTGCAATGCTTATGATAAAATATCCCAATTAACCATCCATCACTCCTTGGAGACAATGATACTGTATCCAGTATGCCCATGATTTTGTCTTCAAATATCCTTGCCAGAAAATTGTTATTGTTTGGGGGATATTGATCCTTGCTTGTTTTGTTTAACCTATAAGACATTATTATATTGTTTTACTTAAAGTTTGTTTAGATTCATGCTAATTGCCAACTTCTATGCTTATCGTTTCTACTCACATCTTCAGACATCCCATCTTAGATAACGTCATGTAGAGAAATTTTTGCCCAAGCCCACCAGGAGACATGTAAGAATGTATACAGCAGCACCCTCTATAATATCCCAAACTGAAGGCAACCTAACTGTCCATCCAACAGTCTAATTAATGGATAAAGAGTTCAATGGGCTGTGGGCCACTGCTGTGTGTGTGTGTGTGTGTGTGTGTGTGTGTGATATTTCTGAATCAAAGCATGAACAAGTCAGTGTGTGACCTCCAGCTTACTCACCCCCTTCCATGACCTCATCTTGGGATGGAGGAGCCCCAAGATCAAAGCAGCCCGGACTGCTGAGTTTCGTTCTTCTAAGAAACTTACCTGAGGAGGTGTCTGGATCAGCAGCAGATTTGGTCGAGGCAAGGAATCTACATTTGTGATGTGAAGTCACCCCACTTTTTAGGGTAGTTTGTCACTGCATATAGCCCCGCCTATGTAGACTATATACATATGCATATACATATACATATACATATACATATACATATACATATACAAAGCTTCTTTTGTCTTCACTCAATATTTGATAAAGTCAACTTTGAAGGCCCGCACTGAAAATTCTAGACAATGCAACGCATAAAGAAAGGTGCCTTTCAAGACAGGTGTAAGTCAGTCATGACTATTTCCAAATTCTTCAGGTTTGAAGGGTAATGAAAATTGATACGCTGAACCGCTGACCTCGTGTTATTTCCAGAGAAGAGGGAGTGGGCAGAGATGAGCGGGCATTCATTAGAATCAGCTGGATGGGGGTTGGCCCGGGGTGGCCTTGTCATCTCTGGCCTGCTTCACATCGTTGTGGAACTTGACCACAGGAGTAGGTCTGGGCTCCCCAGTGAAGTCGAACATTCCTTGTCAGGGATCATGGTGTCTCTTACAACTCCTGCCATCCCCATCCTGGTTCCGGGCCCGTGCGCCATCCAGAGGTACTTGTTGCTTTGAGCTCAGGGAGCCTACCTTCCACTTCAGCTGAAATTCTTGACAGCCGCTGCATCCTCCCTGCCTTCTCCCACCTTGCCATGCACCTTTGGCCTGGGGGCATGCCAAACAAGACCCAGGGGACGCAGTTTTCTAAGAAAAGCTGACTTCTCCAGCAGGGGGGATTTGCCAGCCGTTGGATGTCATGCGAGACAGATTGCAGACGCCCTGCGTCCGTGGCCATCGGAATCAGAAATGCTTGCCTGCCAATCAGCATTACGGCGAAGAGCTGTGACATGACAGTTGTCTGACTTGTGTTAATACGTCCTAATCTTGCAAACTAATTTTTTCCCCCACTTGGCCGGCCCCGCATTGTGTTCGGCCTGCCAGGGCTCGAACCATCCATCAATCTTAGTTAGTGGCCCACTTCTACCCTGCAGCTGAGAGTGTCCCTGATCTCACTGACACGCCCGCAACCCCCTCGACAAAGCTTCCTTTGCAGCCAGCTCTGTAAGAATGCTGTCATCCGGCTCAGAACAAAGATGCACGTCCTTATCCAGGAGGGCCGACACATGGCCATTGTCTGGCAAGGTTTTTCAGGATGGCTTTTCTGGGGGAGAAAAAATTCCCTGTGGCATAAGGACAGCATTGTGAGCCTAGTTGTCACTTACGAGCCAGTGAAACATGCTAAATTTGTTGGAGTCAAGCTCACTGACCTTTCTTTGGACTTAGTTTCCCCATCTGGACGTAGAGGTCTGGGCTGCATGCTCTCTGAGGCATTTCTTGTCTCTGAAATTTGATGACTTCGGTCATCCTGCAGCTCAACTGTTTCTCCTGTGTCTGGTAATAGTGACTCTCTGGGTCCCCTTTAGCTTATTATTTTAACATTTTTGAGGTGCAGCGGATGTTACAAATCCCTTGAGAATCTGATGAGAGATACAAACTTCCTCCCTAGAGAAGGTACTAGCAGTATATTTCCTAACATTTCCCGAGGGTTGTAACCCTGAACGCCCCTTCATGGCTCCTAAGCTGACAATATTTTTTGTTTTATGTCTTACTCTGATTTTATTTCTTACCCTGCCATTTACTTTATTTTCAAAGTTGCCAATGAGTTTTAAATTCTTTTTTTTTGCATTTTCCCCAAATTTATGTTTTGAAATATTGCAAGACTACAGAAAAGGGGAAAGAATGATACAATGGCTATCCATATATCCTGCAACTAGATTCACCAACTACGGTGCTTGCAATCTTCTCCTTTCCCGCCTCCCCTCCCCTCCCCTCCCCTGCCTCTTCCACCCCCTCCTTCTCTTCTTCTCTGTCTTCCTCTCTTCTTCTTCCTCCTTCCTCTCCTCTCTTCCTTCCCTCCTCTCTTCCATCCTTTTCCTCTGAATCATTCAAAAATAAGTTGCAGAGATCATTTAAATACTTTCTAAATGCAGGTGGGCCGTCCATTTGAGATGGGGACATAGATAACTACAACTATCTTTATCTGGGAAGTCCTCCTGGAAAAGAATGCATGCACTTTGGGACTAGTGTACCCTCAGACTCAGCCTCACCCGGCCCCTCTATCATGGAACAGAGACATCCAAGTGCATGACCAAGAACATTTATCAGATGTTTCTTAAGCACCTCCTTTGCTGCAGGCCCTGGGCTGGAGGCTCGGTCTTTGGAGATTAATAAAACCCAGCCTCTTCCCTTTCCTCTTTGCTGTTTTGTTGGGGGTCAGGGAGGCAGGGGGGTATGACAAGGACACACACGATTGCAATAGAAGCAGACCTGCTCAGTGCCACATTTGAGTCTGAGATAAGATGCTGTGGGGGGTGGGGGGGAGAGAAAACACTTCCACTGAGGTAAGGGGCTGGGGAGAGGCTGGTAAAATCACCACAAAAGGGATGCCATCTATCCAGTTCTAGAAGGACGAGCATTTGGTGTAGGTCGCTGTGCAAGAAAGGCACGGGGTTGGCTTGGAACAGGGTGCTAGGAACAATGAGGGGTTCAGTTCTCCTTTGGATTTGCTGGGATCATTTTTCTTGCGACTGGCCTGTCTCCAGATGAGTCCACGCCCCCTCCCCAACGCCTTTTGGGGGCATCCCCGAGAGGAACTGGTGCTTATTGCTGGAGTTCTTCCTCCTCAAATGATGTGAGAGAGGAGCCGGGTCCTTCTCCTCACGTGACGCTTGGCTAAGGAGCAGGTGATGTCTGTGGCTGCTGTGCAGGCTGGCCTCCCTCCCTGGGCTTGACCCCCCTGCCTTTACCACAACCGCCAGCCACGACTGTTCACCAGTTGTGAAATCCACTGGAAGGCACCGAGCACTTGTGATTTTCTCGTGAGCCACAAGAGGGGGAACTATGAACACAAATGAGAAAAAAGACTTCACCAAAAGGAAAAGAAAAAAAAAAAAAAAAAAAACCCCAGCTGGGAAATGAACAGCTTTTCTGAGGCCCTCATTCCTGACGCCAGGCTAGCAGTTTCAATCTGTTCTGCTTCTCTATCTCTGTCTCTCTCTGTCACTGTTCTTTCTCTGCCCCTCTCTCACTTTGTCTCTCACTTTCTCTCGAGAATTTCTTTGGGAAAGATGCAAATCCGTTTTGCTGCCTCTAGGCTCAAAACTCCGTTGCATAATTCCAATATGGGGAAAGTCCAAGATCTGAAGGGGTTTGACTCTAATTTTCATATCAGTCAGTGTGGAGGTTTAGCAGGTCAACGCCTGTCTCCTCACAAAAACAACCTAAATGGACACCGTGCGGCTTCAGTCATACTGAGAGTTAATACTGGCATCACCCTCTGTGCGCCGGGAAGTGTTCTAAAGATTTTCTATGGATGAACCTCATTAATCCTCCTAGATACTCGCTGGGGTAGGTATATCATTATCACCATTTGCTCTGAGGCACCGAGATGCCCAAGAGCTTGGTCAATGTCACACAGTGTCAGAGCTGGGATTTGAATCAGGCAGTCTGGTTCCAGACCCTCTGCTCTTAACCTCTTCACTGTAGCTGGATCTCAAGATTAATGAGTGCATGTCGTTCTGAGCATGAGAAGTGATGGCCCTGATACAGCCTGTCGCGGTTAAGACAGATCGGGAGGTATATTTTAGGAGTGATAGTTGAAATTGGGGAGCTGTGGCCGATGAAAGTAACCAGCGATGGAAATAAGATCATATGAATGAGGTTGGTTGAAGCAAGGGAAGGAGTGTAATGTGGCAAACATGAAATGAAACAAAACAAAACAACCTGAGCGCGGAGGCCAGGAAAAGTGTTCTCAAATATTTGCAGGGATTCTGAGAACTCTTTTAGCTTCCAGAAGCTCTGTGACCTTCATCCGAAGGCTCAGGGAGCTTTCCTGGGCATGGAGACCCTTGAGGGCTTATTTGGCCCAGGTGTTCAGATTCTGATCTGTCCCCAGTCAGATGGGTAACCCATGAGCTTGAAGGAGATTGACCCGAGGTCCTTTGTACCCCCTTTGCATCCCACTCAGCTGTCCAATAAGAGCTTACTTTCTAAGGGTGTGGGATTGTGTTGTGTATGTCAGTGATGAAAAGCAATCTGAGATTTACTCACACATCATCGCCGACATACCAGGACTGTCCTTTTCTTTTTTTAAATACTGTTTTATTACTATAAACACAATGTATGTTGGCTATTGAAAAATTTTTAAACTACAGAAAAGTATGAAGAAGGGTATCTCACATTGTCCTACCATCCTGAGAAAGTCAGTGTTAACATGTTATTATATTTCCTTCTGGTCCTTTTTTTATTCTCCTGCATATATTCTTGTCCATAGTCTTCTTAACAGTCCTGCAAGGGGTCCTTCCTGGAAGAGCTATAAAGAAATGTCACAGTCCATTATGGGGCATGAGCCAGAACTTCCTCCAGCCTCAGAAGAATGGTCTCTGGTGGAAATATTTCAAAATCATTCTGAATGAGAGGAGTGATGTGATTTCTTCTAGGGTCTCCGGGAGAGGGCAGGGATTTTTAAGGTACAGAACGGAGTGTGGACTATTCAGATTTTATAATGCCAGAAGGGAAGACTAGAGACTGTGGTGGGCCAGGCTCTAGGCTGGGCACTTTACTCACTCATTCATTTATTCAAGAAACACCTGACTGCCTACAGTGATGAGTCCTGGAGGTGTAATGCAGAACACATTGGGCATGCATGGATCCTGCCCCATGGGAAAAAAACAGTCTCAAGAAGGAGGCTGGCAGGAGGGCACAGCCAGATAATAGAAGAAGGACCTGGTTTAGCCTGAGGCAAGGGTGAGGGGCGCCAAAAAAACCTTGCCCTACAGAAGGGGGACTGAGTCTGTGTTCTAAAGACTTCCTTTAATCTTCCCACTCTGCTCTATATCAAGGATACCACACCAGCAGAGAGGGCCAACTTCTCATGGGCTTTTTAACTCCTAAGATCCTAATATAGTCTTTGAAGTTTCCACAGAATAGTGAAAGGAACATAAAAAATAATCAAGACGAAAGAAGTTACAAGCTGAGATTGAAGCATAAACAAAGAACTGTGGGGATCCAGAATTGGAAGGAGCTATGTCTTGATGGGTAGGGAAAACTTCATAAAAGAGGTGATGTTTGATATGGGTTTTAAAGGATGAATAGGAGTTTGCCGTTCAAAAAGTGTGGCGAAAGATAATTCAGGAGTAGTGGGAAAAACATGTTAAAAAGTCACTGAGGTATAAGACAGCCTGACATGCCAGGGGAATAGGGGTGATGAAATGGAGTAGGGGGAATGGTGAGGTGGGCAAAGGACATGCACTTGAAAAGGTAGTCTAGCTCCAGGGCCAAACTCTTTGGGTGTTAGGCTAAGAAGCTCGATCTTTTATCTGCGAGGAAGGGGGGATTAGCAGAGTTTTTCTATTTAGTATATGTGCTGCCAAAGCGAGCATGAGAGTTTTCTATTTAAACTTAATTTCTTTGTTACATGAGCAAATATATTTATTTTGAAGAATTAGATAATACAGATATACAAAAAAAAATCATTTGTAATACCACCAAAGATAACCACTGGTAGCAAATTTTTTAAAAATGTTTAAATGTTTATTTTTGAGAGAGAGAGACAGAGCAAGAAAGAGTGGGGGAAGGACAGAGAGCGAGAGAGAGAGGGAGACACAGAATCCAAAACGGGCTCCAGGCTCTGAGCTGTCAGCACAGAGCCTGACGCGGGGCTCAAACCCACGAACCATGAGATCATGACCTGAGTCTAAGTCGGATGCTCAACCGACTGACCCACCCAGGTGCCCCTCCACTGGTAACAATTTGATCTATGTTTATAGACCTGAATTCTGTCAGTCCATTTATCTATCTTTCTCTCAATATACCTTTCATCAATTTATGTTTTAAATAAGATCATCCTGGGGCCCCTGGGTGGCTCAGTCGGTTAAGCATCCAACTCCTGATTTTGGCTCAGATCATGATCTCACAGTTCATGGGGTCGAGAGGGCTCTGTCCTGACAGTGTGGAGCCTGCTTGGGATGCTCTCTCTCTCTCTCTCTCTCTCTCTCTCTCTCTGCCCCTCCCCCACTCTCATGAGTGCTCTCTCACCCTCTCTGTCTCAAAAATAAATAAATAAAACCTTAGATAAGACCATACTATGCATACCATTATTTATTCAGCTTAAAAAAAATAAATTAATATATGACAGGCATTTTTTCATTGTCTTCAAATATATCCCTCGGTCTCACCCTTCTTATGGCTGCAAGGTATTTTATTGAGCAGATGCACATCTAGATTTTGGTTAACCCGTCCTCCCTTATTGGGGATTTGTTTGATTTCCAATTTTCTCTACAGTAAACAATTCTGTAACAACAATATTGTGTAGTTTTCTGATTCTTTCCTTTGGATAAATCCACAGGAGTGTAATTTATGGTTTCTTAGAATGCTGGATGTGTAAATGTCCAGGAAAGGTTTTATTTTTTTTATTTTTTTAAATTTCTTTTTTTTTTTTTTCAACGTT
Source organism: Felis catus (assembly GCF_018350175.1). NCBI lineage: Eukaryota > Metazoa > Chordata > Mammalia > Carnivora > Felidae > Felis > Felis catus. Next base: position 71,557,993 of record NC_058377.1, read on the forward strand.
TATTTATTTTTGGGACAGAGAGAGACAGAGCATGAACGGGGGAGGGGCAGAGAGAGAGAGGGAGACACAGAATGTGAAACAGGCTCCAGGCTCCGAGCCGTCAGCCCAGAGCCCGACGCGGGGCTCGAACTCCCGGACCGCGAGATCGTGACCTGGCTGAAGTCGGACGCTTAACCGACTGCGCCACCCAGGCGCCCCCAGGAAAGCTTTTAAATAGACGTGGCTATAAGATTTTTATGTAGAAAGATCATTCTGGGAGCTGGATGTTGGTAGAAGTCAGGGAAAAAGCTGCTGCAAGAATCTGAAGGATGATGAGGACTTGAAGCAGAGAAATAAAAGAGAAATTTAGGAGATAAAGGTCAATAGAAATAGGGGATGAAGAGGTACAAATGTCCAGTTACAACAATTTTTAAACGTCAATAGAAATATTTGTAATTTGATACTGGTGACAGATTCGGGGAGTGTAAATGTGAATATTTAAAAGGAAAAATTTTAAGGCAGTGATATTCCCTTCTTTAAAAAATAGAGGAAGAAAAGGTTAATATCTACCAATGTTATGGGCTTAATTGTGTCCCTCACCACCCCCTACCCCACCACCAGTTTCCTATTTTGAAGTCCTAGCTTCTAGTACTTTAGCATGTGACTATATTTGGAGTGGGGTCTTTAAAGAGGTAATCACATTGAAATGAGGTCGCTAGGGTGGGCCCTAATCCAATATGGCCGGTGTCCTTATAAGAAGAGGAAATTTGGACACAGGTAGATGCAGAGAGAAGGCCATTGGAAGACACCGGGAGAGACACGTACAAGCCAAGCAGAGGCCTCAGGAGTAAGCGACCCTGCCAATATTTTGATTACTGACTTCTGGCCTCCGGAACTGTGAGAAAATAAATTTCTCACTCAGTCTGTGGTGTTGTGTTATGGCGGCCTTCACAAACTAATATCACTTGAAAAAAAGAAAAAAAGAAAACAAGAAGAGAGTGGAGTAGGTTGTAATTTTAAAAATGTATTTGAATCCTCCTTCTACACTTTCTTCTGAGCCACTAATGGCTTTGTAATATTCCTGCAGAAAAGGAGCTCAGCGGTATAATCAAATTCTCTTTACTAAAGATATAAAAATAGTGCAACTAATCAAATCAAAATGGTGTTATCAAAGGAATTCGCATCAAGTTTTCTAACCGTTTGCTAGATAACTCTCTCATTTGGTTAATTTTTTTCTTTTTCTTTTTTTTTTTTTTTTTACGAGCAATTGATCTTTGTAAATTTTCTGTGTGCTAGCAAGTTTAAGTGTTTTAGTGTATAATTATCCTACATTGTGTTTGTGAACATCCCACAAGCTGCCCTCCATTCTTTGTAGACAATTTCAGCCTTGGGTTTGTTTACCTATGATTATTAACATATTGAAGTGAAACTGCAGAATTCAGACGATGTATTTCAAATTGATATGTTGAGAGGTTTCAAGAGGAAATTAATGTAGCCAATAAAATAATTTCTATGATCTCCAGGCACTTGATAGTAAGAATGTTATAGAAATTTGTTAATGAGATTATTAGAAACTTATTTATATCTGCCCCAAGTATTTCTGCTAAAACATTCTCTAAAGTGTTAGCCGTCAAGAAAATCTGCTAACTTCGGATGAAGTTGACACATGACACTCTCCTTGTGTAATGGCTACTTCTGGGGAGTCGTGAGCTGGAGAGGGTCTGTGGGCCCTGGCCATTTCAGAGGAATCTGACTCAATAATCTCTTAAGGATGAGTAGCCTTTACTGGACGCTGATGGGACAAGCTATATAAGTTTTTGGGAAACATTTTGTTCTAAACTGAGTTCCATTGGAGTCTGGAGATTGGAGAAGCTATTTTGAACTTCCCTGTGCCTTCTCTGTGCTACAGAAAGTCGATGGTGGCCTGGGGCTATGATATATCTGTGACTTAAGCTCAGAACATCAGCTTCTTGACCATAGGCTGGTTCCAAGCCACTAACATTTCTCATGTTAGAAAGTACCAGGTTATGGCCAGGGTATGTCCTGGGCACCAGCAATGCCAAAAGAGATGAGTCACTCTTTACTCAAAAAGCTCACAATACTATCAACACCTTGATCATTGTCCACACAGAGCATGAGAGCGGGATGATAGTCTAGAAAACATGTTTCCTGATCAAACACATGTAAGATGTTTAGAAATGCCATAAGTCTATTCCTTTCTAAGAGTCATACTACATAAGAACACACAAATTATTCTAGTGTAAAAACACCTATGTGACAATTTCTAGGTAAAATATCTAGAAACGTCTCAAGGAATCCAAAGGAGAAGATACTGACTTTGTGGTGCCTTTCAGTTCTGGGATTTTTGCTGCCCTTGGTCCTCTTGGTAACTTTGTCAAAGTTACATCTCACCTAATCTTTTGCCCAGTGTGCTGGAGTACTCAATTATGCAGCAAGTGTTTAAATAGGCCAAACCTTTTTACAAAGATCCCAAGGGCTTCTTTGAATTCTTTTCCTGTTACAGGAGGTTTTATTGTTTCAAATATTGCTTACAGTCAGTGCGTCACTGGCTGGGAATCTTTGGTTAACCTGAGATTTCACAGTAATAGGAACTGATTGAGTCTCTGGGGTTCATTGTACACATTGTCGGTTGGGTTTTCACTCAGGTTTATAAGGACGATTACAGTCCTACTGGTTTTAACCTCTCATTAGACGATGGACTCCCTGAAGGCAGGGACGGAGGCTTCTTTTTTATCTGTATTTGTTTCCCCATGTATTTAGTTCCCCCACTAAATCCCCTCCTTCCCTCTATGAGGCATAGAGAATTTTCCATATCTGGTGTCAAAGGAATAATTTCTTTCAAGGCTGTGAACTAGTAGTGTCTGCTTGTCTGAATGTGTTCGTCAAGGTCATAGCATCTTTTCTCCTATCGCTTTTATCTTTAAGCTTAGATATTCCCCTTTTCTTGACTAAAGTCTAGGCGGAAGAAAGTTCTAGAAAACCTCAGACTTGACCAACTTTCTATTTGCTTAGCCTACTTACGACTCGGCAATTGCCGTCATAACATCGTCCCAGCGTTAATTTCCCATTGTGTTTCTTGGGTCGCCAGCTCCCTTCCTGCCTCATCACCACCCACTCCCTCAAACCTCATGTGAATAACTAGCACTCTACTAAGGTTAGCTAATGGTGATGAAGAAGGAAAAATGAGCATTTGTAACACTTAGCACTAATAATACTGAAAACTTCTGTGTGGATATCAAGGTGCTTCTTTCTTCTCCCTCATCGCCTCATGTTTTTGACACTTTTTAAATTGGAAATGGCTCTGTCTTGGGAAAGCGTGGAGAAAAATCAGACCAGGCTAAGGTTTTTTCTGTAAATGTCCAGCAGCCCCAACTCAGTAAGCTGGGTCTGCTTCGTCCCAAATGGGGCGGCATTGTTCAGCTAACCGGCCTTGTGTTTGAGTCTCTCTGGGGCTCAAGGAATGGTCACTTCCTCGTTCATCCGTTATTCATAATTTGTTCAGTATGACCTGTGGGAGAAAAACAAATGAAGACAAAGTGGCTCCTTCCCTCGAAGGGCTCACAGTCCACTGGTGGAGGCAGACGCCCCAGCAGAACATGGCAATGCTAAGCGTGTAAAGGGAAAAGGAGGGGTGGCCGTAAGCACCGAAAGGATGCAGCCTGGGGTTGTGTGTGTGTGTGGGGAGGGAGTTAGAGTCAGCATCTTCATTAGCTGTTAAAGAAGGACTCAGCACAATTGCTCTGTAAGGCGGCAGATAGTATATTATTTGGATTTGGGGGCCATACAGCTGCTATCACAACTGCTCAACCCTGCCACTGTAGCAGGGAGAAGTCATAAACAATATATAAGCAAATGGGTGTGGCCAACGCTGTGCTCCAATAAAACTTTATTTATTCATACATAAACAAGTAGATGGAATCAACCTGCAGGCCATAGTTTGCCAACTTCTACAGCAACAAATAGCTATGGAATGCATACTGTGTGCCAAACACAACACACACACACACACACACACACACACACGTTCTCAATCTTTACAGTTGCCCTGTGATGTAGGTGTCATAATCTCCATTTCATCATTGGAGAGGTTGAGGTATTAAATAGGCTAAACTTACACCCAAGGTGAAACAGCTGGTGAGTGGGGATTCCAAGTCTAGGTTGGCCTGAGGGTCCACCCTGTACGACCACGCTACGCCAAGCAAGCATAGGAGGAAGTAGGTCTTGAGGCCGAAGGAACAGCAAAAGCAGAGGTCCAAAGGCAAGAGACAGTACGATGAGCGCATGAAGGGTAAGTCGGAAGCAGAGTGGCAGGGAATGGTAAGAAAGCGTTGGATGGTGGGGGGTACTTTGAATGCCATGGTGAGGATTGTTAAATATACAAGGTCGCACCAGCTCCGGGTAGTGGGGGGGGGGGCAACGAACCCATTATTCTGAGTTTGACCCTTCTTGTTTGCATTCCTGGGAGCAATGCCTTAGCTGGAGGGAGGCAGGAATGAGTTCCAGGTTCCTGCAGAGGCAGGGGAAGGGGCAGGATAGGAGAGCCTTTTGACAGATTCTGGCTTTCCTGAGGGCCAGCACAATTTGGGGGATAGCCTGACCCCAGAAGCTCTTGAAGGGTTGGGGGGGCAGTCAGAGGGTCCCACCCACCTCCCTCCTGTTGCCAGCCTGTTTGGCTTGGCAGGGGTGAAGAACACAGTTTGCCCATAAGGCCAAAATTCCTCTGCCAGACGCGAGGTTTAATAGCCATCAGAGCCCCGTAGCTGGGAGAGTTTATAAATTCCCATACTTATTACACGCGAGGCACAAGACTGTTTATTGAGGAATTTTTTTTTTTTTTTTAATTAAAGCTCCAGCTCCAGCCCCACCCACACCGTTACCTTAACAGAGTGAGTTATTTCTCTCTCCATCTTGTTAATGGGCTACAGTCACCCCGGTCTCTTGCCTCAGGCGCAGGGAGAGCTCTGCTGGAAATAAAAGTGTCCAGCTTGGAAGGAACAGCCAGCTGCAGGCCAGGCTGGGCCAGTAATTGGCCGAGATGATACTGGAGGCTCGGCTAACAGGCCCAAATTGGTCCCTAATCAAGTCCGACCTGAGAGCTGCTCACTTCCCGGAGCTGCCAATTTTCCTCTCGGAGAGCCCGAGCCGTTGGGCGGGCTTCCGGGCCGCCTGTACAAATGGCGCTACACTGCTTAAGGGCAGGAACACAAACCCTCTTCAGAATCCATTAGAACATGTCACCTGCTTTGTCCTGGAAGAGGTTCGGCTTCACTCATCCCTTGGTTTCCTGGCGCCAAGGCCTCAGCCTAGCTTTGGGGAACTCTGGAGAGGCTGGAAGCCCATGTAATGCCAGCATTGCAGGCGATTATAATAATCACCTCATCTCCCCTTGCACTCGATGTGCGTCAGAGGACTCTTCACACACGGGCCGAGGATAACTGTGTGGATTGGCCTAGCAAGTGTTGTAATCCCTCATTTTGCAGATGAAGGAAAATCCCGATTGTGCAGATGAGAGGGAAATCTCCATTTGGGGGATGAAGAAACAAAAACTCGGAGAAGTCAAGCAACCTGCCCGAGGTCTTGCAGCAGCTGGTCCTCTGTGGAGCTGAGACTGGACTCTAAGGCCCCTGGCTCTTGATCTGGACTCTTCGTCTCTGGTGCTTTTCTAGGTGCTTCTCTAGGAGAACTAGCAGATTTACGGATTTCTGGGCAGGTGTACTCCAGTTAAGGGGGCCCTGGGACTGGCTTAGCCAGGGGCTTGGAGTGGCAGTAGAGAGTCGTGTTGCTGGCACAGGCAGTGGCCTGTGGGGAGGGAATGTCACAGGGGTGAGGGCCTGAGGGTGTGTACAGGAGTAGAGAGATGGGCATTGTTGCCAGGCAACTAATCCCACACTGCCCCGGTTACCTAGGTGATGGTGGAATGAACAAGATCTGGGTGATACCAAGGCTAGTCTGGGTATGAATTCCCAGTATCCTTCACTGTATCCAGGGCTTGGAGGAAGGAGACCTCTTTCTCCTGCTGGTTATCTTCCTCTGGTACCTGGTTCTCACCTCAGCACCAGGATGCTCCTTCCCTCCAGTTATCACCTCCATTTCCTTTATTCCAGGAATGGAAGCACTTACCGATTTCCCCTCGGCAGCTCACCTCAGCGTCTGCCTCAGATTCTGGGACTTGGAAGACAGGGCCCAAGCAAAATAAAGCCAATGTACATTTGTGATTTTTCTGGTAAATGGGAAAGCTGTCCTGGGTCTTCACATTCATTAACTCATCTGATATGAGAGGTGGGCTGGCGCTGGCTCAGGCTGGCTTGCAAGAGCCAAGCGGACGCATTCGGCATCCGGCGACGCCATGTTGGCAGCTTGAAGCGGCTGGGGTGAGAGTATTTACACGACGGGAGCCTATCAGCCAGGGCTTTTTGAGTTCGCAAAGCTGGTTGTTGAACCTTTACCGGCACACCATTGTCATCCTTTTCAGAACTCAGTGAGAAAAGTATTGCTTTTTTCAATTGCTTAGTTTTCCAAAAGTGAGACTCCACAGGCGTAATTCATTTGTTCACGGGCATTCAACTAGCGAGTGGTAGTTTCAACATTTGAACCAGCACCAGTCTGATCTCAAAGCCTTTGCTCTCTTCTTGCTATTCCATTTATGGTCCTGGTAGTGCTTCAATTACATGTATCAGAGGTTGGGATTCTATTGGGCCAAGTCACAAGCACAAGGCCCATCTCAATGTTCCATAATCTCGTTATATGAGCTTCACAACCATCTTGCAAAGTAGGTAAGTATCATTAGTTCCACCTGAAGTTGAAGACACTGATACTCAGAGAGGTTCAATAAATGTCCCATGGTTACACCTGTAATAGTGAATTTGAGGCTACAACCTTTGTTAACCAATCTTGGTTAGGAGTTCTTTCCGTCATCCAGCATGACCTCTAACCTTGACAAAACAGATCCCAGCTAATTAAACTCTTCATTGAGATAGCATTTTTGTTTTCCTTCTGCTTATTTTAAAAATATGGAGTACAACACAGTGAAGCAGCCTCATCCGATGGATTTATTAGCAAGAAAGAAAAGGTACATGCTAGGATCAGCCCATATTTAAGTCAGCCAAGTCCCTGCCTCTTTCTGGGTCTTAGGCTGTAATATGGAAGGGGAGCAAAAGGAAGCAGGGGCAGGAAGGCAGGGGCCAGTTAAGGGAACTTGGACCTCCAGGGATTCAGGGACTCCAACCACTCATAGTCCTGGGGGGTGAGAAATATGTTCAAAGAGATTATTCGTGCAAGTATTTCCTTCCTAGAAAGACTCTAATTCGCCATGTTCTTTGTACAGGCGAATACAGAAAAGATACCCAGACATAATTCCAAATTTGTCAAGTCCCAAGGTGGAATTGGAAGGGTTTTCTCTTTAATTCTAACTAAAACGGGGAACATTAAAGAAAATGCCAGGAGTTCTGGTTAACTGAAATTTGTGTTGGTCTTTATCGACCCATGGCTGGGGATGCAGAACAAGGAAGCAGGGTGTCTGTGGGTCACGAGAACAGCTGTCGGGCCAGAATCAAAATATACAAGTTCAGCGTGGCACAGATTGACTATGCGATCTTGGGCTGCACCCTGGCTTCTCTGAACTCCAGTTCCAGCCTTTATGAAGAAAGGAGACTAAGACGGGATACGTCTATTTGTTTTGACAATGAAAGGAAGTGGGATTACTAGGATGGAAAGGGCATGGGGGTATTCAATGAGCACATGCAACAAATGTTTCTCACATGAAAAGCCATTGTCTAGCTCACTCTCGAAGCGTTAACTCTTGACGGCTCTTTGTCAAAAATCCACTTGACGTGGCATAAGAAGGGTTAAGTTTGATTCAGCAATCCAACTGATTGTCCTCTTTTTTGCAGGCCTGTTTAGGGAATGAGGCCATTCTGCTGCCACCTTCCCAGTGGCATGATGCCCAGCTGCTTTTTGTAGGCAATGGTGTGAAAAAGATTTTAATAGCCAGTCATGCCCTAGAGTGGGCAGAGCTTATAATTTTCCATGACTTACTATGCTCAGCCCCAATTACTCTTGATTGAATATATATATTTTTAAATCACCTCATTAATAGTGGTGCTTGTGATTTCGCCTTCTATTTCTAACAGAAATCTACCATTTTTTCATGCGACGGTTTCCTAGCCGGGTAGGGAAAAGACACCCAGGATTAAAAACTGATCCACTGAAAATAGTTTATGGAGAATACGGGCAGAAAATGTTTTCAAAACTAACATCAGGGGCACCCCTGGGCCATTCTCTTCCTTTTTATTGAGTCGCTATCTCGCCCGTCTATCTTAGCCATTTCGTTCATCTTTCAGCCCATGAATTCCTTTATTGGTGCAGACTAGTGAGCCCAAGACCTGAAGGAAAAGAAATTAAGAGAGGTCGTGGATATGAAGTGCCCACAGCACCGCATGTGAAACATGCAGCGGTCATTTCATTGGTGCTCAGACACAAGGATCTCCACTTGGAGCGTGAGCGGATAGGCCTTCTGCAAATTGCAGCATTGGTACAGTTTGCTGGACTTTAGCTCACTGTCTTTGCATTTACACATTCTCCACCTCTCCCCGACCTCAGCCAGGTCCCTTCTATGCTCCCCACGTGCTTCCCATAAAATCCTGCTCTCAAGAAAGGCTCTGATGGCTTTGTTCACAGTGAGGCGTCAAGGAAAGGTAATGTTCTGTCTGATCCCCGGGTGGGGAGGGGGTTGGAAACAGAGGTTTCCCTCCAGATGGCACATCCCATTGGAATTTCAAGCCCAGGTGAAGGAATTCACTTCTTGGAAAGGCAGACATCGTTTAAGGATGGGATAGGAGTTAACCACACAATTTCACTGGTCACTGCAGATAGCCCTCACAGGCTGGGCCGGTCTCATCGGGAAGGAAGCAGCACGAAACAAGGCCAGCCCCCCCAGGGCCACACAGCCTAGTAGCCTTGGCACCTAGTGAAATAATACATTCTTCTTCTAGGCCTTGGCCAAGTGAGATGCCTTTCTAGCACCCTTTGAATGCTGCTACAGTAGAGCTTTAGAAACATACCCCCGTTACAGGAAGCGTTCAACCAGGCCAAATCTCCTGGACTTTCTGGCTTCTGCTTCAGCCTTGGCAAAACATTTTTAAGGGGGCTTTGTGATGTAGCAATTCTATGTCATCAGTACTCCAAGGAAGATCAATGCCAGGAAACCAGCAGAATGAATCTGCCTTCCCAGCACTGCTCAGGTGTAAGTTTGCACAGTTTTAGGCTCAGTGTCCGTTTTCCCTGTGTCAATCCCTACACTTGTGGGCTCAAAGCCACTGGCAAGTGGGGTCTGATGTCACTCCTGCTGTTGAAGCAGATGCCCGTCTTGGGGGGCTCTTGATGGGAGACAGGAAGTGAACAGAGACCAGATTAGGGCTGGGTCTAGCTGGGAGGAGTGTGACATTTTGGGAAAAACACAGGCTGTGGAGTCAAGAGAATTGAGTTCAAATCTTCACTGCTCCTAACCCATGTGACTTGGACGAGCCTTTTGATCACCGTGGACCTCAGTTTTACTTGTCTGTGATGGAGGAATCATTATCTCTGTCTTGACTACCCCCAAAGTTTGCTTTGAGCATTGGATGAGATCCTGCCCTGATGCTATGATCAAGGGGGACCTGCCCCCTGGCCCTGAACATCAGCTTTCCAAAGGGGTTGTGGAGAGTCAGCTGACATCGCCTGAGGAGCAGGGAGGGGGTGAACGTGACTGGCTACCCTTCTCTCTGCAGGCCTGTGGACCCCGGCAGAAAAGCATCCAGAGAACGTCTGCCCCGGCCCCAGGTGAGATTTGCAAAGATGAGACCCTCGGGCTGAGTGTAAACCCAGATTGTGGAGGGGAAATTGATAGAAATTACAACTGACAGGTCACAGATTTAAACATTTATTGACTCCAGCTAACCATGCATACTTATTCCAGGGCTACATACACTTACTTTGATCTCACACACACACTCTCTCAACATGTCACAAACGCTTGGATGTTACACACACTTGGCCCGTTACACAAACACACCCATGCAGATGTTACACATAATTTCTCAGATGTCACCCGCACTCCTCCGGATGTCACAGACACCTGGTCACAGAGTAGACACTCTTATTCTGTTTGGCCTCAAGCTGTCTTCGGTGCTATTTGGTTACGTGAGACCAAGCCCACTTAAGCCTGCCTAGGCAAGGACAGGATTGCGTGGAAAGATTAAATCTGTGTCACAGAACTCAGCAGGATCCCCCGAGGGAGTCAGAAGCCAGGGTGGGATTTTTTTCGCTCTCTCTCTTTTTCATGGGGAGGATTGCCAGCATAGGCGCTGCTCTCTCTGCCTCTCTATGAGCTTTCGGTTCATCCTTCTCTTTCTCCTCCGGCCTGCTTTCTCTCCTCTGCCCGCATTCAGGCCATCATGGCCATTCCTGCAAGTTAACCCGCCTTTTATTATTTATTTGTTAATACCGTGATACAGTCCACTGGTCCCCATGGGCAGAGACTATCAATCTTTGGTCTTCCTTTGTAACTTTTAGTGCAAACTTTATGCGTTTTCCTTCATGAGGCAACACTTTTTAGTGTAGGAAATAAAGAGAAAAAATGTAGCAACTCAGCAAAAAGAAAAAAGATTACCTATGGCTACACTCAACGACAACTTCCATGCAAATTGTACTTCTTTTCCTCTGATCTTCGTTTCTGTGTGGTGACTTTTAGAGTTGTGATCAAATGAAATAGTATAATTTAGAAATAATATTTTTACATCTTCTGCAGAAATGTGGTTGAAGGTATGTGTCTTTTTTTTATATTTATTTATTTATTTTGAGAGAGAGAGAGAGCACACGCAGGGGAGGGACAGAGAGAGAGAGAGAGAGAATCCCAAGCGGACTCCACACAGTCAGCATGGAACCCGGTGCAGGGCTTGAACTCACAGATCGTGAGATCATGACCGAGTGGAAATCAAGATTGGGCACTTAACCCACTGAGCCACTCAGGGCCCCTGAAGATATCTTCCTTTAAGTACATACTCTTGCATTAGCCAATCAAGGCTTTGGTGCCTTGAAATGGGCCTTGTTCACTTTGGTCTCAGAGAAGGACCCAAGGGCCTTTAAGCATCTCAGGTAAACTATATTGGACTATGTGGGGGCCAATGTCTCTGGCATCTTCCTTAAGTCTCACTGATGCACCTGTATGCCCAGGAACCCCGTGGGCCTTCCTCTCCACAATATTTCTGATTTGAGCCATTCCTGTCTTCCTAACAAGGGGTTCAGGGCTGAGCATTCTCAGGGTACACTCTGTGGTTGTAGGCCACATTTTGTAGATTTGCACCTTTTTTGTTTTCGGAAGAGAGACTCCATAGATTCTCAAAGGTATGCATGATCAGGAAATTGACGAGCCCTTTGTCCACCATTAATGGCAGAGAGCATCCCAGCCTGGAGGCTCCTCTGTCTTTCTGGTTTCCAGCCAGCCCTGCCCATCCCCGGCCAGGGGGAGCAACCAGCAAAAGAAACCAATTTATCCCTCTTCCTCCAGTTTTTTTTTTTTTTAAACTTTTGTTTTCATTTTTGAGGTCTGATGCACATTATTCTAAACTGTTAAAAGGGGTGAGAACCTTCCCACACAGAAGAAAATGGAATTGGTATGCAAAGTAGACCCAGTCTTGAATAATTAATTCTGATTTGCATGTTCAGATGAGTCTGAGAGCTGCCCTGGCAGCCAGGAGGGAATTCGGATGCAGGAAGGTGGAGCTTGGCGCACCCAGTGAGGGAGATTCGGCTTCCCCAGGAACCTCCACTGCCTTTCGCAAGTCAATTCTTTGGCCTGCTGGAGTATGAAAACCCAGGGCAAGGGGGAATCGAGACCCAGGGAGGGGAAGTGTCTTGCCCAAACTCACACTGCAAGTTAGTGACAGGAAATATTCCATAACGGTTAATAGCAGGGGCTTAGGGACTCTTGGGCTACCAAGATTCGAATCCCATCGCTTACCTGTTACGTGACCTTGTCAAGGTGTCTAACTCTCAAAGCTTTGGTTTCCTCATCTATAAAATGGGAGTAAATAATAGCACCCACCTCACAGGGTAGTTGCACGTGTTCAATTCAATGCGTCTGGTGGTTCTAAGCATGGAAGAATTGGTGCTTGCTCTTGTGGCCCTTAGGATAAAAATCTTTCTCTTCCTCCTCCTCCTCTTCCTTCTCATCTTGAACGGTGGAACTGTGATGAGAACCCAGATTTCCTTTATCAGCACCATTTATGTTTTGTGAGCCTTAGTTCCTGCTCCTGCTAAATACCCTGAGATACTGTTGCCAGGTACCAACACTGATAATAGTAATAATAGAACCATATACTCAGTGGGCACGCCTCCCCAGGCACTTTGCTAAGCACTTAACAGAGATTTAGGCTCCTAGGGGTGCTGACTCACAAGAGTCCGGGACTCTGATGTTGAGGATGGAGAGGAGGACTTTAGGATGTCTGATGGGATGGGGCTTTCTCAGAAGGTCTGATAGTCAGAGGCTATAGAGGCTGGAGCTTGACCAGAGCACACACCCTTCCTTCAGCCTAACTGCAGAGAGGGCTGCTCGATCATCCAAGGGCTCGGTGCCAGTCTGTCTGGCAGTCTGCAAGTCGGAGACCCACGGAAGCTCATTGAGGAGAACGGAAGCCACCGCCAGACCCCGGGTATGCATCCTGAAAAGGAGCATGTGTCCTTACTGCTTCTACTCTCTGAATGGAGAAGAGGACCCACGGAGGAAGGGCTTGATGTTGGACAAGTGGGTGGAAACTCTAGAGACAGATTTTAGCTCTAGTTTCATTCTGTAGAATAACTCTGTATAAAGTTAGAGACATATCTGAAGACACTGATAGTTTTTCAATAAAGGCCCCTGGGATATTGCAAAGAGGTTGGACAAGATGAGGCTTAAGGTATAGAGATCCTTGGAAGTCTCTGGCCTAAGTCTCCAGGCTAAGTGATGAGGCCCTCTTGCCTTCAGGAGGCACAGAACCAGGTTTTCTCCCTACACCTTATAAGATTCAGGAAAGTCCAGTCTCAGGGAGCTGAACTGCCCCCATAGCCCTGATAAGACAAAATCAATCTTTTTTTCTGTATCATGAACCCTAAACTGGAGGGACCTTCACAGAAGTGACAGGCTTGGCGCCTTTGGACCACGGGGCTTATTCTCAGAGGGGGCATAACGTAAGGGAAAGAATACTGGGCTTTGAGTCAGACCGCCTCCACTCAAATCCCAACCCTACCACTCATGTTTTATAACTTTGGGCAGCTTTCTAAACCTCTCAGCCCCTCAGATTTCTTGGGGTCCTGTTGCATCATGAAGAGTAGAGATAATGCTTGTGCGGTGACTGGCACAGCATAGATGAATTCTGTAATATGTGCTTTATACATGCACATATTTACAAGGAGGTGGTTCAGACTAAATGAGAGAACACAGAGGAAAGCACAAATGTCACTTTCCTTTCCTCGAGCCCTTTAGGTGTGTCAAGGGGTTCTGTGTCCTCCCATGTGTCACTCCAAGTAAACTAATATCTTTCTTCAACAAGTACCTATTTCTGTTGTTCCTCAAAAGGAGGCCAAACTGGGACCATGATGCTGACAGAGGATTTGGATAAACGCAAAGGGAAGAGAGCCCTCCAAATAGTGATGACATTGCCTGTTGATTCACGTACGGGGACATTGTAAGCATCTGTTGTAAGAGCTCACGTCTCTGGATGAAGTATTTAGAAGTAGAAAGAGAGCCAAAAGAAGTGTCCCTGCCCTTTACAACCCACCTCCTCCCTGCCTCAATGTTCTCATCTCTAAAATAGGGGCAATAAATTCTGCTTCTTAGGATTTTGATCTCTACGAGACCAACTAGTGGAAATATCTAGCCTGATGCCTACTTGGCACTCAGTATATGCTTGTGAATCTGAACCTGGAGAGTTCAACTTTCGGGATGGCCAAGGGCTAACCCTTTAACTATTCAAAGCCTTAAAAAAATTATTTAACTGCAGACCTTTGTATCTTTCTTCACCCGAGGAAACAGTACAATTTAACCTTGTCTTGGGGACTTGAAGTCGTTCATTAGGAGCACCAACCGGTGCTCAGCCACGCCCCTGGGAAAATGGGTGGGACTGTTTGCCGCCATGATGAATGGAGCCAGAACAAACTTCGACGTCATCGTGATTGGTGAGGCGTCTGTGAATAGTAGCTTTCTTTACAGTTTTAGTTGACTGCCTAGGCAGTAGTAGTAGAAGTTTGGGAACAGAACGTCCAGGAATTTTGTGAGTAAAATGAGTTTCCAAATGCCAGACAGGGGGTTCCCCATGGATAAAGTACATGGGTTTGTGACAGCTCTTTGGGCCAGCTCCCATCTAGATTGCTTTTCCCCTTGAAACTGGAGGTGCTCTGGATGCACATAGTGTAAGTTATGACCTATTGTCCAAGTGGAAAACAAACTGCAGAGTCTTGCACTGCCTGGATACAGCTTGTCTCAGAAGCACAGGGGCAGCTGTGGCGAAGCGTTAGCTTCTTGAATTTTTATTTTAACCTCAGTAGTGTCAGAAGTTGTGCTTTTGTATCCATACCCACGTGCACAATTGTGTATGGCTGAAATACAGCTAGATTCAGAAGTTACTGTAATATGGTTGACTCACCTATGGCTGATACTCTTCCTTCTAGGATAAGGTTGTTTGCAAATCCCCGACCTGAAAATTGCTACGCGACTGTGCTTGTGAAATCAGGGGGTAAATCCATCTACCACTAGCCTCTGGGAAGTCCCGTGCATCTGTAAATACAAAGCTCAGGCAGTCCTGGGTACGTGACAGCTTGACTTACAAATTCGGGTGAGAGTAGAAATGGGGGTAACAGATCTTGGAATCCAGAGTCACTGAATCCTGAGCCTTCCAAAGTCGTGGCCCTTCGCTCTCGTGTTGCATCGTTCTAATCCAGAGGAACGGTGTCTGGTTTTGAGATATTTCCTGCCCCACGGAGTGCTAGGATTCTCAGACATACAGGAGTACAGAGGTACATGCATCCGTGTGTTTTTCCAAGCACACACACAGGTGCACGCACACAGACCCTAGACAAAATCCAGCTGTCATAAGGGCAGTACATATTTATACACAAAGTCCCCCAGATGCGTCTTCTTCATCTGGCTCCCTGTCTTTGCCTGGCGAACTTCTTATCTTCGAGTCCGGTTTAAGTTCCCCTTCTTCCAGAAAGTCTCTCCTAATTTCTCTTAATTTGTCTTCTGTGCCTTTGCTATTTGCACCCAACACACTCTTCCCTTTTCCCATCTTAGCACTTAACGTGCTTTATTGTGATTGGATACTAATTGATGTGTAGAGTCCCCCACCAGACCGTAGTTCCCTGAGTAAAGATGCCTTTGAAGGATTTTATAACCACTGTAACTTCACATTGTTAGTATAACAGATGCTTAATAAAAATCATTGAGTGGATACAAGGAATAGTCATAGAAACCCAAACAAACCCACAAAATCATCCCAATATGTACATTCTCAAAGATGTGTGTACACAAATATGACATATGCACAAACAAGTTTATGCACTGTTACACCTTCCTCCACTCCCCCCGCCCACATCCATGTGCATAAGGCAGACACACACTCCCCCAGGCACAGAGATGCAAACATACGGATCGGGCCCACCTGGGTACTATTATACACATACCCACCAGCCACACACACACACACACACACACACACACACGCACCTCAAGGAAGATATTTTCTTTGCACTTGGATTCACAACCTGTGCATGCAAATTGGATTTTCGGAGCATTCTAATCCTTTGTTGACATTTATTAAGACAAAACAGAGGTGGGCAGACGCAGCCTTTTGGCTGGGCGGATGCATCTTTGCCGCGATGTAATGTCAGAAACTGTTGATGCAGAATTAATGCTCACTTTTACGAGTTTATCTTATGTCATAGAGTTGAAAAAAACCTCGGTGTAAATATTCATCATACGGCTTAATTGGTTTGACGTACCGTAGCAACAAGCACGGCGCCAGACGCTTGCTATGGAGGCCTCCGCGTTGTTTCAAAGTCTTTATTATTATGACAGCAAAGTCTTGTTCATTAAAGTTTCACAATCCATTTTCATTAGGTTGAAGCTGAGTCTGTAAATGAACAGTTGCTCTGAAAAATCAAGCCCTCACAGTTCTCGCTGGGGAGGCAGCGCGTCTGTATTAATTATCAGGACGCTGGTGTCGATCGACGATGTTAATTGCACTGATGGCTCGTTATTTGGGGAATTGCCATGCATTTCATGCAGGGATAATAAAAATGAATTTTTAAACAAAGAGACTTAAAATAATATCGAATCTGCAGAGAATACCAACATCAAAGGCGTATCTCAAAGCTTTGAATTTTATCTTTGTGGTCCAAAATGTTAAAGAGGCGCCCGCAATGCAGTTGGTTCCAGTTTGCAGTGAAGGAAAACAAAACAAGAGTTAATTAACTGTTATTACAAACCTTTTCAACTTTAATTTGACTTTCAAATATTAGCATTTATCTATGAACTGTGCTTCTGGGTTTGACAAATTAGTTTTCACAGAACAAGTTTAATTAGGCGTCATTGTGCTTTTATGTCAGTTTTCAGAGCTCCAGACAATGAATGGATTAACTTATTAAAAGTCATCTGTTTAAAAGACTTTGTCGAATGGCAAATGGGTGGGCAAAGTTGCTTGGCTTTGCAGGGAGATGGGGAAAATGATATCGCTGGTTGGGTGTCGGGGGGGTTGTACATCAGATGAAAAGAGAATTGGCATCCCTACCAGCTGAAGCCTGCTTTCTGGGCACCTCCACCTTCTCGCCCCCTCAGGAACTGAGGGATCCGCGTCCGTGTACCAACACAGTGCCTAGGAAAATTGAGTCAAAGAAAGCACTATCCCTATTGCAGAGGAAGGGAATGACACAGAGTCATTACCATAGAATTTAGGGTCTGTTCACATGGCAATCTGCCACTGATGATGCATTGTATTGCGTGAGTCTCTAATTCAGAGGTCAGCAAACTTTTTCTGCAAGAGACATACGGTTTCTGTCACCACTGTGCAACTCTGCCATTGTAGTCTGAAAACAGTCATAGACAATAGGTAAACAAATGGGAATTGCTATGTTCCAATAAAACTTCACGTACGAAAACAGGAGATGGGGGCCGTCCTTGGCCTGGGGTTGCTGTTGCCGACACCTGCTACCTGCTACCTGCTGTAGCTGAATGTCATGTGTTGGTCTGGCTGCACCAACCAGAATACATTCAACAAAAGGGGGTCTCCTCTCTACCAATAGGAGCATTATATTTAAAACAGCATCCCTCACCCTGTCTCACTGTCTCTTTGCTAGGCTCTATTTTCTTCTTAGCATATGTATCATGTGGTGTATTATGTTTGTAATTTGTATTTTGTTTGTATCTCCCAACTAGAGCAGAAGCTCCAAGAAAGCAGGGCCTTGGTCCGTGGTGATTTCTGTACCCACACAGCATCTGCACAGAACAGGTACCCAGTAATTCATCAGATATCTATGGGCCAGGCACTGGGAGGGGAAGTAATGTTTGCCCTGGAGATGCTCACCATCCAGTCCAGCTATACCGTAAGTGGTCACGGCAGAGTGTACTAAAAGGTAGAACAGGCAATGACCTTGAACGCCAAGTTGAGGATGTTATTCCATGGGTGATGGAGTTGCCATGGGGGCCTCCCAGACAGGGGAGGAGGAGGACTGGATATGCATAAATATCTCTGCTTATTTCCCCAGGGTCTATAAGAGGCCAAGAGAAGGTGTCCTTATCCACCAGGGATCTGGGTAGCTCTCCTCTTCCCAGCGTGGCCTGTTGGGGCAGAGCAAGCTGTGTCCCTGAAGATTGCCCTCCAGGTATGTTCACTGTAGCCACCCCAGGATTATACACACAGGCCTGGGGGTGGATGCTAGGGCCAGGAC
The DNA here is from genome assembly GCF_018350175.1 of Felis catus. Lineage (NCBI taxonomy): Eukaryota > Metazoa > Chordata > Mammalia > Carnivora > Felidae > Felis > Felis catus. The sequence goes on from NC_058377.1 coordinate 71,575,945, forward strand.
CAGGGTGAGGCAAGAAGCCAGCATGCATTACTGAAGAAGGCACTTCCTTAGGCGCTGGGCCTACAGCTACACAAACCCAAGGAGAGCACCTTCTTATATGTTGCCCTTCGGGCTTCTTGCCTGCCTTGGCCTAGTCCCAGCCTGGGGAGGCAGCTGGTCCAGAAGGAGAATGGACTAAGTGGCCAGGACTTTTGGCATCTGTTCAGAATGGAGAAGTAGAGGTCTAGAAGGGAACCTGGACTTCCCTGAGTTTGAACCATGGAAAGAATAGTAGGGCCAGGCAGTGGGGCTCTTAAGGAAGGAGAAAGGAAAGGAGATGGATTTCAGGGGTCCGGGGCCATCGCTGTTCCCCCACCTCTAGATTCTTCTTCTCCAGCTTCCCACTTCTGGGCTTAGTGCCCTTGAGTCCCTGCTGTAGATTCAGCCTGCCTATGCATCAAGACCAGAGGCACACTGGGCAGGCAGGACTGAAACGGCTTTGGTTCACCTCTTCTGGGTAGACATGAGAAGCTTCTGTGGGCTGTACATGGTGCTCCCTCTGGAGCTCTCTACAAAGCTTCTGTCTGCTCCTTCACTCAGTTCCCCTCCCCTGGGGTTGTCTGTGCTCAGAGCTTGGCTTTGGCTCAGATGGAGGTCTACCCTTGACTCCCTTGGGATGGGCCATCATCCTCGGGTCATCACCCCAGAGGATGGTTGCCCACCTGCCTGACCCTGTATGCTGGGTTCCCCTCCCCAGGGCCTTATTTCCCTGTAGGAGTTGTCCTGCTTATGGGCTCCTTTAATGTCTGGACACTTCTGAGTCATTCAGACCCTGAATCTTACCAGCCTTAGAGGCCAGTCCCCGGACGTGTCCAAGATTAATCCACAGTTCTCTGCAGAACTCACCAGCTCTAGCAGGTTACTATTAGTGTTACACTCTGGTGTTATACTCTGGGCAAGAGAATTATAGTTTGGCCATTACACAACAGGGAAAGGGGGACATCAGACAGTCTCTTATGGATGGAATGAAAGTAACAAAACTATGGTCGGGCAGTTGTTAAGTGTGCTCCAGACAAGTAGGACGGTTTTCCTTCGGAATCCCAATGTTTAAGATTGCTTCAGATACATTATGGCCACTACCCAAGAGGTACCTCAGTGAGAAGAAAAACAAAATAGTATCATTTTGTCCTTACAGCAATCTTTTGAAGATAGAATTATCATTCCCATTTCACAGATGTGAACACTTTGGTTTGGAGAGATGAGACAACTTGGATCAAAGAGCCAGAAGGTTGTCAGTCTGATCCCAAGACCATGCTCGGCCATAGCTTTCCATGCTGACCATACCCTGAAATGCATGCCCGGGGCGGGCGGATTTGAGCCCAAGGCCCTCTAAGGGAGCCAAGAACATTGGGCACCCTCTTTTTTTACCTTATCATTCCCTGGAAAGACAACGATGGCTGGGTGCATACATGCAAATGACATCCAGCTTCTCACTGCCAGATCCCTGAGCACAAGCACTTGTTGTTCATTTCTATAAATGTTAACGTATCAGGATGTATTTTGACACACTACTAAGATAAGTGCTAGAACTGACAATAATAATGTATAATTTATGTCTCTCATATTACCTTCCCATCACTGTGCTTACATTATTACATAAATTAGTTTAATGTATCTGACATTCATCAGATAATTTAAGCATTTGTTCTTTTGTCTCTGTCTCCTGCTTGCAAGCTTCTAGGCTGGAGATCATGGCACCATCGTGGCACTGATTTGCGGGAATGCTGGCAAAGTTATGGAAGACTTTTTGACATTCATGGAGGAGATTTACTTTTGGTGCGAGCAATGCCATAGGGTACAGACAGCCACGGAAGAAGCACTCACTTCTGAGGTAGCTGTAAAAATTCTTCCCATCCCAGTATGTACGCACCCATGCAATGTGACGTTGGAGGTTCTTCCGTGCAAAGGTGAAGTCTGTTTCTCTACCATTTGAATCTGGGATTGGCCATGTGTCTGGCTTTGGCCACACAGGCATTAACAAACTTGTGCACGGTGACTTGCTCTCTTACTACTTTTGGAAATATGCACTTACTCTCATGTGTGTGAGCCCCAAACAGCCTGTGAGAAGATGAGACCAGTGGCCCAGTTACATTCTTTGCTCCTACTGATATACAGCCAATTGCCAGATATGTGAGTGAGGCCACTCACTGCTTGCTGACCGCTGCCGTGTGGATGAGCCCCATGGGTCCCTGGAAGAACCATCCAGCAGATCCCAGCCTAAGTGGTGACCCATGGAATTTTGAGCTAAATGAATGGCTGCTTTTTATCAACGTTTTTTATTTTTTTTTATTTTTGGAGCAGAGAGAGACAGAGCATGAACGGGGGAGGGGCAGAGAGAGAGGGAGACACAGAATCGGAAACAGGCTCCAGGCTCTGAGCCATCAGCCCAGAGCCTGACGTGGGGCTCGAACTCACGGACCGCGAGATCGTGACCAGGCTTCGGGCTCGAACTCACGGACCGCGAGATCGTGACCTGGCTGAAGTCGGACGCTTAACCGACTGCGCCACCCAGGCGCCCCTGAATGGCTGCTTTTTAAAGACGATATGTTTGTGGTGATACGTTACACAACAAAAAATGACAGATAGAAGGCTGAAGTTGACTTACAGGGGAGTCCTACCCACAGTTGTTGGAGAAAAGGAGGTATTTCTTGAGTTCCTGCTGTACCTCCAGCCTGGGCCAGGCACTTATGTGTATATTATCTCCTTTGATCCTCACACTGGGTATATTATTTCCATTGTGAAGTTGGCATTGTTATCATCCACATTTTATAGTCCAGGAGACTTGAGATTCAGAATATTTAGTTTGCTTTCCCAAGATCATAAACCCAATGAGCAGTAAAGCCTGGATTCCAACTCAGATGTGTCTGCACGAACATCCTAACCGTGAACATTTATTGGGATCTTTAGAAGGTAGAGAAAAGCTTGTAGCAATTAATTCTGAATTTGCATTTTTGCCCTGGCGAGGGACATCCATACGACAACTCCAAGTGTTTGATATGATGATGGTCCAAGGAACGTCAGTACAGTGCTGCCATTTGCAAGGCCTCCTTACTTGTATTATCTCGTTAATTAATTAACCTGGGCCTTGTGGAATCAGTATTGATGTCTTTTTTTTTTTTTTTTCCAGAATAGGCAAGTAGATTTAGAGAGGTTAAGGAATTTGCCACAAATAACCAGAGGACCCAAGACATGAACCTAGAACTCCTAAATCCAAACCCTATGCCTGCTCTCCTAAGCCAAGCCATCTCTCTTTCTAGTTTTTCTCGGGGAACCTCAGGCTGGATGCTTTACCCTCCAATGACCTTGCCACTGACAGAAATGAAGAGAATAGATTCAGAGATATCACCTGAGCACAGGTCTCTGCACTAGGCCCTGGAAGGTTGCAGAGACAAATATGGTTTAGGTCTTGTCCCCTGCTCTCCAGCTGGGGAGACAGCACTCCACAGTATGTAATATCCGGGTCTATGTAGTGCTATTGTGTGGTGGAGTATCATCACATGATATGGCATATTGATGCCTTCTTTTCAAGTGATGCTAACACATGTCCACTTAAATAAATCAACATATCCATTTTCACAGTCACGGCCTGTGACCCTTGGGTGCCCCATGGGGCCCCTCCAAAGTGCATCGCTCTGTTTTCATGTTCACAAGTGTTAGGAAGCAGTCAAAGATTTAAAACAGAAATGTCCAGTATTGGTAAAGGTCTGGAGAAGCTGGTAGAATTGGAAAATTGATATACATTTTTCTGGGGGGCAATTTGGATTAGGTAACAAAACATTCATATATTTGACCCTCAGATTCTGGGAATTTATTCTAAGGAAATTACCAACCATAAAGATATTCAAAGATTTAGCTATCATATTTTTATGATGATAACATTTAATTGGAAAGAACCTAAATATACAATAACAGTTATTGGTTAAATGAAATATAATACATCCACACACTGCACTATTAACCGGTAAGTTCAAATGATGTAGTAGACGAATAACATGAGATATCGTGGAGGAAAAGGCAGATAATAAAATAGATTGTATTGCAGTGTGGATTCACCATGTAAACAAAGTTATACGGAAAACTTCTGCAAGGTTATACAGTCACTCTCCTTATCCACAGTTTCCCTTCCCATGGGTGTCAGTTACCTGTGGTCCATCTTGGTCCGCAAGCAGATGATCCTCCTTCTCACCCATAGTCAGAATGTCAATAGTCACCTAATGCTATGTCATAATGCCTACGTCATTCACCTCAATCACGTAGGCATTTTATCCTCTCATAGCTTCATAAGAAGGGTGGGTACAATACAATAAGATATGTTGAGAAAGGGACCATGTTCACATAACTTATTACAGTATATTATTGTGATTGTTCTATTTTATTATTTATTTACTTTTGTGAATCTCTGACTGTGCCTACTTTATAAATTAAACATTATCTGGGGCTCCTGGGTGGCTCAGTCGGTTAAGCGTCCAACTTCAGCTCAGATCATGATCTCACAGTTCGTGAGTTCGAGCCCTGCATCGGGTTCTGTGCTGACAACTCAGAGCCTGGAGCCTGCTTCGGATTCTCTGCCTCCCTCTCTCTCTGCCCCTCCACCCCCCATTCTCTGTCTCTTTCTCTCTCTCAAAATTAAATAAACATTAAAAAACATTATCGTAAGTAGGTATGTATACATAGTAAGTATGTATGTATGTATCGTATATAAGTATATATAGGGTTTGGTACTGTCTGTGGTTTCAGTGCATCTACTGTGGGTCTTGGAGTACAAATAAAGGAATTTCTATATCCTAAAGTATTAACAATTCTATTTCTGGGGGATAGATTATGAAATTAGGAGTATTTCTTATTTTTTCTGTATGTTTATTTGTATTTTTTACATTTTCTTCATTGGTGGCTTAAGGCTTTTGTGGTGAAAAAAATAAAAGAGAATAAAAGTCTTAATAAAGAGCTTTCAGAAGTGTAAATAAAATTTTCACAGCATCTGTTTGCCAAAACCTGGAAACCTGAGCAGCACCCATGCACTGGCTTTGAATTTGATAGACAAGAAGATGCACAATTTAAGAAGTGAGGGATGAGAGAAATGCCATCAGATTTGGGTAACAATATCCCATTGGTTCCGCCCCCATCCCAAAGCTATGTGCAATTCTTACAGAGCTCATGTTTGCTTTTATTTTGATTCAAAACTTATCTAGTACAAAGAGGGGAGGCTTTGGTGTCAGCCAGATATGGGCTCAGATCCAACCGTTTTGCTGCCTGAATGATACTGGGCAAGTCACATAGCTTCTCCAAGCGTTCGTTTCTTTATCTGCAAAGTGGGAATACACAATCTAGCTTGCAGCAATGTTGAGAGAATTAGATCCACTTTGCGTAAAAAGCCAAGCATAGTGCCTGACATATAGTAGGTGTTCAATAAATTATCATTATGGAAGTGTGTTTGTTTTGGTGCTATTTTCGATAAAGGAGCCATACAGTAGGGATACTAGGTCCATTTTTTTCTCTTGTGGGCAAAAGGAATCAGCAACAGCAACGTACTTTTGCAGGGTCCTAAGTAGGGAGTGCTGGTTGCCTCCTGAGCCCAGGACTCCTCTCCTCCCTGGCAGTGGCTTTTTTGTTCGTTTGTTTGTTTCAACACCTATTTCACCCATCTCCCTACCTACTGCGCCTCTTTTTTTTCCCCATCACTTATCACACAGCAGTGGCATTTTAAACAGGCTCCTACACGTCTCCCGAGGCTCAACCAAAACATCTCCGCTCTTGGGCAGAAGCGTATTTCCTCTTATGGGCAGGTCAGGATTATCATCTCGCGTGTGTAGCACTGTGCGTCATTCACCCTCACTATAAACGTGGCTTAGCTTAGAATGAGGCTTGGTGCTGGCTCTGCACACCTGTCCTGACGGCAGATGTTGGTAACTGATCATGATACCCTTTCCTACTGAGTCCGGGCACAGTCGTGGGGAGTCTTCTCCACGTGGTGTTTTGTTCAACTCTTGCCAATTGATCAGAGGTTGCAAACGAGATGAAAACCACTTGCCTTCTTTGGATGAAACCTGGGTGGGTGAGGAAGGGGCAGCAGGGGCTGCGGTTTCACCTGTTTTCGCCTCCTAATTTGCTTCTGGGAGATTAGGAGAAGAGTTTTTTCCTGTGTTTTCTTCCTCTACTCGGTGAAGTCCTAGGGTTAGATCAGGGCTGGTGATAGGTCTCCTTTCACGACTCTACCTTGATGAATTAGTATCTCGACAAAGAGTATTTTGCACAAACGTATTCCAAGGCTGCATGTGGGCTGGGCTCACGTGGTACTGTGGTGGGCTAGAGATGTCTCCTATGGCGTGGAAGGGGTTGGGCAATGGTAGGTGTGCCAGGTGTTTGTCATTCCTGGATTGGATGGTTTCCAGTAGCTCTAAATTTCTGCTTTTCCAGAAAGCCGAGGGCCAAAGGGGAAAGTGACTGGTCCAAATGCATCTGTGGCAAAGCCAGTACTATGCCCTGGGGTTCAGCTCCCTGTCTGGGACTTTTTCACAAAGACCCGGAATCCGACATCAAGTCTGGGCAGCGTGAGTGTTCCTCAAAAGGAAATTCAGGTTCTCCGTGAAGGGGCAATGTCAGTCCTTCCTTCCCTGGGACTGAGCCTGGCTGTCCCCAGAGGGCTGTCTGTTCTGTCTGATAGTCCTGGCTTTAGCACTGACCTCTGGAGATGGGCGCCGGGCTGTTCTTCCATGCTACCCAGGATTTCTTTCTGGGTCCTTCCTAAAAGGCTTGGGGAAGGAAGTGATTAGATTCCAAGCCTTTCTCCTGGGGCGGAGTTGGGGGGGGGGTATTTCCCAGAGTGGGGCTTTGCCTAGGCACGGGGCTCAGCTGAGAGCTACAGGGAAGCAGCAGGGGCTCCTTAAATATGCAGACGGAGCAGCTGCCTTTGATCTCTCCAGCGGCAGAAGCAGCCACTCCCTGCTGAGCTGGAGTGTGCATGTGGGCCTGAGGGTGGCATGTGGGTTTGGGTTAACATGTAAATGAGGGCAGACTGGACCTCAACATGTGCATGGTGCACGTATGTGTGCACACGCAGGTACCGCTACGGGTTCGAGTGTGTTCGTAACTCTGCAGATGTGTGCCCATATCCGTGTATGGGAGTTGTGTGTGTGCCTGTGTGTGCCATGTGGCTTTGTTGGCCTGAGCCCATGTCTACACATTAGCTCATCCAAGATATCTTTACAGCACAACGATGTTATCTGCCCAGCGATCCCCAGTTGGGACAATTTATTCACAGCATTACTCCTTATTCACAGTATTACTGCTGGAGCCACGGCAGAAGCACAACCAGGTCCTGCCTCCTGGCTCAATTTAATCTGTCAAGGGATGAGTCAATTCCACTCACAAGGTCACGGATGGTCAGGAGACAGTGCGATAGATTGGGTAACTGTTCAAAGCGTTCAGTGTCTCCTTTCCCCCTTCTGATGTCAGGAATGGCCGAATGACCTCTTTTGGCCAATGGCATGAGATCTCAGGTAACCCATACCACACTTGGACAGAAGTTCTAAGAGACTTTGCATGGCTTGCCACCTCTCCCCCTCCTTTCCCTCGGCCATGTGACATGCAGAGAAAGGCTGTTTTGTCACCCCGAGGCTCAGAAAGGAAATACCAGGGAGCAGAGCCACAGCCAACCCGTGATAAATATATAACACAAGTAAGACACAAACCTTCTGGGAGCATACCATGGAGACCTTGGCGTTTTGTTGTGTTGTGTTGTGTTGTGTTGTGTTTGTTACCGCAGCATAACCTACCCTAGGCTAACTCAAACAAAGGGGCCTGGGATCACTTGTCACATCCCTTGGACTTTTGGTCTTGGAACCAGAAAACACTTGTAGTCATTTCTATCTACTGTGATCTGTGGCCCGAGGTTAGGAATGTGTACCCTGTTTCCCATACATGGAGAAACAACTTATTTCTCACAGTTAGCTACACACGAGCTTTTGTGAGAAGCCAGCACAGAGAGAAATAGTCCAGAGAAAGAGAGGCCAAAGTAGGTGATGAACTTGGTGAAGTCCATGGTTCTGAGTTTGGTTGTTCTTGAGGCCCAGCTGAATTCTTGAATTCTTTCACTAGTCCCCTCTTAATGAAAGCCAGTGTGAGTTGGGTTTCTGTCCCTTGCACCAAGGCTCTAACGCAATATGCATGTTTTCTTACGACTTCATACATGTGCATGTTACACTGCTATGAGTTTGCACGTGTGTTTGTGTCTGTGCATGTATGTGCCATGTTTGTGGAAGGTGTGTGTCTGGGTATCTTTGCGGGGCCTGGTAATCATGTGCAGCCATATGTTTATGGTATACAGGTATGTGCACAGATCTGTAACACATAGTAGGTGTCAAATGAATGTTTTCTGAATAAGTATGTTGTACTTTAACACAAGGTGTGCCTGTTGCACAACCAGTGGCTTAGAAGGAACAGCATGGGGAGGAGGGGTTGAGCATGCATGGCAATGTTCCGCTGGGACATCTCTGGCTATACTTGGACTCTGGGCACGAACTACTCTCATGCTTTTATTCCTCTCCAAAGGATTTACACGTTGGTGTCACAGATTGCTCCTTGGGCTTCTATCTGGCTGGGCTTTATCTCATCTTGGTCCCTTGACAGGAAAAACAATTAGCTCAGGCCTACCCAGCCAGTCTCCAGTGGTGCTGGGACAGCCACTATAGAGGCCCAGGAAAGGCCACAGTTTCAGGAGGCATTTCTGGAAGATCACTTAGGTCCAGAGTCAAGAGGACTGATGTCACTCCCAGCCATCTGCTGAAGCTCGGGGTCAGGTGTTTATTGTTATAACAGGGAATTTTAATCAACAGACTTTCTGCATTTGACTTTGGCAGTTTTATGATTAGGCGGTTTGACAGAAACTTGGGACTTGATTTTTGCTATTTTCACGTTATTGTCATGTGTTAGGAAAGTATTTTGAACTGGTGAGGTGGAAAGATTGAAGAGACAGCAGTGAAGGGCAGTGGAGCCGAGACGGCAAGATCGCTACAAAGAAGGGAAGCATTACACTTGGGGGCTCTCTGAGTGAGAGCCTGGGGCTCAAAGGAATTTTAAAGATCAGCTGGTCCAACCCACCCCTATGCTCAAATTCTCTGGGTAAATATTAATTGTAATGACTCTAATAATAGCTACTTTATGTTGAGCACCTATTAGCCTTCCAGGAAGTTGTTCTAGTCAGGCTTGATAGGGTTCAGGGAATAGAGACCCACCCAGGATAGGTCTCCTCTCCTCCCTTTCCCTTCCTCCCTTCCTCCCTTCCTCCCTTCCTCCCTTCCTCCCTTCCTCCCTTCCTCCCTTCCTCCCTTCCTCCCTTCCTTCCTCCCTTCCTTCCTCCCTTTTCTCCCCCTCCTTCATCCCTTTCTCCTTCCTTTTGTCTCCTTCCTTCCTGTCCCTCCCTCCTCTTCCTCCTTCCCTCTTTCCCCCCTCCCTCCTCACTGTTAACTATAAGGAGCTTTTTATTATTCCTGATCCTCGACCCATATCTTTTGATCTTTGTTAGTCTCTTGGCTCAATACAAAACGTGTCCAAACCTTCTTCTGTGGGACTTCTCTGCAGAGATGTGAAGTCAGGTATTGTGGCCCCCAGAGTGGTGTCTTCTCCAGATCCTTTGGCTTCGACTCCGTGTTCCAAGCCCTCTCCCTATCCTGTCTTCCAAATCAAGCCTGTTGAGCTCTCTCTTGAAGCATGGCTTCCAGTTGTTGACTCTGTCCTCCCTTCCGGGGTATAATTAGTTTGGCAGCAACCCAAACATGAAAACACCCTTCGAGAAAGACTTGCTATGCTCCAGTTGTCCTGAAGTGTCTCATAACCCAGGAGGACCTTTGTGAAGATGCCGGAGGCCTCGAATCCAGTCAAGACGACCAGGTATCATTAGTCCTGGAAAGTTTGGTGCAGCTCAATTCATTTGGCAAACATTTAAAGTATGGATTTTGTAGTCAAGCAGACCTAAATTTGGCTCTGGGTCCATAATTTTTTAGTTATCTGATTTAGTAGCAGGGAGTGATCACTCTGAGCACCAGTTTTTCTCATTTGATTTACAAAGGGCTGTCATACCTAACTCATGGGTTTTTCATGAGGATTAAATGAAACCACATGTGTGAAACCCTTAGAACAACGCTTCATCCAACCAACCATTCATTTATCCATTCATCTATTCGGTGTGCTAAGAGTTTTGGGGGTTCACTGGGGGGCAGACAGAGTTCTTGCCCTTCCAGAGTTTAGAGTGGCACATACTTGCCATGCACTCAGCAGATATTGCCCTGCTGACCTCTCACATGCTTCTGCATGCACAGGAGACAGTGCTTGGCAACTGGGTGTGGGCAGAGATACAAAAATAAATAAAACAGGGCAATTTCTTTCAAGGAACTGCGGTTTCAGGAGCAACACTATGTTATTGTAGGGTTGGGGAGGGGGCTGACTAAAATTTTAAGCTCAAATTAAACTTTGGCACCAAGTCCTAGAAAGAAACTAAAAACCTTGACTTTCTTAGTGACTGGAAAACTAGTAGAAGACAATGGTCCAAACTGGACCAGAGGTAGCCTATAGTCATAGAAGTCCAATTTCTCAGAGTGACCAGCAGGGAGAGAACCTGGATCAGGAAGAATGGCTAGTTCTTGTCCGCTCAGACTGGGAAGTATGGGGAGGTGAGTTTCATCAAGTCTGTTCCTGCAGATCTCGCTCTGGTTCATGCATTCATTAATGCCTAAACATTCTTTGAGAGACTGCTAGGTGCCAGGCTACGTGGCATGTTGGTATAGATCCTTCCCTTTAGGCTCTCAGGTGGGGGGCAATTTGCTGACAAACCAGTATAATGAATGCTAACATGGGGAAGGGATGTCACGGCAGCTTCCTATGTTATGGGGATATAGGGAAGGACAATCCTTTTCCAAAAAGAACAGTGATTCTCAACTGGGGCAATTTTACCCCCCAGCGGACATTTGACAAGGTCTGGAGACAGACTTGGTTGTTACATAGGTGATGGTTTGCCATTGGCATCTAGAAGAGAGAGGCTGGAAATGCCACTAAATGTTCTATGATGTAAAAGATATCCCCCCCCCAAAAAAAACCCAAAGAATAATGGGGCTCAAAATGTTACAAATGCTGCTATTGAGAAACCTTGACCTAGAGGGATTATAGAAGCTTTCTCAAAAGAAGAAATACTGAGTTGTGTCCATAAGGATGAAAAATCAACTGGATAAAGAATGCATCTGAGGCAGACTCTCCAAAAAGAGAGACAGTTTATTCAAATACTTGGAAATGGAGTGAGTGCAAGAAAACAAAAACAGGAGCCAGGGGAGAGGGGAAAGGGAGCTTCTGGGAAGTTTACTGTGGTGGGAACACAAGGTCTCAGGCAGGAAAGGATAACAGGAGAGTTGAGTAGTAATCCATGGTCTGAGAGGAATATTTCACTCTAAGAGTAAAGGCTAGGGCATGTGGTTTGGACTCTCACACAATAGCATTTTCAGGATATTTCTATTGTTTTTGGAATGGGTTGTGTGTCATCCAGAAATTTAGAAGTCATATCTCTAAGAGTCATAGCTTCCAGTGGGACCCTACAGGGCATAGAGGAAGCTTTGGTATGAACATCTTCGGTATCAGACACTACTCCTTTCTCTTTAGCCTGAGCATTGTCTGGAGGTTTGAGAATTTCTCTAAGGTAAGGCTGAATTTCACTTCCTCAACAAAGGTTGCTGGGAGCTTCCCCTCCTGTGTAGTAGCTATGGGCAAAAGCCTTCTGGGAACGTTTCAAGATGGATCCAGAAGCAGCCAGTTCTTGGAAGACACATGAGGGGTGTAGGGAGTGAGATCTCTGAAGGCGGTCAGGTAAAAAGGGCGCATCTGGACCCAAGGGATGGGTGGGTCTAGGGAACCCTTTGCTGAGCGTGCTGGTCTAGCATGAAAGGGGTCATTTGGAATGGGATCTCAGGTGCCTTCACTGAGTCGGATGAGACAAGAGCTGCCTCACAATCCTAGATGGAGACCTCCAGTTCTCGCAGGAGGCATCCTGTCATCTGGGGCTGTAGGGGCAGAAGATCATAGAGAATGGAATGACACACGGTCAGACCACTCCATCTGTGTCCCCTCTCTCTTTGTTTCCCTTTTCTGTCTCTGACTCTGACCTTTCATCCTTGGTGTTTTCTCCCTTCTCATTGCCTTCATCTTCTTTCTTTGTTGAAGGTGACCTGAAGCCAGGTCATGAATGCCAAGTTAAAGAACTGGATTTCATGCTAAATTTATTCAGCAGTACACTCAGCAAACATCCACCAATTTTTAGTTCCTAGCATAGAAAGTAACACATTTTAAATGCTCAAGAACCATTTGTTAAATGAGTGTAGAGATATATGAATTTAAGTCTTAAATGTCATGTCCTTGGAGAAGCCTCTTTCAGACCATCTTATGGACCAAACTCCTCCATTCCAACCCAGTCTCTACACCTTGCCTCATTTCATTTCCTTCAAAATACTTATAAGTATCTGAAATTTTATTAAGATATTTTTTTTGTTTGTATGCTATGGTCTGTGTCTCCTACTCAAATACAAGCTCTGGGAAACTAGGACATTTGTCTGGTTCACCTGGTCTCCCCTGTGCCTGTAAGAACATCAGGTATGCAGCAGGCACTCTCAAATATTTACTGGATAAAGAGGTTTATTCTGGATCAGGCCCTGTGATCAGCACTGAGGATTCAGAGCTGAACAAGCTGTGGTCTCTGGCTAGAAGACTCTCCTGTGTGGGATTGAAAACTCCTAGTAACTTCTGGAAGAGATACTATTGGAGTTCCTTTAGAAGTTGACTCATCTGCCATCATGGAGAGAGTATGAGCGTAAGAGACTACTAACACACAACTCCAAAAAACATCAGTGACATAATGCAATCAAAATTCTATTTTTTCTTTCTTCACAGTTCAATGAGGGTAGGCAGCTCTTGGCCAAATGGTGACTCAGGAACCTGGGGTCTTCCATTTTGTGATCCCATTTGTCAACGTCAGAATATGGGCACCATGAACCTCCCATGGGAGGATAGTGAAAGATCCCAAGTGGGGGATTTTTATGGGCCATAGGAATTGCCACGTGTGATGTTGGTGTACGTTTCATTGGACACAACCCACTCATATGGTCCCAGCTAACCACAAAGCCTGGGAATGTTATCCATCTATGTTGCCCAGAGGAAAAGGAAATGAATTTGGTGATCACACAGCTTTTTGGTTTTGCCATAGACGGGATGGAAGGGAGAGGTCATGGACGAAGGCAGGGAAACCACTGGTCCATGAGCACCGGTACCAGGGTAAAAGCAGCGGCCATGTCTGTTGAAAGAGAATTGGACCTGACTATAATCAAACCCAGAAGTTAAAGTCAGGTAATAACATACTGGTTTGATGGGTCTGTTAATAAAATTACCATGAAACTTGCATCAGAGATGCCTTCTGACTCTGCTCTTGCTTCCTCATTAGAAATTATTTTGAGGAGGACATTGTCTGCTGCTCTGTGAGTTTGCTGTTGATACAAAGCGATGAGGTTCCATCTTATTAAAAGGATGGTTGGAGCATGGACAGAGGGTGAGAATTTTAGGCACAAGAATTGCCCCAATTTTTTTTTGTGGTGTCTCCATCCTTCAGATTTCATGTAAAGTCTTCACCAATATGAGAGAGTGTCCATTATATGCCTAGCTCTGGGCCAGATGCTCTGGGACTGTAAGAAGGGAAAGATAGGAAACTAGCTCTCAAGTGACATGCGTTTTTCTTCAGGGAGCTTCAAGTAACTCATGTGGCACAATCATGGAACTCAAACGCTGAATACGCAGGTGCTATGTGTTGCGTGGGTTCCCAAAAAGGTGAGGCAAGTATAGGCAGGTGTGGATGGGAACGTGTCTGAGGGAGGTGGCACTTGAGTAGGGTTGCCTGGAGTTTCCTGAAAAGTCACGATTCTCTTGGGAGCTTGTATGTTCCATGACTTTGGGGGTCAGATGGGCCTACATTGGAATCTGGGTTCTATTTCTAACTCATCTATGATATTGAGTAAGGGTGGGTGAGTGTGGTACCATAAACACAGAGTTCCTGGCAGAGGAAATGCTAGATAAGTGGTAGATGTTAGATCATAACAGAACGGTGTAAGTATGGTCCCTGAAGCCAATTTTTTTGGGTGTGAATCCCAGCTCAGTCCCTTACTTTCTGTGTGTTTATGGGCAAGCAGGGTAACCTCTCTGTGCCTCAATTTCTTCATCGGTAAAATAGGTATCATGATACTGCCTATCTTGTAGGGTTGCCATGAGTGGTAAATCCATTAATTCGTATAAAAAGCACGTAACAGTGCTATGTAAGTTGTAGCTATTATTATCGCTGTTAGAAAGACAATCATGCGGGATGCCTGGGTAGCTCAGTCAGTTAAGCATCCGACTCTTGATTTCAGCTCAGGTCATGAGCTCACATTCATGAGTTCAAGCCCCATGTGTGGCTCCACACTGCTGACGGTGCGGAGCCTGCTTGGGATTCTCTCATTGTCTCCCTCTCTCTCCACCCCTCCCTGGCTTGCATTCTCTCTGTCCCTCAAAACAAATAAATAAACTTAAAAAAAGAAAGGCAATCATTTTATTTCCACACATGATCACCCCTACACTGAGAAATAGTGGTGTTTTTTCATTGAAGACCCACAGAACAATTCAGGCACTTGTGGGGGCTGTGTGTGTGTGTGTGTGTGTGTGTGTGTGATGGGAAGTGATGGCCCAACGATGGCACCTTTCTCACGTTGTGACACTGACGTATGTATTTTCAATTCAATTGAGTTCCCATTTTACTCTACTCATTTGGCAGTAACCACAAGTGCACAGAAAAATATGAATAGACAAGGGGGAAGGTGCACAAATGGGGGTGGGGCTGGGAGAGTCAGAGAATCAATTTACAGTTTGTCAAGACCAGAGTATTAATGTCCCCATTTTATATATAAAAAAAAATTAATGCACTGGGTCCTTGTCTGTCATGGATCATAACAGCCATAGCAATCATTTATTGAATACTCACCATGTGTTGGGCGTGTTGCTAAGTGCTTTATAAATGCATTATCTCATTTAATCTTTATAATACCCCAGTGAGTGTTTCAGTGGTCGGTACCCTTTGAAAGGGCTTTGAGAGATGAGCTGGCCTGAGGTCACACAGTTGGGATCCGATGGGACCAAGATTAAAACGCGGGGCTTTCTGACTCCAAAAGGTCACAGTCTTAACTTGGCCTGATGTCCAGCCAGGACATGCTAGGACAGCAGCGCAAGAAGTCTGCAGTCACTGTCCTTCCTGATGTGTGCGCCCCTGCTCCTGCGGTCCTGGCTGTCCACTATTTCTTCTATCACTGTTCCTCTCACCTGGGAGGAAATGGTACATTGTTACAGTTGGAGAGGAAATGCTACATTGCTATAGTCGGAGGTAGGGGGAAGGGAGAGACATATCTTAGAATCCATGGCACGCTGACTTGAATCGAATCAGAAATAAAACTAAACTTTAAAATACACAATGAAGTAGTCATTTAAACTTTAACATGGGAATGAAGTAGTCATCAAGTGTGTCTGCAGCACCTAATCAGCCTGGCGTAGAGAAAACACACTGTGGTAGGAATGAGGGCTGCCTTAGTGAATGCCCTTCCCCAGGAGAAAGAGGCTCTTGACAAAAATACATACGTACATACAGGAAAAATCACCCACACTTCTCAGATTCTTATTTCCTAGAGAAAATGTCCAGGAACTACGGTTACCACTTTGGTGCACTGTGTGTGTGTGTGTGTGTGTGTGTGTGTGTGTGTGTGATTTTAGAAACGTACTTCTATATTCCTCCAGCTGTAGGCTGAAGGGGTCGATCTTAGCGGTCCCTTCTCTTGGAAATCATTCCGACAATAATTCAGTAACTCCCTAAAAAGGTGTCCAATGGGAGAAAATTGGGATGTGCCACTTCTAACTGGCTAGCTGGGCTCTCTTTCATCCCCAGCGAAAAATTGTCTAAGGGGAAAATTTCTCAGTGTGTAACACTGAAAAGCAGAACCCAGTACAGTATATAATTCTAACAATGCCGTATGAAAATGCAGTAAAAATAGAGTCAATTATACACTGTCAAAGCTTTTCTCTAAACAGCTGCCTAACAGAATATGACAATTTTTCCTACAATGTAGTAAAAAATAAAAAGAAGTTCTCTCACAATGCCAACTACGCCGGGCCGAATTCATTAACACTTTATTACCTTAAACTCCATTGTAAGAGAAAAATAATATGACGCAACTTGTCACTTCTTCCTTTCCCGGTTTTGTTACTGTGACACATTAAGATTGGGGCGCCTGCTAGTGTGTTATGATCTACATTTAATGATCTTAACAGGGACTTAGTAAGACATTGTTCGTTTTTCTTGCGCTATCCCTGAGCGGGGTGTTACATGAACAGTGAGACCCAATTATATCATAGTGTAATTTACAAAGGAGGAAAAAAAAGTTCTTTTCATGGCGTGTTCCCCAAGGAGACTAGAAGTATTGTAGCAGTTTCTTGGCTCTGCTTTGCAACAATATAATTAGCTATAATCTGAGCATTTGCATATAGTACAGAGAGCAGGAGTAATTCTCCGCTTGCTGGGTTAGGATGTAAAATGGTCTTTTTTATAAGACATTCGCTCTCATACACCTAATTTTCCTTAGCACATTTGCATCCATGTTGTGGCTGATCATCACAAATGGAAATTGTCACTCTCAATATGGAAGAAAAATGAGGAAATGCATCATAATGAAAGGTAATTTTTTTAACCAACAGATTTTAATCAAGGGCCTACGGTGGATTCAGAATTTGGACACAACCCTTATGCCTTTGAGATATAAGTCTGGACTTTATTTTAGTCCAAACTTTATGACTTTACAGTTAGGCTTACATCTCATACACCTTGTAATTTGTTGTTGGGGATGTCACGTCCTTCAGCACCGAATCTGGAGCTTCTACTCTAAGCATGGGGTCTTTGCTTCCTTTACAAACAAACAAACAAACAAACAGGAATAGTTTGTGGGATTGAGGAACAGAAAGGAGAGTGTATTAGTTTGCTATGTCTTTCTTGTAAATTGTCCACTTTCTCTCTCTCTCACTCTTAACCACCAAACTTGGTGATTGATCACAGCTCTGTAAACTGAGCACATTCAGTGATTGTACCTTGGGGAGTGTGCATGTATAGTTCCAAAGTGTAAGGCAACAATTTCAGGCAAAATTATCCTTGAAAGTTATACACAGTGCCGCTCAAGAAAGTTGAGAAACTCCATTATTAGAAGCCATGGGAACTGAGCTCATCGAGGGAGTAGTAGGTTCCCAGCAATTTCCCATTTCAAGCTCCCTACAGGGCACACCTTGTGAGTGGAATAGCCTCGTGTTGAAGTGATCGTCTCTCAGTATCCTCCTCTCTCTTCCTCTCCATTGCATCCCAACAGAAGGATCTAGTTGGCCACAAGCATGACCGTCTTTCACCCTTGCTAGCATGCAGGCTATACTGGAATGTTGTTCACCTTCGCTGCAGCACTCATATAGTGCCTGACTCATAGTAGGCACTTGGTAATTTTTTGTGCAAAAAATGATTGGAAGGATTTACCAATCTTTCAACCATCAGCCACAGGAAATACACTAGGAAGACTGTGGTAGCTATCAGGACCCAAGGTCTTGTTCAACGTTACCTTCATACTACTTGGAAAACTCAGAAGATGGTAAAGATGGACTGCTAATGTGTGTTCTCCCAAGTTTGATTTATTTTCTCATTGTAGGTTTGGGAATGTGAAATTCTGTATCTTTGTAATGGGTTGGAGTTGAGTCCTGGCCAGCCAATAAGCATTGATTGGACATTGGGAGTCTTGGACTTCTAGAAATGTAAAACGTTAATGTCATAAGGACTCATAGAAATAATGGAGTCCAGGACTCCAAATTCACAGGTGGGTGTTATGGATTGAATTGTGTGCCCCCCACTTCTTATTTTAAAATCTTAATTCGTAATACCTCAGAATGTGACCTTATTTGGAGAGAGTCTTTATAGAGGTAATCGAGTTAAAATGGTGTCATTAGGGTGGGCTCAAACCCAACGTAGCTGGTGTCCTTATAAATTACAGAAAAGTTTCAATAATTTTGAAAGAACTCCCATGTACCAAACACCCGGGTTGCTAATTGTTAACGATTGCCACGTTTTCCCATAATCCATTATCTATCCATCCGTCTAAAGTATTTCAGTGTGCTTTTCCTAAGAACGAGGGTTTTTCCTTATGTAACTGCAGTACAATTATCAAAATCAAGACATTTGATATTGATATTAATCTGTAGAAATTATTAAAATTTGCCAATTATCAGGACAATGTCTTTTGTAGCACTTTTCTTCCCCCTTGAATCCGGATCCAATTCAGGACTACAGGTTGCATTTAATTTTCATGAGTCTTTAGTGTCCTTTTATCTGGAAAGATTTCCTAGTCTGAAGATATTGACATATTCTTAAGAGTGTAAGCCTTCTGTTTTGTAGACTGTCCCTTACTTTGAGTTTGCCTGATGTTTCCTCATGATTAGATTCAAGCGTACGTCTCTGGCAGGAAACCACTGAGGTCCTGGCATGTTCTTCTCAATACATCACACGTGATTCTGGTTTGTCTCACGGGCTTCCTCTCCCCCAACACACTCTACTATGTAGATAAAAGCAACAGGGTGATATGGAGTGCAACTAAGGATAACTTTTAAGAGGAAACATCATTTCTTTGTCGCACAGAGGAATTTTATCGTCTCTGGAGCACTTATTTGTACTTTTATGGGGGACAGATTTATTCTTACTTTGTTTCGGTGAATTTCAAAAACTGCTCAGGTCGCAGAATGCCTGGACTTGGGGCCCTTCCTACAGATTTTTGAAAGATCATCTTTCTAAATGCAAATACCGGAAAACAAACTGTAAAAACACCCCCCCCCACCCCCGCCATGTCTTCAAGTAAAACAAGAACCAACAGAAGCTGTTGAACTAAACATTTATCAATTGTTTCTGAATTTTCCTGTTGATAACTTGGTCCTTGCCCATTTGTTCTGGTTCCCGTGAGCCCAGTCTAGAAGTTTAGAGGTAGCTGGATCTGAAATTATACAGAGAAAAACCTGGGGGGAGCGGCACAGAAAAAGTTGTAGCTAAAGAAATGTTCCTTGTTAATATCACATCTCTGACAAATTGAGGAAGAACTGACAACGTTGAAGGTTAACTGCAGGATCCACATTCAACTGGTGGGATGTTGTCACCCTGCAATGAGCAAAGATGAAAGCTGTAATTTTCTACCAGCATACCTTCCCAAAAGGCACAGGGAAAGTGGGGAATACTGGTCCCCTCATCTTGTGGGGTGACTTGTGGGCTGATCGCCTCTGACCACTAGCAGCTTTGTGAATCTATCTTAGTTTTCCCTTCAACTTATTACCACTTTCTACGCCTGCTATCAAATGAAAAGACTGGGAAACACCACAGTCACCGGCTTTATTTTCTCCCTCTCTGATGGCAAGTGCCTGAAGGCAGGACTTGGGTGTCATTCCCTGGTCTTCTGCCACACATAGATCAGGGCCAAACACAAAATAGTTGCTCAAAATGCATTTCTTGCCTGACAGTTGCTGACGTCTTGCTTCTTGAAGACCCTGTGGAGAGAGGTGTGGCGGGAAAGCAATAAGATGCTGCTTGAGGGGCGCTTGGGTGGCTCAGTCGGTTGAGCGTCCGACTTCGGCTCGGGTCATGATCTCACAGTCTGTGAGTTCGAGCCCCACGTCGGGCTCTGTGCTGACAGCTCAGAGCCTGGAGCCTGCTTCGGATTCTGTGTCTCCCGCTCTCTCTGCCCCTCCCCTGCTTGTGCTCTGCCTCTCTCTCTCTCTCAAAATAAATAAACATTCAAAAAAATTAAAAAAAAAAGATGCTGCTTGAGGGGCCACTTTGTCAACAGCAGTTGATGTGGAGGACAGAGAGCCTTCTAAAGCACAGCTTAAAGGGCACCGTGAATCTAAAATAGAGCAAATGACAAAGTGGTGAAAGAAGAAACACCTAACATACTTCTGGAAGAAGAGAGCGAACCCAATCCCTGACAGGATTAGCAGGTTAATTAAAGAATCTATTCTGACGATGCTGGCACATCTTCAGTTCAGACTGACATTAACTCAAGGCACAGGCCCCAATCTATCTTTTCCACTGGCTGCCGTGGAGCTGAAATGCTTACCAGACAAGTTGATTCTTAAGGACCTTCTGGATGTGTGTGTAACTGTATCCCAGGTGGAACCCTCTCCAGGAGAGCTCATGGATTCGCAGGAACTGGGTTATCTGATTAACTCTTGACTGCCTAGCAATGGGCAGTGGGTAGCATGGGCAACAGGAAGGAAAAGTTGAGAGTGAGGAAAGTAACAGTCTCTGGGCATCTGTAATCATGGTCCTAGGCACATCGCACAACTTATTTCCCTGGATATGGTGGTAAGAGGGGCCACCGTGCGGTCAGATAGGCTGGGGTTCAAATCCCAGCTCTGCCATATTTGGCTGGATGACTGTGGGTAGGCCACTTTTTTGGTAAGCCTCTGTTTTCTTATCTGTGAAACAAGTACAATAAATACTATTCTATTAGTTTCTCAGGACAAACATGGTGGCTTAAAACAGAGGAAAGGTATTCCCTCACAGTTCTAGAAGCCAAACACCCAAAATGAAGGTGTCAACAGGGTTGAGCTCCCTCTAAAGGCTCGAGGGGAGAATCCTTCCTTATCTCTTCCAGCTTATGGTGACTCCAAGCATCCCTTGGCTTGTGGATGCATCACTCCAGTCTCTGCCTCTGCCTCTGCCTCTGCTTCTCCTCTGTGTCTTCTCCTAGTCTGGCTCTTACAAGGACACTCTTCGTTGAATTTAGGGTCCACCTGGGTGATCCAGGATGTTCTCATCTCAAGATCATTAACTTAATTACATCTGAAAGACCCTTTTTCAAAATAAGATCACAGGTTCCAGAGGCGTATCTTTTTTTTTGGGGGGGGGGCACCATCATCCCACTACAATCTCTATTGTACTTTTAGTTTGGTGGGAAGGTTAGTGATTAGAGATTATGTATGTGGCATTTATTTATCTTAGCACATAGTAAGCACCCGGTGAATGCAACGACAGAGAGCTGTGTCACACACAACATTATGAAATTTGGAAGCAGGTCTTAGCCAACTTTTTTTACACGTTGAAGTAGGTTCAGAGAGGTTTATTATCTTTTTCAAGGTCACCGAACTGGGTTTTCTATGCAAAGCTGAGTAACCACAAAGTCTGTGGTTTAGCCCCTCGCCAGGATGAGTTGTATCCCTCAATATAGGCGCCGAGACAAAGATTTGGGTACAAGTAGACTATTTAGAAAGTGATTCCAGGAAGCAGCGAGGGAGTGGGTAACAAAGAAAGGAGAGAGACCAAGGAAAGCGGCATTAGTGAGTGGGTCACTGTTGTGGGCACCTGGGTCCCAATCCCACCAGCGCCGCTTGAGTTATCAGTGGATATGAGAACCATCCACCAAGGCACAGGGTCAGCTGAGGGGATATTCCAGGGGCATCAAGAGGAGGATCTCCTACTCCTGGAAACTCTGTTATGGCAGTTCTCGGAGGGTCGGGGTGAGCTCTGAAATTAAGGGTGGGAAAGAGCAATAGAAGTCAATTCGAGCCTTTGGTAATTTTGGTCGGGCCACTCTCGGAAGGTGTGATAGAATCCCAGATTCTCGGTGCTGGAGATGACCTTACAAGTCATGTCATCTGGCTTTACTCCCTATGCTATAGTCCCCTATACAATATCCCATATCCTCATATTTGTCCTCCGTGGTCATCCAGGGCCACTACATTGATACTGGCAGGACCAGAGGGCTCACTAACTCCTGAGGCAGGCTGATCCATGGCTTTTTAGCTCTTATTGTGGACAAAATTCCAGGTTGAGACAAGATTTGACTCCTCAGGTCTTCCACCAGTGGAATTCAGTTCTTTTCCCTGGACACGCCTCCTTCCTAAGAGATCGGTTTTTGCTTCCGCAATACTTTCAGCTCTCTAATCCTGCTCTGTCCCTGCCCTAGAGCTGTGGCTCTTCGGAGACACTGTGTTCTGCTCCTGTAGAGCTCCTGCTTCTAATGGCATAGGAAATATCTTAAGTGGTTTTAGAATAAAATATAACTGCCCCCTCAGGGACAATTGGAGCATATGGTGTAGTGAGAAGAAGGTCCATTCAACAAATGCCAGATAAGCGCTTACTTTGTGTCAGATCCTCAGACCCGTGGCCAAGAGTCTGTTGGGAGCAATGGACATAAAAACCACCAACTACAATGTCCACTATAAAGGTCTTGAAAGGTCATTTTAAGAGGGGCAGAATGAGGTGTACCATGCTTACCAAAGTCTGAAGGAACACATGCTCCGAGTATAGCAATTTCATCAAGGGAATTATGGAAGACTTCGTGGAGGTGGCATTTGAATCGGGTTTTGAAGGTTGGTTAGGATTTTAACAGATTCTATTACTGACAGGAAAGGAATCTGAGAATATGGGAATGGTACAAAGTCCTGGAAATTAGGCTATGCATGCTTCCCTTATGGAACGACGACTTGTTAAGTGTTTTTAGAGTTTCGGGTGTGTGATGTATATGTGTTTATGTGGTTAATCACCTATGAGGATGGTGTGATAGATGAAAGACTCATTTATACTGTATTGTAAGATAACTGGTCTTGACTTATTCATTAGATGATAGGAAAGTCTTCAAATCCTTTTGCACAATAAATAGAAATATTCTTTTTTTTTTAGTTTTTATAAAAGGGCTATTCTAATACCACTGTAAAGGGTATCCCAGATTGTGGGGAAACTGGAGACAGGGAGACCAGGTAAGAGGTGACTGCGGAAATTCTACATAAAACACTTCACTCACCCATTCTTCTATTTATCCTCCCTCCCTCTCTACCTACCTACCTTCCTTCCTTCTTTCCTCCCATCCATCCATTCATCCAATCTTAAGCATTTACATGCTAATCATTGTGCTAAGTATTAAGGTTTTGGAAATAGAAAAGAGATTTTTTTTAATGTTTCTTTCTTTATTTTGACACAGAGACAGAGAGTGAGCAGGGGAGGGACAGAGAGAGAGGGAGACAGAGAATTCCAAGCAGGCTCCGCACTGTCAGTGCAGAGCCCGATGGACACGGGGCTCGAACTCAGGGACCGTGAGATCATGATCTGAGCTGAAATCAAGAGTTGGATACTCAATTGACTGAGCCACCCAGGTGCCCCAAAGGAAAGACATTTTCTATCTTCAAGAGGCTTATGATCCAGTATGGTTGAATGAGGGAAGTTAAGAAGAGAGGAAAGATAAAGAGATGTTTCAGAATTGTAGAAGGCTCTCATCAATGTCTAAATACATGTGAGTGGAAATGAAGTGGGAAAAGGAGGAAAAAGACTTCACACTAGAAAGTCTCAACACCTGAACTCTAGGCCCAACCATACTGTTCATTGACTGTGTGATCTTGGGCAAGTTCTAACCCTCTCTGGTGCTATTTTCCTCATTCACAAAGGTTAGACTTGATGATTTCTTCCAGTGCTTGACATACTAGGGTTCTATTATTCTATTGTTTACAAAGAGCAAGAGTGAAGGTTAAGAACTGGTAAACTGGGGGAGGTGGATTAGGCGGCAAAGGAGTGGGTCTGGGGCAGTGTGAATCTATGAGAGAATAGTGGAGACAGATGCTATAGTAAGCACAGTTATTATTAAAGCTTTGTTCCATCAGTTCACCTCCCGGCTTCTGACGTGCTTCCCTTCTACTGGCTCCAGCCTGTCTGGTGTACTCTCAGAAGCCTCTGGTGTGGCACAAAGGGCACCTACTCTGAAGCCGGATAACCACAGTTCCTTCTCCTCCTTTCTCAAGTGGGTCTGGGCCCTTGGCAGGTTTAAGGCACCTTCAGATTCACCAGTCCCAGACTATCAGGGGACTCTTGGACAAGGACACTGATCTCCCTCCTGCTCTATGGCCTGGGTACCTTGTCACTCTGGGCTACAGCTTGTTTATGCTCCTCCCCTTGGCCTCTCCTTAGGGTCTTTGCCCAATTTGGCAAAAAAGAGCCACTAAGGTTATAAAGTCAGGGACTTAGGAGGATATAAGTGGTCACTGATTCCAGAAGACTGGGACCTCTTAAGGGCAAAGGCCACACATGGGTACTTGCTGAATATCATCCACAAACACATATCCTAGTCCATAATTGATCTCAATCAATGCTCATGGAATGAATGAATGAATGAATGAAACCAATCATATACAAATGACAAAACTGAGGTCCAGGATGGCTAAGTGGCTGCTGAATTAGAGCTAGAGTTATCTTAGTGCCCTTCCTTCTTGGTTGCAGCTCTTCACAATGAAAACAGTAATATATGCCCTGAAAAGACAGCTGTTGTGAGCATTAAAGCTTCTAGAATCGTGCTGAACACATAGTTTGTGCTTAATAATTTTTAAGCTCTAGTGCAAGGTTACCCAGAGTGTCAATGGCAATCTCCTGATCTTTGGGGGAAAAATAGGGGTATAATGTGAGGAAACCATTGTTAGAAAGGTTTTAAAGACCATGGAAGCCTCGTCTGTCTATGGCAGCTCTGGATACAGTCTTGTTAGGAGAGGGATGGACCCAGTGACCCGGACCTTTCCAATCCCTTTTGATTCTTGGAACGAAGGATGCATTTCTGATCCTGACCATTGGGTGGCACCAGTCTATCAGGTTAGGTAGCTCACAGAGTCACCAGGGCCTCAGCTTCCCAGCAGGGGTGTTGAAAAGGGTTGGGGGGGGGGGGGCAGGGAGCAAGCAAGAGTGGGGTGGGGGAAGGAGCAGCTTAGAGAGTCCAGGTGTTTGTGCCTCTGAAAGTCTGTGTGTGTGTGCCTTTGTGCACAACTGGGGTTGGGGGGGGTGGGTGGGCTATATAAGCATTATGAGGGTGTATGTGCATGTGTGTGAGTGTGTGTGAGCCTCTGTGTGAGAGCTAACAACTTGGAGAAAGGGGTCCTTTGTTTCTCTCCTGTTTATGTGCAGGGAAATCATTTGACCTAAATGAAATCACTCAGCCCCAGGGATATTAGTATTAGGCTGTGGATGAAGTCAGGTTTCAGGATGTGACATTTTCAAGATGTTAGAGCCATTACAGTTTGTTTTATCCACACTCTCATTTCTCAGATGGGAAAAACTGAGGCCAGAAGAAGCCATAAATGTGCTGGGCTATGCTACAGATCCTTGGTGGGCTGGCCAGAGTTCCAGCTCCCTGACCCCATCTACCAAGGTCTCCACATTTGAGCTTCTGGCTGCTTCACGGCAAGGATGCTGGACCATCCAAACAAGATGGCTGACCTCTAGGAAGCAAACTCAGCAATATGGAGTCCATGACCCCTGCTCAGTCTAAGTCATAATTCAGTATGAGCATCCTGGACTTCTCCACCCTGCGTTTCACTCCGTACATCTGGGCCCAGAGCCAGCCCTGACAGCCCCTGCCATCCCTTTGAGGGCAGCTAATGTTGTTCAGGGTGCCATGGTAGGCAAGCAACGGTCAGAGGCCAGAGGCCAGATTTCTGGTCTTCTACCCTGTGTCCTTTTCCTGACATCCTTGTCTTTGCCTCACTCCCAGGGCAGTCTTGCCCTCAGTCTGTCCCCTTATCTGTTCCCTCAGTGGCCCAGGGACCAACCCTCTGGGGGCACCAGGCAGCTCTAGCTCTACCTTGTCAAGGCCCCTCAGGGTGTCTCCATCCCCTTTAAGAAGGACCTGGAATCCCATCCAAGTTCTGATGATGGTAATAAAGATTTGTACATGGAGTTGGCCTGAAGCTGGTCAAAACAATCGTTAAGAACTGTCATTTGTTTTTCCAGTGTTTAAAGGGGCACCTGGGTGGCCAAGTCGGTTAAGCGTCTGACTTTGGCTCAGGTCATGATCTCCAGTTCTTGAGTTCGAGCCCCACATCAGGATCTGTGCTGACAGCTCAGAGCCTGGAACTTGCTTCAGATTCTGTGTCTCCCTCTCTCTTTGCCCCTCCCCCACTTGCTCTCTCTCTCTCTCTCTCTCTCTCTCTCTGTCTGTCTCTCTCAAAAATAAATAAACATTAAAAAAATTTTTTTAAAGTATTTTTCCAATGTTTGCTCCAGGCACTGTGTTGGGTTCTGCTATGGAGTCGGACTCCCAGGCTTGGAGTTTGGCTCCATCAACCAGCTCCATGACCTCCTAACTTCGGAGTGAACGTCCTAACTTCGGAGCCTCCTATCTTCTCAGTTTCTGCATTTTAAAACTGTAAGTGTCATTAGCACCCACCACAAGGGTTGTCGAGAGGTTTGAATGAATGGACCTGAAACTAACAAATCTCAGTACATGGTGTTATGCTCTCATCCTCAAAACACCCCTGCCCAAACTGCCAGGTCTGGTGATCCCACTTTGTGAAAGAGGAAACTGAGGCCCAGGGTGGTAACGTGTGTGGTGACACAGCTGGTAAGTGTGGAAGTTACAACGGAAGCCAAGTCTATGGATTCAGACCTTAGGCCAGTCCTCTGAGATCCGTAATTGTCCCATCAGCTAAGCGCAGACACAAGGAGAGGGGCTCCTTTCTAAAACAAAATTCAACAAATTCAGAATAAAGTACTGCATGTTTATACACTTATATATAATCGTAAGAGAGTAGTAGGAAAGTTAAGGGGAAAAAATTTTTTTTTAAGTGGCCCTCTTCTAGACCTAATGTTTTCATCAAGCACCGAGTCTATCTTGAATACTAATAGGTTGGTACCAGGGTGTTTTAGGAGAGGGACACATCCCAGAAACCCTTCCTGGCCTGCCAGGAATTCTTTACTCACAGCTCCCACCTCTCCCAATCTACCCATCCTTTGTCACTTAAATGCATCGCACAGGAAGGGTCTGGACTTGGTAGGGGATGGTGGGTGCCCCACAGACTCCCGGCATAGTTCATAATCACTGCCCCTTTATGGGCTCTGTGCAAATGCATGGTCGACTTTATATAAAACATAGTTATGAGCACTCATTATGGCGGGAGGTAGTAGTTAATATAAGAATTACCCAGTTGCAGATGTGTGATGTCAGGCCACTAATGAACCAGGCTGGCAGTCTGGCGGGTCCCACCTAATCCAAGGGGGGACCTCTGGACGGCTTTACCCCAGCCGGTGTGGAGCTTTTAACATAAGGTGATATTTGCTGGGCTGCAGCTTCCTTCTGACTTCTTCCCCAGATTCTTCCATCAGCGGAGGCTCCCTGCATCCCAGGCTAACAGTGAACTTCCAGCACATCTGTACCCATCCATTGACCCAACCAGTATGTTTGGAGCACCCACTCTGTATAGCATTGGGGAAAATTTGATGAACGGTATCAACTCTTCTCTGCTTCCATGGATCTGGCAATGGGCACCTCTGGATCTTACGAGTGGCATTTATAAGCCAACCCAATGCTCTTTGGGATCCAGAAGGTCTCTCTGATCCTTGCTTGTGCCGAGCCAGCTGGGCAGGTAGGCTGGTAGCTGAAGTGACTAGAGGCAACAGTTGAGTACTGAGGGGCAGGGGTAGCGGGGTGGAGGTGGGTACTGGAGAATGTGAACGGCTCAGCAGGAACTCTGGGGTTGGAACCAGGAGCCAAATCATCAGACCAGACCTCCAGGAGAAGGCGAACCGAGTCTCCAAAATTCCATGTGTTACCTATAGTTTATTCTTCGCTTGGTAACCAGAGTGATATTTTAAATACTTAAATCATATGGTAAAGCTCTTCAATGTTTCCCCCTTATGCTAGTTATAAAATCTAAACCACTCGCCTTGGCTTATAAGGGCCTGGATGGGCTGTCCTCCGCCTGCTTCTGAAGCCTTGTATCTTACAGTCCTTGCTGCCCATTTTCCCCGTGGACACTGGCCTGCTTTGTCTCCCTGCAACACTGGCAAACTTCGCTCGGCCTCGGGGACTTTGCACTCATGTTTTATCTGCCTGATACGCTGTCCTCCTAAATTTTCTAAAGCTTGGCTACCTCTTGTTATTCAGGTCTCAATTCAAATATCACCTTGGAGAATCCTTTCCCAACCATCCTTTCAAAACCAGTTTCTCCCTGCAGCTCACTTACTTTCCATCACACTTCCCTGTTTTGTTTGCATTGTTGAAATGATCACGAGTTGAAATAATATCGTTTGTTTATTGTTCATGTCCTCTCACTGGACTCTGAGCTCCATGAAACAAAGGAAGTCATCTGGTTTATTGCTGTATCCTTAGAGCCTAGAAAACTACCTGGCACACAGTAGAATCCCAATTACATTTGTTGAGTGAATGAGTGAATGAATGAATGACTGTAAGGTGAAAAGCAGGTCTGGGAGTGAAATGAGAGGACTCAATGTAATTTCTGTCAAAGAACCACTCTGGCCACTGGCTTGTTTTCATTATCAGCTGCAAAGTGTGTAGAAGGTTCTGCTTATCTAAACATCCTAATGGATAGAAGGTCTGAAGCATTCGGGAATATGTGCAATTATTACGTTTACTTAGAAGTGGGCTTAAATGGCCACGGAGCTATTATTTACATGATCTCTGGGTATGAATCATTTCTGAGTTGAGATGGTGGGAGGTTTGATCCTTTCATGTTAGAATTGGTCATGGGGTCCTTGGGAGGACATTGCCATGTTGTGATGCCTGAGATGTGATCTGGGTCAGATTCTCAGAGACCTGGGGAAGCCTGCATTCCCAGCAGCAGTGCTCTCAGAAATGTAATAGATGCTCTTATAATGTGATAGGAAATGTAGGGAAAGTCTGCCATCATCCATGTGAGCTCCTAGAAACCAATGTTCTATCAACATCCAGGTAGTAAAAGAATCAAAATTCGCCCATGATATATCAGTGTCTCCACAGAACCAACAGATTTTATTTGTCTGTTTTTCTTCTAGGATTTGTCCCTATACTTCAATTCAAATAATTTTCAAAATGCTCGTGTGCAAGGCATCACTCAGTTGTTTAGGAAGACCTTACAAAGAGCGTAGTGTATCTCAGTCACAAGGTGCTGGAATGGGAAAGGTGAACGAGACTTGATCAAGCTCTCCAAATCTTTGCAGACCAGAGGGAGGCAGATGTGACCATTATCACCCCAAGACAGAGCAGTATAAGATGTGCAACCAGATCACGTGGGTTCAAACCCTGGCGGGGTGTCTCTGGGAGAGTTATCTACCGACTTTGTGTCTTATTAGCCTTCTCATCAGTAAAATGAGGGTGATGAAACTGATATCTCGGAGGAAATACGTCTTGAAAAGATTAAATAAATTAATACCTGGAAAGTGCTAAAACAGGGTCTGGGACATGGGAAATGCCAAATATACTACTGATATACTGATATAGCTCTAATAAGGCAAAGTGTTATGGGCTTTGAAGAGAGAGGCACAAGGTGCTCTGGGGGCACGTAAGTGCTAGAGGGCACGGGTTACTTCTTCCAGAAGATGAAGCTTCCAAGGGGGAGGCAGCATGATGTCAAGGCAAGACTAGGATCACTGGGAAAGAGGGGCCTCTTCTTGAATTCTGCCTTCATTATTTATCAGCTTTGTGGCTTCGGACACATTATTTCATTTCTCTGTGAAATAGGTAACTCACAGGAGTACCATGAGGATAAAAAAAATAATAATAAAATGACATTTGTGATGTTTCTGACACATGTGGGTGCTGGGAAAAGGGACCTCACTAGGTCCATAGGGACGCTCGCCGCAATGGAGTATGTGATGCCCTGAGTCTTGAGCCTTCTTGAGCCTTCTTGAGGATTGCCTCATTGGAAAGAAGCTGACTCTGAAGGGCCAGTCCAGCTCCAGAGCTCCTCACGGGTTCATTTGAAGTCTTTATCAGGCCTGCGTTATAGCTCAGTGTCTGCCTCCCAAAAATTCCAGAATTACATTCCGTAATAACCTCCTCCTGCAGATGTCTGTCTCTTGTTTGCTTTCTGAGGGAGCCGAGCTGCAGAGGCACACTCCTGAATCATCTCAGTGCACATAGTGCCTGGAACATAGTAGTTACTCAATTAATTAATATTTAGTGAATGAATTCATATTTAGATTTGAATACACTGTGAAAGATTACTTAGCACCGGTACTCGTTAATAGTGAGAGAGGATAAAAATCCATCTGTTCTCTTATTGTTGAGTTTGTGTTTCAGTATTCATGGGCACAGACACAACAAACTTCAGCCCAGCGATGGTGGGGTCAAATCCTTTATTTACTGAGTTAGGAAAAGGATCATCGGACAGACCTAGGTCCCAGTTGGGAATGACTGAAGGGAAGAATGGAGAAAGAATTTCCCTTTATCAACTGCTTTCTGGAAGCCAGTGTTGTGCCAGGAACCTGGTTGGCACATATTTTCCTACCTACTTCTTACAACTGGCCTATAAAGCAGGAGCCTGTGTTAACTCTCCTTGACAGATAGAGAAACTGAGGCTTCCTTCCCGAGGTCACATGGCCAGCCAATGGCATACTTGAGAGTAAATTCTTGCCCAGCGCCAAAGTCCCCGAGAGGAGAGCAGGCTTCTCTGATTCCTCTGCTTTTCATAGAAGCAACTGCTCCCGGGCTGTGCCCATCACCTCCTGCCTCTCCACATTGGTAGTGACACGCCTGCCCACCCTCTCCCTCCCCAGCGTCTGTGCACAGGCCCCATCCCAGCTGCTGTTTCCCAGAGGCCTTTGCAAGGCTGAGGAACCAGACCTCTGGGGGTAAGCCTGACACTGGAAGTTAATGATTATCCGTCGAGACAAAACACTTGTTTACATGTTGCCATCATTAGAGGTTCCAGCCTTACCTCTGCTGGGCCTCCTGCCAGATGTTTGGAGGGGGTTTTCACAAGCTGTGCAGTTTACTAAATACAAAAGCACTCACATTAAGGCATTTTAGTATTAGGCTGTGCAATTCTGATAATGGGTAATTTGAATTTCTTTATCTGGAGCAAAAGGGACCAAGGCATTCTTAGAATTTGCTCAGCTGGGACACACAGATGGTTGCCGGAGACATGGGGATTCTCTTCTTGAACCCCCCACTGAGGAAACAATTTGGATCAAGGACACTTTTACCTCGGGGTCTGGCTCCCGGTGGATGCTGAAGCAAGTCTCCCTGGGGATACCAGAGGAGACATTATAGGAAAGTAACATTTGCACTTGATGTTGGAAGACAGTCCTTGTTTTCCAGGTAGTAAGAAGGGACAGGGAAAGGCATTCTGGAGGAGAGAATGGCATGTGCAAAGAACGGAGGCACGGGGGTCTGTCTTGTTGGGGGCAGAAAGCAGCCGCCATAACACTCAGCACTGGCTACTGTCAGGCCTGGTGGCTCTTTATACCGGTGGTTCTCAGATCCACTTGAATACTGGGATCTTTGGAAGAGCCTTAAAAAATTGCCCCGTCCTCCTCTCCAGATCCTAATTTAATTAGTCTAGGATGGGATTCAAGCATCAATATGTTTGAAAAGTTCTCCAGACTCTTTCTAACACGCAAAGTAGAGACCGATCCTTACATCCCAGCGGCTTCTCTCTGTCCCAGCTTCGGCACACAGGTGTTGGGGAGAAACTTCGGTCAACTTCTCAGATTTGTTACTGAGTGTAACTGAAGTGCATGATGGGACTTCCCGAGTGCTCAGCCTTGAAGGCACCATTTCCCTTTGGGCTCAAGAGGCACACGAGGCACCCTCTTTCCTGTCACAGCCCATTAGGGAAAGAATAACTTGCACCAAGGGCTCAACTTTGACCAGATCCGGACCGCCTCAATCAAATAGGTAAACAAATACCAATAGGGCCCCCATGCCTTTACCTACAACTCTCCTACCGCTGACTTTTCTGGATGAAGAAAAAAAGATGGTAAATTATTCAAGGTTGGGGAGAGAAGGTTTTGTAACTGTGAATTGTAAGACGGCTGAATAAGAAACTATAGTAGCCCATACATATTTTATCCCTATTTTTTTCACTCCCTTGCAGAAGAAGATTTCAGTTTTCGTTGCTCCCAAGCAGGACTGCTCACTTTGACATTCCCCGGGTGTCTGTAGTACTAGGCAATAATTAAATATCAGGTGCATAAGTTGCTCTTTAATTTGACATGTGTGCTCCAGGCAATAACGGCACGCAGTGCCATGTGGGAGTGTAATTGCTAAGGAATAAAATCTTGTAGCGAGTGAGATCATTGTATCAGGTACGGTGTGACAGCTCATTTGATCATTATGCCCAGGCTAAAGAGTTTGCCTAATTAGTTTCCATTAAAACTCACCCTTTAATCAAGAGTTATTCTTGCATAAAGAATGTCACTCGGTCCAGATGAATGAACAATGGTTTCCCCTCGAGATTGGACTCTCGGCTGCACGGGGATGCCATATGTCTTTTCAAACAATCCACACCCGGCCCTCAGCTGGGAAGCTTGAGCTGGAATGGCTGGTATGAATGGAGAGGAGGAAAGGCATTGGGAGGAGAGAATTGGGTACTGCCAGCTCTGGTGGATGGGACTTAGGGTCTAAGGGAAGCCCCCTGCCAGTCACGGAGACATGGGATTCCAGAGTCTTCTATATACAGAGAGAATGGGGAGCGCAGATGGGAAGTGGCTTGGCCATGGTCACACAGCAAGTTGTGGCAAAGCTCACGTCGGGACCTAGTTCTTCTTATTCAAAGATCAAAGCTTTTTCTTCATCAAATGGTGACCTCGATTCTCGAGCTTCTTAGAACCGAGGACATGGAACTCTCCCTCCTGACCCACTCTGAGTGCTGGGTTTTGAGAAAGCAAGAGTGAGAATAAGTGCTGGGGACGCTCAGCACTCAGTCTTGTTTCATTTCCTTCTACTAGGCTCTGGGGCCAACATACCTTCCATTTAAATCCTAGCTCTGTCCCTTAATAGTTGCATGACTTTGGGCAGGTCTCCTAAACTCTTCAAGAGTTTTCTGGGGGACGCCTGGGGAGCTCAGTTGGTTAACTATCTGACTCTTGGTTTTGACTCAGTCATGATCTCACGGTTATTAAGTTTGAGCCGCATGTCCGACTCTGCACTGACAGCGTGGAGCCTGCTTGGGCTTCTCTCTCTCTCTCTCTCTCTCTCTCTCTCTCTCTCTTTGGTTATCCCCCACTCATGCTCATTCTCTCTCTCTCTCTCTCTCTCTCTCTCTCTCTCTCAAAATAAACAGATATGTAAACTCAAAAAAAGTTATTTTTTTTTTTACCTACAGGGTAGAAGTCATGATACTTACCTTCTGGATAAAAGGATGATTCTCTGCATACGTGGGATTCAGAGACACCTCTTCTCGATTTGGGTTTCCCCAGTGACTCTAGTACTCCTGCAATCATGCATCCCAGGATGGGGTGTAACTCAAAAGCATTTAGACTTTTGACAGTCTAGGTCTAAGGATGGTTTATCTTCACCAGGTGATTGACGGAAGCAATTTGACATCAGATTCAGATCCCATCCAGGGGTGACTGATGTGCCAGCAGCATCTAGTTGGTAGAAGATGCCACAACTGAACTGGGGGCCCCACAGAGAAAGCACCAAATCAGTGTGACCATGGGCCTTTCTTTTGCTTTTCCTCTCTGGGCCGGTGATGTCCTAGTTCGTCAGTGAGATGTTTCTGTGCTGAGAAAATGTTTGCCGACATTACTAGGGGGCGTATTGCTGGAACCCCACCCACTCCCATGAACGCCCCTCCCTCCATGTGCTGATTGTTGCTAAATTTGTATCTTTGGCCTTGGTCTTCTTTCTTTGAACCCTGAACTTCCTAGTCACTAGCGGGACACCCCACACTTCAGAACAACCCAATGGCTCCTGAACTCATGGCTCACCTACTTCTCAGCCTCATTTACTGTGTGTGTGTGTGTGTGTGTGTGTGTGTGTGTGTTTTAACTGACTTTGCCAAACACTGAGACATCCAAGCTAAGTAACCTCAGGACATGTGATGCAGTAAAAGAACGTGAGCCCCCTCGTCAGAGCCTGACCTGGGGCAACTCACTTAAATGGTCTGGGCTTGACTTATTTTCCTTAGATTTAAAATGGGGGACAATTATACTACACATCTGCCAAAAATCCTCCCAATTAGACTCTTGCTTGCCCTTCAACATTAGCCCTCATTACTTGCCTTCAAGTAGCCTTTGCTCCAGACACACCAGCCCCTGCTTTTCCCAAAATCACAGCGATTACCTTCGTTCATGCCTCCGTGCATCTGCACACATTGGTGTTTTCTGCCTGAAATATTTTTTTTTCCATGCCCACCTGGCAAGCTCCTACCATTCTCTATGTCTCCGTTCAAGAACTCTCTTCCTTAAGTTTTTCTTGGGTTTCCCAGACGAAGTTGAGGGGCTTTCTTCTTTACTGACTTACAGTACTTTTCTACCTATATTCTGTTCTATTTTTAATATCGTTTAGCTTTCCTTTTATATTTTCAATTGTTTCCTCAGTCTGATTATTTTTTTTCTTTTTCCTCAGCCTGATTTTTGAGAGAGAGAGAGAGAGAGAATAAGAGACAGAGAGAGAGAGAGAGAGAGAGAGAGAGAGAATATGAACAGGGGAGGGGCAGAGAGAGAGGGAAAGAGAGAATCCCAAACAGGCTCCGCATTGTCAGCATAGAGCCTGCCTCAGCTCGGTTCCAAAAACTGTGAGATCGTGGAACCTGAGCCAAAATCAAGAGTCAGATGCTTAACTTACTGAGCCACCCAGGTGCCCCGGTCTGATTTTTTTTAATTTACCACTTCATTTTTCTTCAAATTTATTTCGCCATTTATCTCATTGTTTACTTCAGTTATTTATTTTTTTCACACTTCCATTTCCACTTGGTATCTCTTAATGATTTCTTGTTCTTGCTTCATATTGCTAGTATTCCCCCACCCCCCATGTCTCCTTAAGTGTATTTGGCCTGGTTATTTTACATTTTGGGGCCATTTGTTTCAATAAATCTGCACTAAGCGTTGTCCTGTGTGTTGCCTTTCTTTATAGTAGTTATGTCCTCCAATCTAGTTCTTTTTGGCTTATGAAGTCATGTTTCCCTGAGGTTAACACTCATCTACTTTCTTTGGTAATACATACTGGGGGAAAAAGGGCAAGTTCCAGTGTTTGTCTCCATGGGTTTAAGGAGAAGGGAATAGATGAGTCCCAGGGCAGAATGCTCAGGGTCCCATAGTTTTGCTTTTAGACCTGTAGCATGAAGAGGCATGGAGAGATAGTGGTCTCCTCAAGTGTATCCACCAGGCATGGGTTTGGGAGGAGATGACCGGAGGTGTAAAAGCCTAAAGCCAGCAGAGAAGATCTAATCTGTTTGCATCAACTCTTTTTTTTAAGACTTTCTTTTTTTTTTTTTTTACAGCAGTTTCATGTTCACAACAAAATTGAGAGGAAGATATGAGATTTCCATAAACCTCCTGCCCCCACATATGCATAGACTCCTCCATTATCAACATCATTCACCAGAATGGTGCATTTGTTACGACTGCTAAACCTACCTTGACACATTACCGTGCCCAAAGCCCATAGTTTACTTCAGGGTTCACTCTTGGTGTTGTACATTCTATGGGTTTGGGCAAATGTAACATGACACGTACCCATCATTATAATATCATACCAAGTATTTTCAAGTCCTTAAAAATGCTCTGTGCATCCCTTTTCCCTACCCCTCACCACCAGCAACCACTGATCTTTTTACTGTTTCCATACTTTTGCCTTTTCCAGGATATCATAGAGTTGGAATCATACAGTATGCAGCCTTTTCAGACTGACTTCATTCACTTAGCAATACGCTTTTAAAGTTCTTCCATGCCTTTTCATGACTTGATATCTCATTTCTTTTTTTTTTTAATGTTTATTTATTTTCAAGAGGGGGGGGAGGGGCAGAGAGAGAGATGGAGATACAGAATCCGAAGCAGATTCCAGGCTCTGAGCTGTAAGCACACGAAACCGTGAGATCATGACCTGAGCCGCAGTCAGATGCTCAACTGACTGAGACACCCAGGAGCCCCTCATCTCATGTTTTTTTTTTTCAGTGCCGAATGATATTCCACCGTCCGGATGTACCACAGTTTATTTATCCACTTACCTACTGAAGAACATTTTGGTTACTTCCAAGTTTTGGCAATTATGAATAAAGCTGCTATAAACATCCGTGGGGAGGCTTTTGTGAGGACAAAACCGTGGATAAATATCCAAGGTGTGAGGTCGTTCAGTCATGTGGTAAGACTATGTTTGGTTTTGTTAATAAATCACAAAAGTCACCTCCAAGGTGGCTGTGCCATTTTCCATTCACACCGGCCATGTATGGGAGTTCCTGTTTCTCCAGATTCTCATTAGCATTTGATGTTGTCACTCTTCTGGGCTTTGGCCATTCTGATAGGTTTGTCTCATCTCTTTACCACAGCAGGACTTTCCCGCTGCCCTGCTGTTGGCTTGGCTGGGATGTGAAGGTCAGGTGATGGTCTGTCCAAGGCAGGGTAGAGGGAAGTGAGAGCAGAACTCCAAAGTTTTCCTCCCATGAGTTGGCTGCTACCACCTCTGTGTGCTCTCAGCTTCGAGCTGCAGCTGCGCACCTTCCACACACAGAAGTCCCAGGCACTGTTCCCAGGGAGCTCACGTTTTGTCGTTGTTATTATGATTGTTAGTTCCTGGCATCTATATCTCCCTCTCACTTCTACAAATTTTTTTCAGTGTTCGTTTTGGTGGAAGGAGAGAAAATCAGTCAACTATTTTGGTGGCAACCAGAATTTGATGTATCACGATACTTCATATGATCTCTTTAAAACACAGGCCAGGGGCGCCTGGGTGGCGCAGTCGGTTAAGCGTCCGACTTCAGCCAGGTCACGATCTCGCGGTCCGTGAGTTCGAGCCCCGCGTCAGGCTCTGGGCTGATGGCTCAGAGCCTGGAGCCTGTTTCTGATTCTGTGTCTCCCTCTCTCTCTGCCCCTCCCCCGTTCATGCTCTGTCTCTCTCTGTCCCAAAAAAATAAATAAACGTTGAAAAAAAAAATTTAAAAAAAAAAATAAAAAAAAATAAAACACAGGCCACACCGGTTGACGGCAGAGAGGCGAAATACAAGGACTCCCAAGTTAGGCTGCTTGAGTTTTAAATTTTACTTTGGAAAAAAATTTGAAATTAACTTTGGGGAGATACAATTTGCATCAAATAAAATTCACTAACTTTCAGGGTATGATATGGTGACTTTTGACAAATACATACACCCCTGTAACCACTACCACAACCTAAATATTGAATATTTCCATCCCTCCCAAGCCCCCTTGTGCCCCTTCCCTGTCAATCCATTCCGTTCCCTGGCCCCAGGCAAACACTGATCTGTTTTCT
The DNA here is from genome assembly GCF_018350175.1 of Felis catus. Taxonomy (NCBI): domain Eukaryota; kingdom Metazoa; phylum Chordata; class Mammalia; order Carnivora; family Felidae; genus Felis; species Felis catus. The sequence continues at coordinate 71,613,264 of NC_058377.1, forward strand.
CACGCTGCACATTAGTATTCTTTTCTGAAGTTGCATATAAATGGAATCCTAGGGCACATGCTTTCTCGTGGCTGGTTTCTTTTGCTCGGCATAAAACTTGCGTGGCTCATCCTGGTTGTCGTATCAGTAACTTGTTGCTCCTATGAATCCCCAGTCTGCACTGTTTTAGCTGTACAACCTTAAGCAACTTAACTTCTTTGTGTTTCGGTTTCCCCATGTAAAATGGGGAGACGCATAGTGCCTAGCTTATAAATGATTGTGCTGGCCAGATGAGTTAATATGGGCAAAATTCTTAGGCCCTGGCACATAGCAAGCACTCCATAAATGCCACTATTTTTTTAAATTTAAATAAAAAATTTAAGTTTATTTATATTGAGAGAGAGAGAGAGAGAATGCACATGAGTAAGGGAGGGGCAGAGAGAGAGGGAGAGAGAGAATCTGAAGCAAGCTCCACACTCTGCAAGGAGCCCAATGTGGGGCTCGACCTCATGGTCTCGGGATAATGACCGGAGCTGAAATCAAGAGTTGGACACTCAGCTGTCTGAACCACTCAAGCGCCCTTATTTTCTTAAAAATGTTTTTATTTATTTATTTTGAGAGGGAGAGAGAGAGTGAGAGAGCACAAGCAGGGTAAGGGCAGAGAGAGAGGGAGAGAGAGAATTCTAAGCAGGCTCCTCACTGGTAGCATAGAGCCCAATGAAAGGTTTGACCTCCCCAGTCGTGAGCCAAAATCAAGAGTCAGATGCTTAATCCACTGAGCCACCCAGGTGCCCCTATTTTTTTTAAATGTTTTTATTTATCTATTTTGAGAGAGCAAGCACATGCATGCACAAGTGGGGGAGGGGCAAAGAGAGGGAGATAAAGAATCCCGAGCAGGTTCCTTATGGTCAGCACAGAGCCTGACACAGGGCTTGATCTCATGAACCATGAGCCAAAATCAAGAGTCGGATGCTTAACTGCCTGGGCCACCCATGTGCCCCGAAATGCCACTATTTTAAAATTGTGTGCTGTACTTTCGTCTTCCCACTTGAGCATGAGTTTTTGAAAATAACAACTGTTTTATTCTTTATAACCCGCAAGCCTAGAACAGTGCCTAGCATTCATTCTTCTCATTTCTTTTTTTTTAATTTTTTTTTTTTAACGTTTATTTACTATTGAAAGACAGAGAGAGTCAGAGCATGAGCAGGGGAGGGGCAGAGGGAGAGGGAGACACAGAATCTGAAGCAGGCTCCAGGCTCGGAGCTGTCAGCACAGAGCCCGATGCGGGGCTCGAACTCACAAACCGCAAGATCATGACCTGAGCCCAACCGACTGAGCCACCCAGACGCACCTCATTCTTCTCATTTCTTCATTCATTTCCCCACTCAGTAAGTCTTAGCTGAGACTTACTCTGTACCACACGCCATGCTGGTTGCATGGTCTGATAACCCTTACTGCCACAGAACTTTAAGCCTGAAGAGAGAGACAGAGCAGGCTGCCCCAGTACCAAATGTCAGGGGAGCCCAGGGGCTGAGTGTCACCTACCCATACCTGGGAAGGAGCAGGGAAGAAAGTGGTGGCTTAACAAATGTGTACAGGATGAATGAGAATTACCTCCCCTGAGGGCTATGGGGAGAGAGGGAAGAATGTGACAGGTACAGGTAACAGTCCATACAAAGGCTCAGAGCAAGAAAAGGCATGGATATAAAATGTATAGCATAAAAGGCTGGATGATAGAATGAATAACAAAGCTGTTGCAATAGGACAGGAGAGAAATATCCAAAACCATGACATAGGAAGGACGTGGGGCTTTAGCAGATGAGAGACCTGGATGAGGTACAGACTACCAAATAGTTGAATAATGAACGTGGTGGGAAGGGAGTAAGGTCAAGGTGCAGGTAGGGTTCTAAGCCCCAGCTGATTGGGACGATGGAATTGACGCCAGTCAGAGTGGCTAAAATGAACAAATCAGGAGACTACACAGAAGCAGGAGACTATGGAGAAGAGGGAACCCTCTTGCACTGTTGATGGGAATGCAAACTGGTGCAGCCGCTCTGGAAAACAGTGTGGAGGTTCCTCAAAAAATTAAAAATAGAACCACCCTTTGACCCAGCAATAGCACCGCTAGGAATTTACCCAAGGGATACAGGAGTACTGATGCATAGGGGCACTTGTACCCCAATGTTTATAGCAGCATTTTCAACAACAGCCCAATTCTGGAAAGAGCCTAAATGTCCGTCAACTGATGAACGGATAAAGAAATTGTGGTTTATATACACAATGGAATACTACGTGGCAATGAGAAAGAATGAAATACGGCCTTTTGTAGCAACGTGGATGGAACTGGAGAGTGTTATGCTAAGTGACATAAGCCATACAGAGAAAGACAGATACCATATGTTTTCACTCTTATGTGGATCCTGAGAAACTTGACAGAGGACCATGGGGGAGGGGAAGGAAAAAAAAGTTGGAGAGGGAGGGAGCCAAACCACAAAAGACTCTTAAAAACTGAGAACAAACTGAGGGTTGATGGGGGGTGGGAGGGAGGGGAGGGTGGGTGACAGGCATCGAGGACGGCACCTGTTGGGAGAGCACTGGGTGTTGTATGGAAACCAATTGGACAATAAATTTCATATTAATAAAAAAAAAAGAAATCAGGAGGGAAGAGGTTTGTGTGGGTAGTGAGAGGATAACTACCTTTCTGGGCATACTGAGGCATTGTTGGTGAGTTCCCTACATTGAGGTGCTCAGGGGGACACAGGAGAGAAGCGAGAGGTGGAGAAAGACATCTGAGTGGAGAGAAGCAAGCGCAGGCCCCACACTGAGCACCTGGTGGCTGACTTTGAGGTGAGGTCCACCTGTCCAGGTATGTGCGATGAAATTGATTATTTGCATTCGAGTGGGGGCGGGGGGGGGCACAGGAAGAGGCAAAGTAAACCTTCTTCTGCCAAAACTCTTGGCCCAGCCTCAGTGATCCATGCCTAACACCTTCAGAAAGACAAAGAAACTAGGTTTTAGAAACTAGTTTTTGAGGCTTAGTTACAAACAGCACTGGTTGTAGGTTTCAGACATGAAGAATGATAGAATGGTGACACGGGCCTTTTTAAAAAAAAAAGACTTTGGGGGCGCCTGGGTGGCGCAGTGGGTTGAGCGACTGACCGGCTCAGGTCACGATCTCGTGGTTCGAGAGTTCGAGCCCCGCATCGGGCTCCGTGCTGACAGCTCGGAGCCTGGAGCCTGCTTCGGATTCTCTGTCTCCCTCTCTGTCTGCCCCTCCCTCACTCGTGCTCAGCCTCTCTTTCAAATATAAACATTAAAAAAATTTTTAAAAATAACCTTTGTATTTTGAAATAATTAGAGAGTAATAGCAGAGTTGCAAAAAAATGGCATGAAGAATTCTCATATGATGAGGAATTCAGCTCCTGCTTAAATATCTGTGTGTGATTTTCAGGCCAAGTATAGGCAATTACAAAGACTTTCTTGGGCAGGCGTCACAGGCTGGGCACCGCCCCCACCACACTTTCTGCCCAGCCAGTTGAGATCTTTCCCACGCTTCCATTCCTAGCCCAGACACCTTCGCTCCTAGTCAGGGAAATGCTCTTTATCCCAGGAAAGAAGGAGAAACTTGACACTCTTCCGCACGTGGACTCAGTACCCAGTACTTTCTTACTCCTAACCCTCCCTCTGACCCCAGAGTCCATAAAACTGTCTGGGACTTTGGTTTCAGCAGTGACATGACCCCCACTTGCTGCACTGATTCACCTGACCTTAAACCAGTGCAATGTTCCACAGGGCAAAATGGAACAGGGGGAGTCACTGTCTTGCCTGATATCAGCACAGTAAGTGACTAAAAGCTTAACTCTAATCGATGGCTCGGACACCTGACAGCTCAGCTCTGTCTCCCAGCTCAGCTGAGCTCCTGACCATAATTTTCACTCTGCTTCCCAGATGCAGGACCAGCTTCATGGGCAGTCTCCCTGGGTCCCATGCTCAAAAGGGCCCCATGCCCCAGAAGGACCCCATGACCGGAAGGGCCCCATGCCCAGGAGGACCCCATGCCCAGAAAGGCATCATGCCCAGAAGGGTCCCATGCTTGGTTTTATTCTCTGCTATTGCTGTCTTGAAATCTTAATGATTTTGAGCAAGTGACCCCACATTTTCATTTTACACTGGGCCTACCAAATTAAGTAGACAGTCCTGCCATGAAGTTAACATTTTACAAAGCCATGGTACATTTATCAAAACTGAGAAATTAACATTGGTACAATACTATTAACTACAGATTTTATGGGGATCTTACCAGTTTTAATACTAATGTCCATTTTCTGTCCCAGAATCCAGTTCAGGATGCCATATAATATTTAGTTGTCATGTTTCCTAGTCTCTTCTAACCTGTGACAGTTTTTTTTTTCTTTGTCTTTGACCTTAGAAGTTTTGCGGAATACTGCCCAGTTATTTTGTAGGATGCCTCACAGTTTGGGGTGCCTTTGTGTTTTCTTTTGATTAGACTGAGGTTATGGGTTTGGGGGGGAAGAGTACCACAGAGGTGAAGTACCCTCAGCACATTATGTCAGAAGGCATATGAGATCAACATGACTCCTCTCTGGTTTAATCTTGACTCCTGGATGAGGGCGTCATCTGCCAGGTTTCTCCACTATGAAGTTACTGCATTTCCCGTTCCATACTCTATTTGTTAGAAGTGAGTCCTAAAATCCAGCCCACACTCGGAGGTGGGGGAGGGGACAGGAATTAAGCCCTACCTCCCGGAGGGAGGAATATCAAACAATTTGTGAACAAATGCTAAAACCACACCAGCAATAAATAAATACTTGGAGGAGAAACTTTGAGACTGCACACATATCCTATTTTTCCTTAATGTTTCACCTGCTATTTTTAGCATTAATCGGTGGGTCTTGCCTGCAGCAATTATTACCATGGTGGTGGTGGTGTTCTAGAGGCAATCTCTTATTTCAAGAGGGGCCTCTTAAAATTATGGTGCTAATCTCATTTGTGTATTGATTTGTTCTTTTTACTGCACTAACAAAGCCTGAAGGCTGCCCTTTGCACTTGGCCTACACCTTTTAGGTTCTCAATGAAACTGTACTCAACTGAGCCAAATTGAATCGCTTTTATCAGATGATGCTTAAAGGTAACATCAGGCATAATGGCTAGGCTGCGATTCAGTGTGGTCCCTGGACCAGCTGCACGAGCGAGCATCACCTGGGAACTTCTGGAAATGCAAATTAGCAAGCCTCCACTCCAGACCTCTTGAATCAGAAGGTCTAGGGTTGGGGCCCAGCAATCTGTTTTAACAAGCCCTCCAGGTGATTCCAATCCCCATGAAAGTTTGAAAGCCACTAACCTAGGGGATTCATTAAAAAGTAACCACACATCGGGGGCACCTGGGTGGCTCAGTCGGTTGAGGTCCGACTTTGGCTCAGGTCACAGTCTCACGGCTCAAGAGCTTGAGCCCCGCATCAGGCTCTACGTTGACAGCTCGGAGCCTGGAGCCTGCCTCAGATTCCGTGCCTCCCTCTCTCTGCCCCAACCCACTCGCATTCTGTCTCTGTCTCTCTCAAAAATAAACATTTAAAAAAAAAATTTTTTTAAGTAACTGCATGTCTATTCTAATTCTTTATAGAGACACAAGTCCCGTTGAAACCATTCTTCCCTATAGTTCTGAACGGCTGCTTTATGGATGAATGAATGAGCTGATCAATTTTTTTAAAACAATTTAATCAACACGTATGGAGCTTCTACTCTACGCCAAGCATCGTGTTCTGTCCTGGAGATGTTACCATCCTGTCCTTGAGAAGTTCATGGTCTGGTGTGTGAAACAGTATGAAAACACGATTGAGCAACATACGAAGTCTCTAATAGGCATTCGGGCAAAATTCTGCAGAAACTCTGCACATAACGCCCATCACATTTTGAGAATCTGTCATATGCCAGGTAGTTTTATGTACAGAATATTCATTGATCTCCACAAAATCTAGGAAGAAAGATACCAGCCCTATTTTATAGATGCTAAAACTGAGTCTGTGAGGGATGAAGCATTTTGCTTAAATGGTCTCACTTGGAAGTGTCAGGAAAAGACCTCGGACACTCATTCTGCGGACCCTAGGAGTTCTCTTTTCATTGCCAATCTGCCGTATCCAGGGGGCAACTAATTCTGTTTAGGGTGGGGGTGGGTGGGTGTGCAGTACGTGAAAGGGGCTGAGAAAAATGGGAGTTTTTCAGGTGAAAAATAAAGTGGACAAGAAACTCTAGGCAGAAGGAATCTCTTGAGAAAAAGCCATGGAGTTATGAAAATATGAGACCTGCTGATTCAAGGTAGGTGACGCCAACGAAGCCAGAACGTGAGCTCACGGAAGGTGAGGGAAGTGGAGGCTGGAAGGAAGCTGAAAGGTGAGCTGGGTCAGGTTGGGAGGGCCACTCGGGTACCCCGGGGTCCACTCCCTGCTGCTTGCTATGGATTGACAGGCTAGAGCACAATTACACGTGAGTCTCCCCAGAGGGAAGTGGTCTAGATGCATGGTTAATAACACAAGCTTTGGCGTCATATGGACCCGTCTCTTCCACTTACTGTGTAGCTTTGAACTTGTTGCTATTAGCCTCTCCGTCGTTATCCGTAAAACAGGAATAATCACACCATTGACAGAGCATGGACCATGTGTCAGGCAACTTCCTGAGTATTTTACAGGAACCCACTCATTTACTGTCAAGACTGCTTCATGGAATTGGTAACATTGTCATTCCCATTTCACAGACAGAAGCAGAGGCGGGAGGATGAAGTCCACAGAGCTATTAAGCAGGGCAGATGGGATTCAAACGCAGGCTGCCTGTCCCCAGAGCCCATCTCTTAACCTGTCTGACCTTGTAGGATTTCCGTGAAGATGAACTTAGACACTGTATGAAGAGCACTCAGTGCGGTGTTGTCTCCACAGAGAGCCTCGGTGAATGGTAATGGTGAGTTGTGGTAACTCACAGGGGTTCCATGTGGATCTGTGGGGGCTGGGGAGCCCTGCGTTGGGGTAGCAAACTTCCTCTCATCTGCGGAAATCTGTTCCAGTCTCCCACATGTCTTAGGATTGTGATTGTCTCCTGTCACCTCTGTTCAAAGGATCCTCACAGGGTCGTACCTTCCCCAGGATGGGTCAAGTCTAAGAGGACGTGGGGTGTGAAATCAGGATTTACGAAGAGAAGGCCGTGCCATGAAATGACCCAAGAATCAGGAGGTCCTGGTTATAGGCCTAATTGTGTCCCTAAGCCTGTGTGACCTTGGGCAAGGGTCTTCTGCTACCTGGATCTCAATTTCCCTATTCTTGAGAGGAGGTGGTTGGATTTTATCATCTCTGAGTTTCCTCTCACCTCCATTTTTCTTTCTGGGCTTGACTGTCCTTCTCACCAAGGGATTGGTTCCTCAGCTAACTGGATGCATCTTCCTTCCTGGATTATGTGCCAGCCTCATTATGCCTAATTAATGCTTCGGAAACATTCCCAGCAATTCCAAGCCTCTAATCTATGGGAACTACATGTAGCCATACCAGTGTAAAGGATGCCATGTCTCATTCACTGGGACTCAAAGAGTTCAGAATTGGGTTGAGTTTATTCTGCCATAGTGCTGAATTTTGCATCGGCATTGTTCCTGAAGAGTGACCAAACATTTGAAAATCGTGGAAAGGCTCAAGAAGATACCCGTCAACCACCTTAAAATGATCCAGGGGCGCCTGGGTGGCGCAGTCGGTGTAGCGTCCGACTTCAGCCAGGTCACGATCTCGCGGTCCGTGAGTTCGAGCCCCGCGTCAGGCTCTGGGCTGATAGCTCAGAGCCTGGAGCCTGTTTCCGATTCTGTGTCTCCCTCTCTCTCTGCCCCTCCCCCGTTCATGCTCTGTCTCTCTCTGTCCCAAAAATAAATAAACGTTGAAAAAAAAATTAAAATTAAAATGATCCAGCCTCATGATTTGCAAAACACTATTTTTTTTCTACAAACTACTAAAAGCCACTTCAAATGCTTATTTGAAAAAGAGGAAATAACAGAATCAAATCAGCGAAGTTTACTCAATATGTTCTTTATTCATTAAAGCAGGTTTGGGAAGGAACCACGTTAGGCAGGCCTTAGTTATCCCAGTTTGGAGTTCCTCTAAATTCTTGAGGAAATAATAGATTTATCCTCATGGCCTCTGTGGCTACAGTTTTGCCTGAAGTGAAGAACAGCGGCCATCCCTGATGTTTAAAAAGTCTTATCAGTGTTGATATTAATGAATCAGTTTCACTTTAAGGGCAACCTTATCTCATTGAGGGGGGTTGCTTCCCCCGAAGCAACCAAAGTGGTCTTTTTTTTTTATAATTTTTAAGGTTTTATTTATTTATTTGGAGAGAGAGCAGGGGAGAGGCAGAGAGAGAGGGAAAGAGAGAATCTCAAGCAAGTTCCATGCTGTCAGCGCACAGCCCCATGCAGAGCTCGAACTCACAAGCCGCGAGACCATGCCCTCAGTCCAAACCAAGAGTCGGATGCTCAACAGACTGAGCCACCCAGGCCCCCCCCCCCAAGAGTGGTCTTTTGAAATAAAGAATAGATTATATCCTATCCTTCCTTAAAAATCTTCTCCTAACAACCCCCTGCACTCAGACTAAAATCCAAACCTGAGCATCACTGTGGCCTTCAAAGCCCTGTGTGGTCTGGCCCCTGCCTTCGCAGCCCAAACTTAAAACCAGCCTCAGATGTGCTCGGGCCCACCCTGCACCCTGGTCTGCAGGCACAAGGAGCCTGCGCTCTTCCCAGAGCCCTGGCACCTGCTGGTCCTGCTGCCTGCACTGGCGCCCTCCTTTCTCAGCCTCCCATCCAGACGCTCTGCTTCACTTTTCCATGTTCGATGGTCTTCAGAGCTTTCATCACTTTCTGAAATTGTCTTGTTTGTTCATCTGTTTAATGTCTGCCCTCCCCTCCACGTGAGCAGCATGAGAAGGGGGGGGTGGTCTCCTCTCCCTCATCCAACACCGCATGACCAGCACCTGGCAGAGTATCTGGATGCTAACAGGTGCCTCATATATATTTTTGAATGACTGAACGAATAAACATAAAACTGAGCCCATCTGCTGGGCTCTTCCTGGTCTAGTTTTTCCTTTTGCATTCTAATTAAACTTGGGAGGGATTACCAACTGGCTGACCACGTAAGAGCGAGTGCTATGTGGGTCATGGAAACCTGGCTCGGAAGATGGTTAAGGCTAGATGAATCCGGTTAGAACAGGTGTTTAGAACTCTGGGGACTGTGATATGAAGGAGCATTTCTCATCCTTAAATTTGAGACTTGGATGTCAGAGGGTTTACCGAAAGGAATATTCACTGGGCAGTCATGCGTTATACACATTTGTGCTTTCCAAGCTGAATGAATGAACCGAAATACCTCCTGCCTCTATTCTGAATCTTCTGTTTCCATTGTACCGCTCTAGTTAAGGTTCACTCTGTCCCTCTGATGAAGGAAGTGCTGGAGGATCGTTTTTCAAAGCAAATGCAACCATGAAAATCCCCTGCTTGCCCCTCATTGGAGAACACTGGGATCCTGGCCTGGGGTAATGTACTTGGGTTACCGTCAGGTGGAGGTGAAAAGGTGTTGGCTGCCCTGTTAATCAGTTGTTGATCCTTCCTGGCCATTCTCTTTGTAGACGTTGATCCTCTTTTATGCCTAGTTGTCAGAGATAGTTCACTTATACACCCACCTGCCCCTGCCCGAGTCCCAGATTTACAAATTCTGGCCAATAAGAGCAGAGTAGCAGGGAGGAAAGTGTTCCTCATTATCCAATCTAGAAACGAAAGACACTTCCAGATAAAGGATAACAGAAAAACCGAGGCCAGTCTAATCCAAAGATTCTTAGGAAATATTATTGGCCTTATGATACCCATAGGGATCGTGAAGCAAGAACTCAATGTCATGTCTTATTCTGCAAAGTAGCTTTAGAACAAAAAGCTTATATAAGATGCCTCCTGGGGCACCTGGGTGGCTCAGTCCGCTGAGCGTTCGACTTTGGCTCAGGTCATGATCTCACGGTGCGTGAGTTCGAGCCCCGCATTGGGCTCTGTGCTGACAGCTCAGAGCCTGGAGCCTGCTTCAGGTTCTGTGTCTCCCTCTCCCTCTGCCCCTCTCCCGTTCATGCTCTGTCTCTCTCTGTCTCAAAAATAAATAAACATTAAAAAAAATTTTTTAAAAGATGCCTCCATGGCATCTAGTGGAGGCATTAGAGGGAGAGACAAATGAAGCACAGCTACAAATGTGATTTTTGTCCTTTATCTGAACATTTTTTTTCAGTGAGGTCTTATTTGATAATTTTTATTTTTAAGACTAATTTTATTCTTAATGTTTATTTATTTATTCATTTAAAATTTTTATTTAATTTTATTTAGTGAGAGAGAGAGAGAGAGAGAAAGAGAGCAAGCCAGGGAGGGGCAGAGAGAGGGAGAGAGAAATCCCAACCAGGCTCCACACTGTCAGCACAGAGACCGACCCAGGGCTTGAACTCACATACTGTGAGATCATGACCTGAGCTGAAACCAAGAGTCAGATGCCTACCTGACTGAGCCACCCAGTTGCCCCTAATATTCATTTATAAAAAAAAACATAATTTTCATTTTCTTTGTGTGAGCTCTTTGACTTTTGTGGAACACGGTACTCATCCATGAGCACATAAAAATCTTCCACATAAATACAGAACCAAGATATCTCTTGTATCCATGGACATTTTTCCCCATCTGAGCATCACGAGAGTTAAACTCAGATTACATAAATACTACATGTTTGCAGAAAGACATTTACAAAACTGGTGACCAATGGAACACATCTGCCAAGATATTCGTATGTCACAAAAAAATTTAGTGTACAATTAAGTTGCATGGAAAGAGGGACTTTGTCGTGTTTACTGTTGTGTTTCCAGCACGAAGAGTGCCTAGCACATAGTAGGCACCAAAAATATTTGTTTTGAAGTTAAATGTTGAGTTTAATGTAGTTTTCTTTACCACATGACTTCTCAGAGTCTTACTGTTCATGTACATAGTATAGCTCCAAGAGGAGACCCTGGCATGACTTAGCCCCCTCCTCCCCAAACTTATTTGATTATGGGTCACTCTAGGAGATATCTACTGGAACAGTGTTTCATATATGATAATTTGGGAAGTGCTGAGTTAAATGTAAAAAAAGGTAAAAATTTCTAAGGCAAAAGGCAATTCAGGTGTATTTGATTTGAAAACGTGAAATCTACAATTTAAGTACCTTTTGCTAACCTGTATTTTTTCATCCTTGGAAACAGGAAGAATGGAAAAGAGGATAAAGGAGAGAAAAGAGAGAGAGGAGAGAAAGAAACAGAGAGAGACCAAGAGAGAGACCCAGAGAGAGAGACTGGAGGTGAAAAAGTGGCTGTTCTTTGGATTGCGGAAAACAAATTCAGACTCCTCTGGGTCTGGCTAGCAAATAAACTGACAACTACAGTCTTCTCACAAAACCCAATGACAGCAATTGTCTAGAGTGGCTTTACCACTTGTGAAGTATAAAGAGGAAATCAAACAAAGCGATGGCCCTAAGCTCCCTGTCCAGATACTTCCTACTGCCCCACGTGAGGAGTATATAAATGCGGTGAAAAAAAGTCAAACTAAACAGAAACGATGAAAGGAAAACGTCGCCATTTCCCCCTTGCACCCCATGCCATGTCCCCAAAGGTCATCACTGAAAACGGTGTATTTAGTGATTCTTTCCCCCAAAGCAATTATTTGTGTAAGAGCACACACACAGGGCCATGTTATTTATATAATAGACGACAAACGCCAAGGAGCAGAGGTTTTCAAGGGGGGTCTACCAACAACCCGCTGAAAGCCCAGCTGCCTCAGAAACACCTGGTTTGCTTGTTAACAAGACAGATTCCAGGAGACAGTCTGATTTGTTTTTTCTGGGCTAGCCCCAGAATTCGAATTTCTTCAAGTATCTCCAGTGACCGTGTTACAGAACTCTGAAGTGGAAGGATCGGGACTCCTTAAGGAGAAATTTAAGGTGGTTCTGGTTTATACCCCCGATCCTTCCTCATCACAGTATTGGTGGAACCCTTAGCTAATGCTGGGCAAAGCCTAGCTCTGGTCTGTTACCACGTGTGCCCTCTGACCTTATCAGTCTGCCTCCCTCTTGTTTAGTCCTCTTTAGCCCTTCTTCCTGATCCACATCACCTACCAAATTAGCTGAATGTCTTGCTTCATTGTAGTTGACATGGCTATTAATTGCAGGTAATTCTCAGTTTTTCTGCCCTCAACCTCTCAATTTATGCATAGCTTAACCTTTCTAGCAGCGGCTGTGGCTGCCCCTACCCTGGATTGTTCTGCTGCACAGATCCAAGCAATGCTAGAATTTCAAGTATATTTGTTCTTCTGTAGGGCATCTCCTGATAAATGTCTGCTTATCATGGTCATGGGAATATCTCTGTCCTTCCCTCTCTTCCACTCCCTCTAATCAGCTGGGTCCAAGTCCACGTCTGGGCTTGGGTCTCTCTTTGTGATGTGCTGCACTGTGCTGGTGGAACTTTTATAGGTTTTTCTGGACCCTTAGGCAGAAGAGGACAACCTGTAGATGGAGCAGTATCCGAAAAATTCTCTCCAGTGAGTAGATGCCATGGGCTCCAAACACTATTAAATATGGTCAGAAAGCTGGAGCCCAGGCTTCCCCCCAACCCTTCCCAACGCCCGTTCAGCTCATTGAGGACAGGCTGCTTAGACACGAGGGAACGAGTGGGAGGGAAGTGAAGGACGTGATTGCCCACTCAGGCTCAGAAAGCGTCTGACTTTTACATGCAAATTATTACCACAGAAGAGGGTACATCCTAACAAGGGAGTGTGGCTGCCACCAGGATAAACATGACCACAGAAGAGTGCTCTTTCTCTAAGAACATTCCTGGAGGAAGAATGGCATAGCTGACTTACGTCGGAAAAGGACCATTCTGATGACTGTGTCCGGCACCGGCTGAAGGAGGGTCAGGGCAGAAGCAGGGAGACCAGCTGGGTGGGATCGTAGTAAGACACCGAGGCTAATGACGACGGTGGCTGACACCAGCATGCTAACAGCAGGCTGGTAAGAAATGGTCGGAGGCAAGCCAGAAACTGCCCGACTCCTGAGGTACAGGACCACCGGCAATACAGGGGCCATCAACGTCACCCAGCTCACTTTTCTTCTTTTTTTTTTTTTTTTTTTAATTTTTTTTTTCAACGTTTATTTATTTTTGGGACCGAGAGAGACAGAGCATGAACGGGGGAGGGGCAGAGCGAGAGGGAGACACAGAATCAGAAACAGGCTCCAGGCTCTGAGCCATCAGCCCAGAGCCCGACGCGGGGCTCGAACTCTCGGACCGCGAGATCGTGACCTGGCTGAAGTCGGACGCTTAACCGACTGCGCCACCCAGGCGCCCCTAGTTCACTTTTCAATTTCGCCTCAAGGCGCCTCCACAAGATTAGCCGAGAACTTCCTCTAACAAGCGGACAATGTCTGGCCAAGATCAAAACATCTGGTATCCTCCAGTTCCCAAGTCTTTCGGGTCATTTGACTTCACAATTTGCAGTTGTTGAGCCACGTCAGCTCAGGCCTGTGGAATGGCGTTCTGGAGAAACAGTGTGGTGGGGCTGGGAGACCCAGGATTCCCCCCACCCCCCCCCACCCCGGTCCCGTCCCTGACCGGCCACACACCCTGCACAGCCCGCTTCTCTAGCCCCAGCCTCCCTGCTATAAAATGAGAGGCGTCAAGGAGGTGCTTCCTGAGGACACGTCCACCTTTGACAGGCTGCGCGTCTTAGTTTCTTGAGGCCCAGGCTCCTCGGTAGGGATTCCAGGAAGGATTGGGGCGACTGTTTTGTTTTCTCTTTTTCATTAGTTCATTTCTCTTTTTTTTTTTAAATTTTTTAAACGTTTATTTTTGAGACAGAGAGAAACAGAGCATGAACAGGGGAGGGGCAGAGAGAGAGGGAGACACAGAATCTGAAACAGGCTCCAGGCTCTCAGCAGAGCCCCACGCGGGGCTCGAACTCAGGGACCGTGAGATCATGACCTGAGCCGAAGTCAGACGCTTAACTGACCAAGCCACCCAGGCGCCCTCATTTCTCATTTTTTTTTTTTTCCAACGTTTATTTATTTTTGGGACAGAGAGAGTCAGAGCATGAACGGGGGAGGGGCAGAGAGAGAGGGAGACACAGAATCGGAAACAGGCTCCAGGCTCCGAGCCATCAGCCCGGAGCCTGACGCGGGGCTCGAACTCACGGACCGCGAGATCGTGACCTGGCTGAAGTTGGACGCTTAACCGACTGCGCCACCCAGGCGCCCCAGCTCATTTCTCATTTTTAAAGCGAGACCAACATCCCTGAGAACCCGTATGTCAAGTTCAAAAGTGAGTGCACTCAAACTTGTGTCACTTTGGAAGCTTCTGCTCTGCATTCTTGCTCGGAGAACAGTCAACCCACTCCTACTTGAAACCCCGGGGGCAGCAAACTGCTTGGGACGGAAAAAGCACTTTCCTTCAACATTTCATTTGCCTCAGGCCCTGGAGGATGCTGGGAGTCTGCGAATCAGCCTTAGGACCTGCCCATTTACACCGCTGGTTTCCCCTTGGGTGTGATTGTTCACGGGCTCCAAAAGCTCTGGCAAACCGCCCTGTCCAGTTTCTGCACCCCACCCCTTCACGTTTAGGTTTTCATTTTCATTTTCTTTTTTTTAACTAAAATTTACTGAATAAATTTGATACGCAACGTTGTTTTTTGGTGCGCAGTGTATTACTGTGATACATTTGTATGTTGTCATATGTTTGCCGAGACAGTGGTATTTATCACCATAATTATGCACCATTATAGTACGATAGTGTTGTCCATATTTATTATACTGTGTACTGGATCTTTGTGGCTCATGCACTAGTAGGTACATGTTTAAGTTACCCTTAAACCCCAGCACTCTTATCTCCCCTCCCCACCATCCACTGGTAACCACGGTTCCGCTCTGCTTGTGATAGGTTTCACTTTTTCTGATTTCACACGTAAGTGATATCACATGGTACTTGTCTTCCAGCTAACATTTAATGAGCACTTGCGTGCACACGCTTTACCTGCACCACCTCACTGACGCACAGCTGCGAGGCAGGTGTTCTGACCTCATCTGCAGATAAGGACGCTGAGGTTTGGAGCTACCCCTAAAGTCATGCAGTTAGTTAGTGGCAGAGTGTGGACGGTCTGACTCAGGAGCCCGACCGAGATCCTCCAATCGTGCATCACCTGACTGAAGACGGTTGTTACTAAGCTCCCTCCCTCCTGGGTCCACGTTGCGGAGACGGGCCCAGGGACCACAGAAGAGAAGGAAGCCACGTGAGAGCCAGCGGTTAGGAAGAGGTCCAGAGAATGTGCATCCGAGTGGGTGAGTGTGGGGGGCAAAGCGATTCTGTACTTTCAAACATGTTTGTCTCATATAGAGCAAATATTTTTCTTATAATTAAAAAAGTTCCCTTCTATCTATTCTCATTCCCCTGGTTTTCATCTTTTAATTTTTTCTATTTATCCCTTTTATTCAGGAGCAAATAAGCTGGTGATTTGCCTATTTCATTATTGTTTTTCCCCAAAGAAATAGCTCTTGAATTTACTTGCTACTTCAATTCCTAGTCCATTTTCTAATTTATTGCTCTTTTGACTTTATTGGTTCCCTTTTTCTGGTTCCCTTAGGATTATTTCGGTTAATTTTCCATTTCTTTAACCCACTGTTTAACTCATTCAGTTTCATTCTTGTTTAATAATGTAAGTTTTTATGAGTATGAGTTTTCTATGTGCACTCTCTTGGCTGCGTTGCACAGGTTCCAACATGGAGAGATTTCACTATCCTTCATTCATTGGATAACCTGTGTTTATTGAGGACCTATATTGTGCCAGGTTTTGTGCTAGTGGCTGGACATACGCCCCCTGAGAAATCTCTGCCCTCATGGAGTTAATTCAATGAAGAAAAGAAAATGAATAAGTGAATAAAATAATGTCACTGAGGATAGGTTCGACGAAGAGAATAAAGCAGAAGAGAGTGATGAAGAAGGAGGTGGTATTATTATTTAAAAACATTTTTTTGATGTTTATTCATTTTTGAGAGAGAGAGAGAGCGTGAGTGGGGGAGGGGCAGAGAGAGAGGGAGACACAGAATCTGAAGCAAGTTCCAGACTTCCAGCCATCAGCGCTGAGCCTGACGTGGGGCTCGAGCCCACGAACCACGAGATCATGACCTTAGGTGAAGTGGAATGCTTCCCTGACTGAGCCACCCAGACTCCCCAAGGAGGTGGTCTCATTAAGAACGATGATGAGGGAAGGGCCCTGTGTTGAGCTGACGGGTAAACAGAAGCGTGGAATCACCATGAGGGGGAGGGCAATCCCAGGCAGAGGGAACAACTCCTGAAAATGCTCTGGTGAAGAACATGCTTGGTGTGTGTTAGGATCCCCAAGGACAGTGTGACTGGGGCAGAAAACACATAGGGGCAGAGGTTGGAGGAGGCTAGAGGGGTATGTAGGAGCAAGCATTATAAACCAGGGCAAGGACTTAGGATTTCATTATAAGTGGGATAGGAAGATATTGAAGGATTTTGAGCATGAGAATGATGTTATCTAAATTGTGGTTATTTTTTATTTTTTTACATTTTTTTAATGTTCATATATTTTTGAGAGAGAGAGAGAGAGAGAGAGAGAGAGAGAGAGACCGAGTGTGAGCAGGGAGGGAGAGAGAGAGGGAGACACAGAATCCAAAGCAGTCTCCAGGCTCTGAGCTGTCAACACTGAACCTGATGTGGGGCTCGAGCTCACAAACTGTAAGATCATGACCTTGGCTGAAGTCAGACGCTTAACCGACTGAGCCACCTAGGCTTCCCAAAGCTTTTAAGTTTTAAATGCAGCTGAAATACAATTCATTGAGATTTTATCTTTTTTATGTGTGTGCGTGTGTGATTTTTATGTTCTAAGAAATGTTTGCCAACGCCAACATTATAGAGATTTTCTGCTATGTTTTCATTTAGAAGCTTTTATAGTTTTACTTTTGACATTTACATGTGTGATCCAGTTTGTGTCAAATTTTTATATGTGACATGAGTTAAGGGTTGAGTTGTTTTCTTCTCTTCCTTGCCCTTCCTCTCTTGCTTCATCTCTGGAAATTTGGCCTTTTTTAATTTCGCTAAGTAATGTTTCATAGTTTTCTCTACACAGATTTGAACATATTTTGTTAAAGTTACCTCTAAGTTTTCAGGGTTTTGTTGTTACTGTATTATATTGCTTTCAATTTCAATTCCCAATTATTCATTTCTAGTGTATAGAAATATAATTGATTTTTTTTTTTAATTTTTTTTTCAACGTTTATTTATTTTTGGGACAGAGAGAGACAGAGCATGAACGAGCGAGGGGCAGAGAGAGAGGGAGACACAGAATCGGAAACAGGCTCCAGGCTCTGAGCCATCAGCCCAGAGCCCGATGCGGGGCTCGAACTCACGGACCGCGAGATCGTGACCTGGCTGAAGTCGGACGCTTAACCGACTGCTCCACCCAGGCGCCCCTATAATTGATTCTTTTTTGACAGAGAGAATGAGAGTGTGAGCAGGGAAGGGGCAGAGGGAGAGAATTTTTTAATGTTTATTCATTTTTGAGAGAGAGAGAAAGAGAGAGAGAGAGAGAGAGAGAGAGAGAGAGAGCGCACATAAGCAGGGGAGGGGCAAAGAGAGAGGGAGACAGAAGATCCGAGGCGGGCTCTGCACTGACAGCAGTGAGCCTGATGCAGGACTCAAACTCATGAACCGTGAGATCGTGACCTGAGTCAAGGTTGGACGTTCAACCTACTGAGCCACTCAGGCGCCCCAGGAGAGAAGGAATCTTAAACAGACTCTATGTCTAGTGTAGAGCCCAATGTGGGGCTCGATCCCACGACTGTGGGATCATGACCTGAGCCGAAATCAAGTCAGACACCCAACCGACTGAGCCACCCAGGTGCTCCTACAACTGATTTTTGTATATTGATCTTGTATTCTGAAACTTTGCTAAACTCACTTATTATTTTCAGGGGCTTTTTTTTTTTTTTCAGATTCCTTGGGATTGTGTGCATAAATAATCACGTCATCTTTTTATAAATATAGTTCTATCTCTTTTCAAATTGTATGAATTTTGTTTTCCTTTGCACCGGTTAGGAACTCCAAGAAAATAGAGAACAGAAGCTGCAAAAGCAGATCTCATGGCTTTATTCCTGACCTTACGGGAGATGTATTTAGTTTTGTCCACGGAATACTATGCTAGCTCTGGGTATTTCTATTGAGCTCTCCTTTTATCCTAGTTTACTGAGTACAATGGACTTGAATGTTTCTGTCCCTCAACATTCATATGTTGAAATCCTAATCCCTAATGCAAGGTATTAGGAGGTGGGGGTCTTTGAGAATGATTAAGTTATGAGGGCAGATCCCTCATGAATGCATTTACTGCCCTCATAAATGAATCCTAAAGAAACTCCCTCTCCTCTGTCACTGTATTAGGACACAGGAAGAAGTCTACCTATGAACCAAGAAACAGGCTCTTCCCGGACACTGAACCTGTTGGTACCTTGGTCTTAGACTTCTAGGCCCCCACAACTAATGAGAAATAAATGTTTGTTGTTTAAGCCACCACATCTATGGTATTCTGTTATAGTACTCCAAATAAACTGACACTGAAGGTATTTTTAAAAATTATGAGTGGTATTGAATTTGGTTAAATCTTCCTATGCATCTATTAAAGCCATCATACGGTTTTTCTATTTTAATGTGTCGATATGATGAGTTATATTGATTAATTTTGAATGTTAAACCTTTATTACATTTTTGGAAATATCTCACTTGGACATGATGGATTATATGTTTCATATATTACTATATTTGATTTGCTAGCTTTTTAAAATTAAGACTTTATTTTTTAATCAATTTAAGCTTCACATCATAATTGAGGGCATAGAATAGAGATTTCTCATATATCTTCGGCCCCAAATATGCATAGCCTCCCTCATTATCAATATTCCCCACTAGAGTGGCACATTTGTTACAATTGATGAATTCACACTGACACGTCATAATCACCCAAAGTTCATAGCTTATTTTAGGGTTCACTCTTAGTATTATAAATCCTATGGGTTTGGACAAATGTATAATGACATGTATCCATCATTATGGTATCATACAGAGTATGTTCTGTGCCCTAAAAATCCTTCATGTTCTGCCTATTCATCCTGCCATCATCACCGCGAACCACCCCTTCCAAACCCCTGGCAACCACTGATCCTTTTACTGTTTCCATAGTTTGGCCTTGCCCAGGATGTCATATAGTTGAAATCATACAGTATGTAGCCTTATCAGGCTGGCTTCTTCCATTTAGTAAAGCGAACTTGCATTTCCTCCATGTCTTTTCATGGCTTAATAGCTCATTTTTTTTTTTTTTAGTATTGAATGATATTCCATTGTCTGGATGTACCGCAGTATATCCATTTACCTAGTTTCTTCCTTGGTTTCTTCCAAGTTTTGGTGACAATAAATAAAGCTGTTATAAATATCCATATGTAGGTTTTTGTGTGGACATAAGTTTTCAGCTCCCTGGGGGTAAATATCAAGGAGTGTGATTGCTTCATCATATGGTAAGAGTATGTTTAGTTTTGCAAGAAAACACTAAGTGTTTTCCCAAAAGTGGCTTTCCCAAAGTGGCTGTACCATTTACATTCCCATGAGCGGCATATGGGAAATCTTGTTGTCCCTCATCCAAGCCAGCATTTGGTGTTGTCAGTGTTCTGGATTTTCCTCATTCTAATATGTATGGAGTGTTATCTCATGTTGTTTTCATTGGCATTTCCCTTATCATGTATGATATGGAGCATCTTTTCATATGCTTATTTTCCATATGCTTATCTTCTTTGATGAGGTATTTGTTAAAAAGTCTTCTGCCCATTTTTAAAATCAGGTTGTTTCTTGTCTTACTGTTGAATTTTAAGAGTTCTTTTACACTGTGAGTCATAGTTCTTTACCAAATATGTCTTTTGCAAATATTTTTTACCAGTCTGTGGCTTGTCTTTTCATTCTCTTGACATTATCTTCTGCAGATCAGAGTTTTTAATTTTAATCAAGTCCAACTTATCAATTGTTTCTTGCAAGGATCATGCCTATAGTGTTGTATCTAAAAAGTCATTGCCATAATTAAAGTCATCTAGATTTCCCCATGTTATCATCTAGGAGTTTTATAGTTTGTATTTTACATTCAGGTCTATGAGCCATTTTGCAATAACTTTTTAAAATTTAAATCCAAGTTAGTTAACATATAGTGTAACAATGATTTCAAAAATAGAATTTAGTGATTCGTCACTTATACATAACACCCAGTGCTCATCCCAACAAATGTCCTCCTTAATACCCCTTGCCCATTTATCCCATCCCCCCACCCAACACCCCTCTGGCAACCCTTAGTTTGTACGCTGTATTTAAGAGTCTCTTATGGTTTGTCTCCCTCTCTGGTTTTATATTATTTTTGCTTCCCTTCCCTTATGTTCATCTGTTTTGTATCTTAAATTCCACATATGAGTGAAATCATATGATATTTGTCTTTCTCTGACTTATTTCACTAAGCATAATACACTCTAGTTCCATCCACGTTGTTGCAAATGGCAAGATTTCATTCCTTTTGATCACTGAGTAATATTAAATTGTATATATAAATTGTGTGTATATATATACACATCTTCTTTATCCATTCATCAGTCGATGGACAGTTGGGCTCTTTCCATATTTTGGCTATTGTTGATAGCGTTGCTATAAATATTGGGGTTCATGTGTCCCTTCGAAATAGCACACCTGTATCCTTTGGATAAATACCTAGTAGTGCAATTTCTGGGTCGTAGGGTAATTCTATTTTTAATTTTTTGAGAAAATTCCATACTGGTTTCCAGAGTGGCTGCACCAGTTTACATTCCTACCAGCAGTGCAAAAGGGTTCCTCTTTCTCTGCATCCTCACCAACATCTATTGTTGCCTGAGTTGTTAATTTTAGCAATATTGACTGGTGTGATTTGGTATCTAATTGTGCTTTGGATTTGTATTTCTCTGATGATGCATTTTTTGTTGTGCTCAAAATGTTGAGCATTTTTTCATGTGTCTGTTGCCATCTGGATGTCTTCTTTGGAAAAGTGTCTATTTATGTCTTTTACCCATTTCTTCATTGGACTATTTGGCTTTTTGGGTATTGAGTTTGATAAATTCTTTATAGATTTTGGATACTAACTCTTTATCTGGTATGTCATTTGCAAATATCTTCTCCCATTCTTTCGGTTGCCTTTTAGTTTTGCTGATTGTTTCCTTCACTGTGCAGGAGATTTTTATCTTGATGAGGTCCCAATAGTTCATTTTTGCTTTTGTTTCCCTTGCTTCCAGAGACATGTCGAGTAAGAAGTTGCTGTGGCCAAGGTTAAAGAAGTTTTTGCCTTTTTTCTCCTCTAGAATTTTGATGGCTTCCTGTCTTACATTTAGGTCTTCCATCCATGTTGAGTTTATTTTTGTGTATGGTGTGAGAAAGTGATCCAGGTCCATTTTCTGCATGTCACTGTCCAATTTTCCAAACACCATTTACTGAAGAGACTGTCTTTTTTTTCCATTGGATAGTCTTCCCTGCTTTGTCAAAGATTATTTGGTCATGCATTTGTCGGTCCATTTCTGGGTTCTCTATTCTGTTCTGTTGATCTTTGTGTCTGTTTTTGTGCCAGTACCATATTTTCTTGATGATTATAGCTTTGTAATACAGCTTGAAGTCCGGAATTGTGATACCTCCTGTGTTGGTTTTCTTTTTCAGGATTGCTTTGGCTATTCCGGGTCTTTTCTGGTTCCATACAAATTTTAGGATTGTTTGTTCCTGCTCTGTGAAGAATGCTATTGTTATTTTGATAGGGATTGCATTGAATATGTAGATTGCTTCGAGTAGTATCAACATTTTAACAATATTTGTTCTTCCAATCCATGAGCATGGAATTTTTTTTTCCTTTTGTGTGTGTGTGTGTGTGTGTGTGTGTGTGTGTGTGTCTTCAATTTCTTTCATAAGCTTTCTATAGTTTTCAGTGTAGATTTTTTAGGTTTATTTCTAGGTATTTTATGGTTATGGGATCGATTCCTTGATTTTTCTTTCTGCTGCTTCATTATTGGTGTGTAGAAATGAAACCAATTTCTGTGCATTGATTTTATATCCTGAGATTTTGCTGAATTCATGTATCAGTTCTAGCAGTTTTTTGGGTCATGTTGTCTGCAAAGAGTGGAAGTTCGAATTTGTCCTTGCCGATTTGGATGCCTTTTACTTCTTTGTGTTGTCTGATTGCCGAGGCTAGGACTTCCAACACTATGTTGAATAACAGTGGTAAGACTGGATATCCCTGTCATGTTCCTGACCTTAGGGGGAAAGTTCTCAGTTTTTCCCCATTGAGGATAATATTAGAGGTGGGTCTTTCATATATGGCTTTTATGATCTTGAGGTGTGATGCTTCTATCCCTACTTTCTTGAGGGTTTTTATTAAGAAAGGATGATATATTTTGTCAAATGCTTTGTCTGCATCTATTGAGAGGATTACGTGGTTCTTGACCCTTCTTTGACTGATGTGATGTATCACATTGATTGTTTTGCAGATATTGAACCAGCTCTGCATCCCAGGTATAAATTCCACTTGGCCAAGGTGAATAATTCTTTTAATGTATTGTTGGATCTGGTTTGCTAGTATCTTGTTGAAATTTTTTGCATCCATATTCATCATGGAAATTGGTCTGTAGTTCTCCTTCTTAGTGGGGTCTTTGATTTTGGAATCAAGGTAATTCTGGCCTCATAGAATGAGTTTGGAAGTTTTCCTTCCATTTCTATTTGGGAATAGCGTCAAACGAATTCCCCTGGAAAGTCATCTGGCCCTGGACTACCGTTTGTTGGGAGATTTTTGACTCCTAATTCAATTCTTGACTGGTTATGGGTCTAGTCAAATTTTCTATTTCTTCCTGTTTCAGTTTTGATAGTTTATATGTTTCCAGGAATTTGTCCATTTCTTCCAGATTGCCCAATTTGTTAGCATATAATTGCTCATAATATTCTTTTATTATTGTTTGTATTCCTGTGGTGTTGGTTGTGATATCTCCTCTTTCATTCGTGATTTAATTTATTTGGGTCCTTCCTTTTTTCTTTTTGCTCAGTGTGGCTAGGGTTTTATCAATTTTGCTAGTTCTTTCAAAGAACCAGCTTCTGGATTCATTGATCTGTCCTACTGTTTTTTTACTTTTATTTTGATATCATTGATTTCTGTTCTAATCTTTATTATTTTCCCTCCTCTGCTGGTTTTAAGCTTTATTAGCTGTTCTTTTTCCAGCTTTTTTAGGTGTAAGGTTGGGTTGTGTATTTGAGATCTTTTTTTCTTCTTTAGGAAGGCCTGGATTTCTGTACACCTTTCTCTTATGACTGCCTTTGCTGCATCCCAAAGGTTTGGGGCTGTCGTGTTTTCATTTTCATTGACTTCCACGTATTTTTAATTTCCTCTTTAATTTCTTGGTTAACTCATTCAGTCTTTAGTAGGATGTTTTTTAATCTCCAAGTATTCATGGTCTTTCCAAATTTTTTATTGTGTTTGATTTCAAGTTTCATAGCATTGTGGTCTGAAAATATGCAAGGTATGGTCTCAGTATTTTTGTGCTTATTAAGGGCTGATTGTGTCTAGTATGTGATCTATTTTGGAGAATGTTCCATGTGTACTCAAGAAGAATGTATATTCTGCTCCTTTAGGATGAAATGTCCTGAATATATCTGTTAAGTCCATCTGGTCCAGTGTGTCATTCAAAGTCCCCTGCTATTATACTGTCATTATCAATGAGTTTCTTTATGGTTGTGATTAACTGATTTATATATTTGTATTCCTCCACATTGGGTGCATAAATATTTGCAATTGTTAGATCTTAGTGGATAGATCCCTTAATTATGATATAATTCCCTTCTTCCTCTCTTGTTACAATCTTTATTTTAAAATCTAGATTGTCTGATGTAAGTAGGGTTACTCTAGCTTCCTTTTGATGGCCATTAGCATAATAGAGTGTTCTCTATCCTCTTCCTTTCAATCTGCAAGTGTCTTTACATCTAAAATGGGTCTTTTGTAAGCAGCATATAGATGAGTCTCGTTTTCTTATCCATTCTGATACTCTGTCTTTTGATTGGAGCATTTAGTCCATTGACATTTAGAGTGACTACTGAAAGATATGAATTTAGTGCTATTGTGTTGCCTGTAGAGTTGGTGTTTCTGGTGATGTTCCCTGGTCCTTTCTAGTCTTTGTTGCTTTTGGTCTGTGTGTGTGTGTGTGTGTGTGTGTGTGTGTGTGTGTGTGTCTTTTTTCCACTGAAAGAGTCCCCCTTAAAATTTCTTGCAAGGCTGTTTTAGTGGTCATGAATTCCTTTAGTTTTTGTTTGTATGGGAAACTGTCTCTCCTTCTATTTTGAATGACAGCCTTGCTGGCTAAAGAATTCTTTGCTGCATATTTTCTTTGATTCAGCATGTTGAATATATCCTGCCACTCCTTTCTGGCCTGCCAAGTTTCTGTGGATAGGTCTGCTGAAAACCTGACCTGTCCTCCCTTATAGGTTAAGGACTTTTTTCCCTTTGCTGCTCTCATAATTCTTTCCCTTTCTGTTTATTTTGTGAATTTGACTATGATATGGCTTGGTGATGGTCGGTTTTTGTTGAATCTAATGGGAGTTCTCTGTGCTTCCTGAATTTTGATGTCTGTGTCCTTCCCCAGATTAGAAAAGTTTTCTACTATAATTTGCTTACATAAACCTTCTGCCCCTTTTTCTCTCTCCTCATCTTCTGGGACTCCTATGATTCAGATGTTATTTCTTTTCAATAAGTCACTGAGTTCTCTAAATCTTGTATTGTTTTCTTTGCCTTTGTTTCCCTCTTTTTTTCTGCTTCATTATTCTCCATAATGTTGTCTTCCAAATTGCTGATTTGATGCACTGCTTAATCTGTTCTTACTATCGTGGCCACCATTCGAGATTACATCTTGGTTATAGCATTTTACATTTTGTCCTGACTAGATTTCACTTCTTTTATCTCCACAGAAAGGGGCTTTATGGTTTTTTCAACCCCAGCTTGTATTCTTATTATCGTGGTTCTAAATCCTAGTTCATAAATCTTGCTTATATCTGTGTTGATTAAGCCCCTGGCTGTCATTTCTTCCTTCCATTTGGGGTGAATTCCTTTATTTTGTCATTTTGGAGGGAGAAAAAAATTAATAAACTAAAAGTTAAAAGCAATATTAGAAATCAAATAAAGGAAGCTAGATACTAGGTGTGTTTCAGTCTGCTTGTTAAAAGACGAAAAAAGGAAAGAAAAGAAAGAAAAGAAAAAAGGTAAAAAAATTTTAAAAATTAAAAAAGTTTATATAATAAAATAGAATAAAATTAAATAAAGAAAATGAAATAGAATAAAAATAAAAAATAAAAAACATTAATTTTTTAAATTAAAAAAAGAAAAGAAAAATAAATTTTTCTCTTTCTGTATCCAGGAAAAAGAAAAGAAAGTAAGGAAGGACAAAAACAATGTAAACAAAAACGGAAGCAAAAAAAAAAAAAAAACCCTGAACTAATAAATGAACCAGCAAACAGAATGAAACCCGAATGCAGTTACATCCAGTTTCCCCTAAAACTCACACTATGAAGCAGTCTGTAGTTCATACACTAAGCAGGTGGAGGGACTTGTGCTAGTCTTCTGGGGGATGTGCTTGGAGGGTGCATTTGGGTAGGGCTTGGTGGAGGGCTCCTCCATTAGGTGGTGCTGCTTCGCTTACTGGGGTGGATCAGTGTGAGGTGGCCCATGCGTGGGAAAGATGGAAATGGCTTCACTCAGCTGCCTAGTGTCTGGCACAGGAAATTTGCATTCTCACTGACCTGCAATCAAGTACCCCTCCTTTGTCTCAGGCCTCTGTCCACTTCCTGCCTCTACCCTGTCCATGTCCAAGCTGTCCACCTGCCAGGAAGCACCTCCCTCTAGAGTTTTATCTCAGATGGGGTTGTGTTTCACAACCCCACACTTCAGAGACCCCTGCCACCTTGGACCCATGCCAACTCCCTAGGGGAGGATCTCACTGAGCAATGGTTGGGTGTTGGCTTGCCCCAGAAAACGTTCTTGTGATCGTACAGTGGCAGAGATTCAGAGATTGTGGCAAATCACAACACACAGCTGGCGCTGGTTTCACCATTCTCTGGTGTCTCTGTCCCAACACCAGCAAACATGGCTGCTCTCCAGGGTCCTCTGGGAGCTTTGCTTGTGGGGAAGCCATATGGCCTCTACCAAATGCTCTCCAGGCAAGGGAACTGCTTCTGCCTGTGTGGACATAAACACCTCAGACTCTGCGGCCTGCTTCTGGGGATTTGCCCGACTTCCTCACAAGGGCATTGCCAGGCACTGAACTTCAGCACTTCAGACTCTGCGCTCCACTGTTTATGGAATCCTGGTGGTGTTGAAACCCTATCTTTTCTTCCTATCAATGGTTTTGGGGAACAGATTTCTTATTCAGTCCCCCTGTGAGTGTTTTCACTCTTTCCCTCCAGCTACTTTTGGGGGAGTGTTTTTTCTGAACTCTTCCTATGAGCCACACATTCCTCCCCTTTCTCTGTCCTCTCTCCACAAAAACAGCTCCCTACCCTCCATGGCTTTTCTCTACCCCAGTTCACCTCTCCACACTGAGTACATGCTGAGTTCTGTGGCTCAAGTTATACAGGTTGTTTTGTTAATCCTAGATCAATTTCCTAAGGGTGCAAAATGGTTTGGTGCTGATCTAGCTGTGTTTCAGGGATGAGACAAGCTGAGGGTCTCTATGCTGCTCTGCCATCTTCTCTCCTCTCCCCTGAGTTAATTTTTGTGAATGATGTAAGGTCTGTGTCTAGATTCTTTTTCTTTTCTTTTCTTTTCTTTTCTTTTCTTTTCTTTTCTTTTTTTATGGAGATACCTCGTTCTAGTACCAATTGTTGAAAAGACTATCTTTGCTCCCTTGTCTTGCTTCTGCTTTTTTATCAAAGATCCTTTGACTATGTATCTATATATCTGCAGGTCTATTTCTGGGCTCCCCATTCTATTCTATTGATCTATTTGTTTATTCTTTCATGGATACTACATTGTCTTGATTACTATAGTTTTATAGTAAGTCTTAAAATCAGTAGTATCAACCCTCTAACTTCATTCTTCTCCTTTGACAGTTGGCTGGCTATTCTGGGTCTTTTTACCTCTCTACATAAATTTAGAATCAGTTTGTTGATATCCATGAAAAAACATTCTGGAATTTTTATTAAGATTGCATTAAATCTATGGATCAAATTGGGAAGAATTGACATCTTAAAAATATTGAGTCCTTTCCTCCGTGAACATGGAATATCTCTCCATTTATTTAGGTCTTTGATTTCTTTTATTAGAGTTTTGTAGTTTTTCTCATATAAATCTTGTACACATGTTGTTAGGTTTATACACAAGTTTTCATTTTAGGAGTGCCGATGTAAGTGATAATTTCAAATTCCACTTGTATATTGCTGGTAGAAAAATGATTGACTTCTGTATATGTATGTGTGTGTGTGTGTGTGTGTGTGTGTGTGTGTATTTACATAAAATTTAAATTTAAGTTAGTTAACATACAGTGTAGTCTTGGCTTCAGGAGTAGAACCCAGTGATTCATCTGTTACATATGACACCTAGTGTTCTCATCCTAACAAGTGCCCTCCTTAATGCCTACTATCCATTTAACCCATCTGCCCACCTGCTTCCCCTCCAGCATCCCTTAGTTTGTTCTCTGTATTTAAGAGTCTCTTATGGGCTTTCTCCCTCTCTGTTTTTATCTCATTTTTCATTCTCTTACCCTATGTTCATCTGTTGTGTTTCTCAAATTCCATATATGAGTGAGATCATATCATATCTGTCTTTCTCTAATTGACTTATTTTGCTGTTTCTTATAACCTTGATTTAATTGCTTATTAGTTCCAGGAGGGTTTTTTGGTCAGTTCTTTTAGCTATTCTACATAGATGATCATGTCACCTGTAAACACAGTTTTATTTTTCCTTGCCTCTCTCTCTCTCTATATATATATATAGATATATATAGCCTCTCTCTTTCTCTCTCTCTCTCTCTCTCTCTCTCTCTATATATATATATATATTTAATTTGCTTTTCTTCTATTATTGCATTAACTAGAACTTCCAGTACAATGTTGAAATGGAGTGGTTCCTAATACTTTTTTAAAGAATTTTGTGTCTATGTTCATGAAGTACGTAGATTCTGTGCCTTTTTCTTGCAATTTCTTTGTCAGAATTTATTAGCATAAATCATACTCTGTAGTGACTCTTATAATACTTGAAGAGCAATTTCTATGTCTTAGATAAAGAGAAAGATTCCTTGAAAGATACAAACAACAAAAGCTCATTCAAAAAACTAAATAATATGAATAACTCTGTATCTATTAAATTTACTGATGATTCTATCAAATATTTAAGGAAGAAATAATGCCAATTCTACACAAACTCTATTTTGTCTCCTCTTTTTATTTCTGGATTGCCTGGCTAGAGATTTATCTATTTATTTTTATTTATTTACTTCCTTATTTAAATGTTTATTTATTTATTTTCAAAGAGAGATAGAGTGAGCAGGGGAAGGGCAAAGAGAGAGAAGGAAACAGAGAATCCCAAGCAGGCTCCACGGCTCTCAGCTCAGAGCCCAATGCGGGACTCAAATTCACAAACTGTGAGATCATGATCTCAGCTGAAACCCAGGGTTGGATGCTTAACCGACTGACCCTACCAGGAACCCCAAGACTTATCAATTTAATTGAATTTTTTTTCAACGTTTATTTATTTTTGGGACAGAGCATGAACGGGGGAGGGGCAGAGAGAGAGGGAGACACAGAATCGGAAACAGGCTCCAGGCTCTGAGCCATCAGCCCAGAGCCTGATGTGGGGCTCGAACTCATGGACTGCGAGATCATGACCTGGCTGAAGTCGGACACTTAACTAACTGCACCACCCAGGCGCCCCTCAATTTAATTGAATTTTAAAAGAGTCAGCTCTTAATTTTATTGTCTCTCTTCTTCCCTCTGTTTTAGTTCATTATTTCTACTTTTATATTGATTATTTTCTTCCTTGTGCTTACTTTGTGTTTCATTTGCTCTTCTTTTTTCTAGGTTTATAAGGTAGAATCCTAGATTATTGGTTTGAGACCATTCTTATTTTTAATTTAAGCCATTACTGCCGTGTATTTTCTTCCAAGCATTGCTTTAGCTGCATCCCACAGAATGTTGTATACTGGGTTTTAATATTGGTTTGTTTCAAAATATTCTGCATTGACTCAAAAGGAAGATTGATCTTTACCAATTTACTCCACTTAAAAAAATGAGGAGCCTTTGAAAATTTTTCACGCGTATCATCTAAGAGCAAAATAATCAATAATCAATACAAACCACTTCCTTTATTAGCCCAAACATTATAGCCAAAAATGTTTGCTAAGTGCTATATTTTATTCTCCAGAGCTAGAACTGAAATCTAGTATTGTGAATTAGAATAATCTTTAATTTTTTGAACATAACATTGACACTAATAAAGAGGAAATTTCTGAAACACAAGCGTATGTCTCTCCTAATGACAGTGAAAGTGACAGTGGTAAAAGGGAGAAAGACATTAACAATTAGCAAACACTTGTTAGTTTTCCAGATCTAAGATTATATGTGATTCATTTTCAGGGTGGTCTGATGTCAGAGAGTACTCTTTTTAATATTGATAGGGAGATGCAGAAGCAAGAGAAGAAAATAGAACAGAATTAAGAATTTTTTTTGGATAAATCTATGTGCCATCCCCTGAAGCAGCTCATGGTATATAGTTGGCAACAGGTTAGTAAAAAAGTCTCTGTTCAAAGACTTCTTGCCCTAACAACTGCCTTGCTACTATGGGATTGTTTTCTGTTTTTAGAACTTGGCTTACTTCTTTCCCTCTTTGCCTTACAACTTTTATTCTTTATACATTTAGAGAAAGCAGAAGAATAACTTGAACCAAATGACACTTAGAAAAGAAGGGGTTTATTTGTTGTAGCCACAGAGATACTGACTGGCACAGGAATGCTCTATTTCTCAGCTGAAGGACAGGGCCCAGCTTTGCTCGGTAGAGTATCAGAGATTCCCTAAAGCCTTTTTCTACTGTCCTGGCTGCATGTTTATCTTAGAGCTAGCGTCTAGCTTCCGGGGAAAGAGAAATTACAGGGTGGAACTTTGTGGGTCCTGTGACGTGTCGAATCCACTTTCTATGGGTGAAATAAAAAGGAAGTGAAAGCAGTGTTAGAATTCAGACTTGCAGAGGATGATTTTCCCACCCATACATTTTTAGTCATTTAACCTTAATGAACTCAGTATTTATTGAATTCCCACTATATGCTAAGGACTGTACTGGATGCTAAGAATCATCAAGTGACAAAACAGAGGGGGACACCTGCCCTCCCGAAGCGATTTCTAATAGGTTATAATAAATAAAAGATGCTGGGGACTAAATTTGTGCTAGGAATTATTCCAAAAGCTTTACATATATTACCTCATTATCCTCACAAGGTTCCGTAAAGTTAATGCTATTCCACATTCTAGAAGAAACTAAGGGGGAGAAAAGTTAAGTAGCTGACCCAAAGTCACATAGCTAGAAGGAGGCAGTGATGGGACAGAAGCCAGGCAGCCTGCTTTCTAAGTTCATGTTGTACTTACTCAGCTCCATTCTAAAACACAGAAGAATATAAAGACTCTTCAGAGACATAGATCCTTCAAGAAGTTCATTGTCTGGGAGAAGCAATAAGCAAAACTCACTATTATGACCGCTAGAAATATGTGTCACTAGGAAAGTGCAAAAACAAGTTTAAGTGTAGAAGGGGAAAGAATCACATGTAATTGAAGTTTATCTGGGAGGCTTTCGCGGAAGAAGCGGCATATGACTCGGGTTTGGGCACATGGAAATGAAAAGGAAAGTAAATCAAGGTAAGTGAACAAAGTCAGGGCACAGAAATTAGCCCACTGAGAGCATACACATCCGCTTCGCTGAAACAGAGAATACGGAACATTCAGGGAATAAAGACGAGCGGAGCTGCAAAATTTCTGAACGAACTGTTGGCATGTTAGGAGCAACAGTGGAGGGGAGGGATTACCACCCGCTTACTATAGGAACCTACTCTTTAAGCGTTTGGAAATGAATTATATAGTCACGTCAGATTTCCAGAACACATTTCATGAAAGCCCACCTCTATTTCATACTAGAAATAACAAACAGAAACAACTCCTGTTAGAACAGCACGTATATGTCACACTCTAGGGGAACAGAATGTTTACCCTAAATGAGGAACAAACAGCAAACAGCGAAAGACGAAAACACAGGTCTCTCGGTCTCAACGTTTTTCTACTCAGATACGCCCGAAGGATACAACAAATTGGACTGATGGGTGGATCAATGGGCAAGGACTCTAAATTGGGCCTGATGGCATTTCTAGAGCAGCCTATCAAAATCCCATGGAGAGAGGAATGTGAGAACTCTGCTTCTGCTTTCCTGACACCAAGGGTTTGCGATCCAGCCCCCAGTGCTCATGTCCCTTTGATGGAGAAACAGTGCAATAATCCCAATAAATAAGGGACGTTAAAATAATGCCCACTGTAATTCCTCTCATTGTTTAGATAGTTCTAGCTGATGAATAAGAAAAGAAAGAAAAAGGTATAAATATCAGCAGAGAATAGACATAAAGATTTTTTTTTTTGAAAATCCAAGTGAATCAACTAAAAGCACCACTTTAATACAAAGGCTCAACAGAAGGTTACTTATAAAAAATATTTAAGAGTAGATTTCTTTTGTACCAGAAAAAAATGTAGAGGGAAGTGATACCATTTGTAAGAGCAAGAAAAACTTTAAAGGACTAAGAATAATATTAACAAGAATAATTGTGCAAGCCTTATATCTGAATAAAAGTTTTAAATAAACATTTATTTAAGTAAATAAAACTTTACCGAGGAGCATAAAAGAAGCCTTGAATAAATGGAAATAAAACAATATACAGGTTTCTGGAAGGCAGCTATGCTCACCACTATACGACCAAAGCAATATACAGGTTTCTGGATGGAAATATTTAGTAGGGAATGGTGCCAACTGTTTCTAATTTAATATGCAAATTTAAATCGTTCAAATAAATATGTAAAGAAAGTTTTCCCTTTGAAACATTATTAAGCTATTTTACAATACATCCGGAAGAATATATACTAGGAAACTTTTGAAAAATATAGGGGCGCCTGGGTGGCCCAGTCGGTTAAGCGTCCGACTTCAGCCAGGTCACGATCTCGCGGTCCGTGAGTTCGAGCCCCGCGTCAGGCTCTGGGCTGATGGCTCGGAGCCTGGAGCCTGTTTCCGATTCTGTGTCTCCCTCTCTCTCTGCCCCTCGCCCGTTCATGCCCTGTCTCTCTCTGTCCCAAAAATAAATTAAAAAAAAAAAAAACGTTGAAAAATATGAACAACAGTGGTGAACTTTCCTTCCATCCTGCTACAGACTGAATGTATCTCCTCCAAATTCATATGCTGAAACCTAATCCCCAAAGTGATGTATTTTAGGAGGTGGGACATCTGGGAGGTGATTAGATCAGGAGGGCAGAACCCTCATGAATGAGACCAGTGCCCTTATGAAAGAGATCCCAGAGGGCTCCCTTGCCCCTTCTGCCACGCAAAGACATAGCAAAAAGATGGCTGCCTATAAACCCGGAAGCAGCTCTCATCCATTGGCACCTTGCTTTCGGACTTTCCAGCTTCCAGAACAGTGAAAAATAACTTTTACCCAGTCTATGGTATTCTGTTTTAGCAGTCTGAATGGACAAAGACACAGGCATTAATAAGCAGAATAATGTCATAATAATTTCAACTGTTTGATTCTTATGCAGTAATAAATGGATCGATCAAGCAGAATCCCAGACACATACCTGAATATACAGAATAACTTGATATGATAAAGATAACTTTTCAGACCACAGGGTGACAATTGTATTTCTCAATAAATAATGTAGGGTTAAATGTTGGGACAACTGGCAGTTATTTTTGAGACAAAAGACAGGGCCCCATTGGATATAATTTTTTTCCCAGCTTACACCATATCTTGATCTGCATGTCTAACAAGATCTGAAGCTGCTTATTTGCTTTGATGAGGACCAAAATATCTAAGGAAAGTGTTTTTATATAGCCTCTGGTGGTCATAGCAGAGGGGAGCCACTGTGAAAACCAGTTATCCTTTCTGGATGAGCTACCATTTTTGTCCTAGCTTCATGAGTGACACCATTGAATGGCCATAGTGTCCTGACCGATGTTGTCCGTAGCATTGGTTTTCAAATGCTGGTGTTGGCTCCAAAAGAATTTTTACACCTTTGTGGCAAAATTTAAAAGGTAGGGAAAATAGAGTGGTCTTCATAATGCAAAGCTTATTCATGAATTCGCGTGTTATCCTTGGCCATGGTAATGGCCATCGTAATCTTCTCTGTATTGATCTAATTTTAGTATATGTGCTGTCAAAG
The DNA here is from genome assembly GCF_018350175.1 of Felis catus. Taxonomy (NCBI): domain Eukaryota; kingdom Metazoa; phylum Chordata; class Mammalia; order Carnivora; family Felidae; genus Felis; species Felis catus. The sequence goes on from NC_058377.1 coordinate 71,646,858, forward strand.
TGAGGATGCAAAGCCTAATCGATGTAAAAAATTATTATTTTTCTGAGAGTTTCTTTATCTTAGATTTTGGTGTTTCAAATGATTTTCTATAAAATGATGGATGTGGTATTTGGATGTTTATTTTATTTTTATTCTGTTTAGTGTTTATTTAGTTTTTGAGAAAGAGAAAAGAGTGCAAGTGGGGAAAGTGCAGAGAGAGAGGGAGACACAGAATCGGAAGCAGGCTCCAGGCTCTGAGCTCTCAGCACAGAGCCCAATGCGGGGCTTGAACCCACAAGCCGTGAGATCATGGCATGAGCCGAAGTCGGACGCTTAACCGACTGAGCCACCCAGGTGCACCTTTACTTTTATTATTAAATATTAATCTACGAAGTTGAAAAAATTAAAATTGATAACTTGCTTCCAAGTTAATTATTTATTTTAACGATACAGAAACATACAACTTCCAAGTGTATATGGCACTAGTCTCTCTTGAGCATCTTGAAATGGTCAGAGAATCAAGTAATCTCGGAATTTTAGGAATATTGGCAACGAAGTACAACCTCTCTGCTAGGTCATCTTCTCAATAGCTCTAGCAAAGGACATCAGGCTCCAAACAAGGGAGAGGCTCATGATGCCTCGCAAAGCATCCTATTCCATTTCTCGACATTTCCACTGGGAACATTTCTCCTATGGGACAGCAAAAAATATGGTTTTTTTCTTTTTCAAAAGACAACCCTTCAGATACTTAAAAACAGCAGCCATATCCTGCCAAAGGCTTGTCTTCTCCATGCTCTATCACATCCGTTCTCTTTGTCTTCAAACTGTGGTTTGACCACAGTGGTAGTCTCTGTTGATACAAACACCAACAACCTTGGATTATTTGGCAATCACATCATAGAGCTTTTGCATATCAAGCTTGTAACTAGTTAAAACAGCTTAAGCTTATGTTTGTTCCCACAATGGCTGCTCTTTAGCTAGATGGTCTCTATATCTATCTATGAGAAGTTGACTTTTTGAACCTGTTGAAAACATATTTATCCTTGTCAAGTTGATACTTGCATATATTTCATTCAGTTATCAAACTACCCACTTTTTATCATCTGCAGGTTTGGGTGGATATTCTGTCTCCATCTGATATAAGATTCTGGGTGAAATATTAAATAGATTAGGGCCAAGGGCAGACCCCTATTACTAAGGATGGCCATAAATGCCAGAATTTCTTACAGTGGTCCCAGTCACAAATACTCTTTCCTAATATCTTCAGTGGTTGGCACAATGAATAGCCAATGGGCCTACAACATTCCACTAGAGATTTTTATCTAGGTATTATTTATCACTTTCAATACATATGTTCAACCAGTTATTCGGCAAATTCCCACCTTCCCCTGATTGCGGGCATATCATGTACACTTTGTCAAACACTTAACTGAAAATGAGGTACAACTGGCCTGACAACTCACTGAAATACATTCTCATCAGACTTATTTGGGAAGATTTGTCCTTATGGGACCTGGTCATTATTGCTTATTTTCTAAGCTTGCAAAACCACTGATTTAGCAATTATTGTTTTGCTAGTGGTTGAAGTACCTAGCCTTTAGCGTTTAGATCTACCTCTGTCTTTTCTGAAAACCAACACAAACTCATTCATTCATTCATCCATTCATTTATTCAACAAATATTTGTTGAGTTTCCATTACACATGAAACTATTCTTCATGCTGGCAATACAAGAATTATCTTTATATGCATTCATCTTGTCTTTAAGCACCTTTCCTTTGGTTACCTTTTTTTTTTTCATGGCTTCTTAAAAACAAATTGGTAAAAAGGGCTATTTCAGTTGATTTTTCTGTAGTTGGCAAGTGAACTCTGGGGATTACACACTTGTTGGAAGTTGAGGGAGTATGGCTGGGAAGGAATATTGGAAATCCTAGGTGCTACTTATTTATTTATTCTTCAGTTGGTCAGTATAGAAAGAAAGGAATAAGAGAAAGGGAACAGAAACAGTCTTATGAAGGGATAGGGCCAAAGCTGAGGAAGCCAGAAATCCTCTCCGCATTAATTCTTAGTGTGGTCTGTCATCTCCCCTGATTCTCTACACCCCCAGATTTTTCACTATCACTTAACAGGATAAATAACCACTTTCCTCTCTGCACTAGTGTGTGCCAAGGAATAATGGTAATTTACAGCACTTGAATCCAAGCGGTGAACTCTATGGCACTTTTACGAAAACGTCATTATTCTGTAAGTAGGAACTCCCAAGCCACTGGTAGAAGTGATGGGCTTTGCATATTCACACATGCTTCTGTCAGCTGGGATGGAGGGCTTTTTCTGTTTGTTCCATACCCTTAGCACACTGAATGGGTTGGGTTAGCGATGATTCTGGTTTTAGCTTTAACTGCTTTGTGATGAGATGGATGGTTCATCACGGGCGGATTTCACCAACATTTGCAACTTTTTGAAAAGGAAAAACAAGCTGCTTGTCTAGTGCCATTTTTGTTTTGTTTTACTCCCAAATCTTCAACCTTCTTGCTGGATAATCGTGTGTGTGTGTGTGTGTGTGTGTGTGTGGACAAACACACACACACACACACACACACACACACACACACACCAGAGCGATTGGGCTTGGAGAACACCATCAATAATGTAACCAAGTCTGGTGCTTTTTAAAAGTCTATTTCTTGCTTATAAATAAATGGTAATTTGTTTAAAAGCATCATTACACACAGTGTTCAGCCAGATCCCATGCATTCGATTATTTTAAATAAATGGACCATAAATGGAACAAGTTCTTTCTAATTTACAAATGATAGGAAACATTTTTCAAGAAAAAAAAAAGGAAAAAGTGTAAAATTTGTTCTTAACTACATCTCATTAATGTGGAACTGTTCAATGACCTGTAAAGATTAAAGAATTAGTGAATTGGTGGAATTATCAGAATGAAAAATCTGTATAATTTTGGTTTCAATTTAAAAATCTACTAAACAGTCTAGCGACTTTAGTCTCGGATATTACTTTTTAATATCAGTTTCTACAAATGCAGTGGCAGCGGAGTTACAAATGAACTGAACGGAAAGCAACAAATATTATGTTTAAATTCACAGCACAACAGAGGAGCTAAGTGGGAAGGAGGGATGCCTTGGGGGAGAGGGATGGATTATTATTTTTTTTTCAATAAAACAACTGAAGACATCTAATTAAGTGACCACTCTGTTAAGTGGAGCAAAAATTAATATACATAAATGCATTTATGTCCAGGCAATGGTGTCTTAATTAAGAAGTCAGTTTCAAATGGAAAACCAGAGACAGCTATTTAACCAACATTGCCAGAACATCTTCTCCTTCTGAAAATCTTTCCAGCGATCACAAATAGGAAAACGATGCCAGGAAGGGGGTGGGAAGGTCTTACACACAGTGTATGACTCAAAAGATGTGGCCATCTCAGCCGATGAGAGTCTGCTCATCGGCGAGGTGTGGCTTATATACCCTTTCTCCACCCAAACCCACACCTGCCCACGTCCGTCTCTGACACCTCATTATGACTCATACCTATCCCATGTCTCTCTTCTGAACTTCCCCCCACTGGTTCCTTTCTGCTGGGAATCAATTTAAACATTAAAAAAAAATCTTTCCTGCTGGACTATAATCCTTTAAGGCAACACATTATTTCTGAGGTCTCTCAATGACCCACATCATACCAAGCTCAGGGCAGAAGCACAATAAATGTCTTTCATTTGGGATTCCAGGCACACCCAAAGACGTTGTAGAGGCCATTTGTGCCTTTTCCTGCCCAGGGAAAGAAGTCCTGGAGAGGGGATTCCTGAAAGAGTGGTATTTGGACAAGTGGCTCATGCCCCAAGCAGCTGGCGCGGTCGGTGACCAGTCTTGTTGCAGGAGTTGGGGCCAAGGGAAGCTTGTCATTCTCGGGAAGTTGGATGTCCTGGTGCCACAGAGGTGGGCATGCATCTAAAGAACAAGGTGCTGCTATTTTAGAGAAGTACAGCTCTGTCTACCCTCCTACCAGCTGGAGTCAACCAAGATTATAATGTCCACTTTTGGAAGGGCGGCTGGGTGGCCTTTTTCTCTAACTATGGGCTTTGAACTCTTCTTATACATGGCGGACTGTATGGGGAAGATGATGGAGTCCCAGAGCCTCTACCTTCAGGTTCTCATTCAAAACCTCAACAGACAATTGTGTTGTTGTTGTTGTTGTTGTTGTTTGCCAGGCACTGTCAGGCACTGGAGAATACACACAGACAAACTGAACAAGATTTCTACCCTCCAGAGGGGTATAATCTAAAGAAAATCCCATTTTGGCCACATCGTTACAAAATATGACCAAGAAACTCTGAGCCAACAGCCCAAGAGTTTGGGTTGGAAACGTCCTCTTCCATTCTAGCCTCCTTCTAACAACCCTGCCCCTGCAGAAGTGAGCTTTGCAGCTAACACAGAGCCACCCCTGCTGTTACCAGGCATTCTGAATTCGACCTGGTCACTTTTCACCACTCACTTTTGGCTGGTTCTTTAGCCCTTTGTGTGTCCAGCTTCTGCCTCTAATTGTTCTCCAAATTTCCCTGACTGTGCCCTGGCCATAGCAGCAGCCCAGAAATCATCTGTGGGACACCTTTTACCTCTTCTTTTCACCTGTACTCGATATTTTCTGTTGCCCTGGATCCCTCACTCTCTACCCCTCCCCCCTGCACTCTGCCCTACTCTACTCTGTTCCCTGGGTGTCTGATCCATTCAGAATCGCCTCTGTGGCTCCCTTGCTTCCGGAGGAATGAAAGAGGTTGGGAGGCTAGGGGGTCAGGAATTGCTTCTCTGCTCCTCCCCTTCTGGATCACTGTGGGTTGGCTGTTTCCCACAGCTCCTCACAGAAGAGCTTTCTCATACAGCCTTTTGCTTAATCACTTTCTTCCCATCCCCTTCCGGCTTAGGTGACAGTGACTCCCAACTGTTCGTAACCCTAGACTGCTGTACTATTTCCTTCCCTTAAACTCTGCTCACTCCTTTATATATAGTTCTTTTGTGAAACTCTCCTTAAATTGCCAGCATTATCTCTTTGCTCCCAGGTCCCTGACGCCACTGTTTCTAGTTCATGCCTTTTGGTAATTTTTCTCAGGCCTTCCAGATGATGGTTATGGTTAAGAGGGATATTGCCTGGAGCCTGGATCTTCACATTGGGTCTCGTGGGAAGAGCCAAATAGGCCTGCAATTCACTCAGTGTTAGGGACGCTGCTGAACATCCTACAGTGCACAGGACAGCTCTTTCCCCCAAGAATAAAGACTTATTTGGCCCAAAATGGCAATAGAAGAAAGGTTGAGAAACCCCGCTCTGCCATATTGTTTCTGTTTGAGGGGCCAGAAGAAACCCACAGAGGTTCCTTTTGGGATTGATTGGTAAGGTTCAGTGACACAGAGTATCCTGGGTGAAAATTTTTCTAAAAGAGACCAAAGTCAGTATAGATGGAGCAGAAGTCCAGGGAATTGAGTATTAGACCTGAGAGATGAAACCCGCGGTCGCTAAATGTCAGTGCTACTCAAAGCCCCATTGGCATGGGTGCCAAAGTTTAGAGCTCAGCCTGGAATTTGCTAGCCTGCTCCTCGGCTTTGTGCTCTACCTCCCTCAGATTTCCATTTGAGGTTGAGACATGGGTCCACCTCACTGCCAAGTCCACACTCCTTCTGCTAAGGTAGCATGTCTATTCCATAAGGCAAAGAGGAGAGAATTTTGATGTGTGTGAAGACTTTGGGTTTTTGTTAACAAGGGAGTAGAAGTTCCAGAAGGAAGAAAAAAAGGTGCATATGGCATTGAAAGATCTAAAAAGAAAAGAGGAAGAAAAGACACCTTGGACTGACCATGGCAGAAGGCTCACTAAGGGAAGGGGCTGGGCAGGAGGAGCGTAATTTAGACCCACAGAGATGTAAAGAATGGATGGAATTGGTTTGCCTCAGTATCCCAAATTCGCAAAAGTTGCCTTGATGTTACAGAAACTCTGCTCTTTTGGTAACTTCCTCAGTGGATCCCTAGCTTCTGCCTGTCCCTGTGGGGAGAATTGTCAGTAATCATGACCAGGTGGTCAAGGAAGAGGAGCAATCACGTGCTTGGGACCGGTTGACCTAGAAGTGGGCATGGAGGATGGCTGCAGTGGAGATGTCCACAGATGCATGGCTTCCCGCGAGCACGCAAGGGTGTCCAGCACCCTTTGAAATCAGTCAGTGGTCTCTGTAATAATTGATGTGCGTGGTCCCCTCATCAGGGACCAGAGTCCAATGCCAATTGTTTCTTTTACTTTTTAATGGATTCGAACTCCATACCCAAGCTTAGAAAATCAAAGCACTTCTGGAAGATATTTATTAGCGGCCAAATTATAAAAACACATAGCAAACCTTTAGTTTGCATTACAAGTGTTAATATATGCAGAGCCCCGTGAATAGCTCATCTTTCTGCCTCTCTTGTATCTTAAATTTTTCATTACAAATTTCCAGGGCTTCAAAGTAGACTCTCACAGCCAGTGCCTTTTTTCTCCCTTGCATGACAAAGAGCTGTCAAAAACGGTTCCTGGGCTGGCTAGTTTCTTCTCCTTTTTTCTCTCATCTAAATGTCAAACAACTTAGCTTAAATAAAGCCCAGCATTCTTCGTCTGGTGCTTCTCAAAAGAAAAACACCACCACAGAAGGCATCTACAAAGGCCCTAATTAATGTTTCTCATTGATTTGGTTTTAGTGTGATGTATTTTATGAAAAAAATATGAATCCAGAAGGCACTCTCATTAAAATCATTAGCGGCTCAACATTGGCTGCAAACAGCCTGGTGCGTGGTAGGGCTTAGGAATCCAGACACACAAACACACAGAACTCACATGTGCACTCGTACACGCACATGACATGCCTTCCAGGTCACACACACACCACACCCGGGTGTGCACACACAAAAAATTGTGTGCAAAGTATACACAGAATACCTGCACGGACGCACACATGAATCACTGATGCACATGTAGGTTACAGAGGCCTGACTATTCCTGGGATATACATGTAAGCACACAATTGGCATGTGATTATGTATGCATGCTCGGAACACAGAACGCAGTAGGTATATGCTCACGTGCTGCGTGTGCACATACCTGCCCAACAGATACTGATGAATTAGAAGGAGAAAGGAAGAGAACTACCTCTTATGTTCCTTGGGATTACATTCTTGGGAGAGGTTGAGAAATACCAGTGCCAGACGTTTCTCACATACTGTATCGTCTCTCTGAAGATGTTTTTTGCGTTTCTTTTTCCATTGGTCTGATACCAAGGGCCAGAGCTATCAGGACCTATCAGGGACATGGAGGTGTTTACCTCTTTTGCGGAGACTGAGTTTTCTTTGGATGGCTGGAGTGTCTTCTGAAACTCTCTCTTCTGACTGGTCTCAGACCCCTCATGATGGGGACGGGAAGGAGAAGTAGAGGGATTCTCGATCTCGACAGGGCAGGAAGGAGAACTCCATGCTCCCAAACTACTGAAGCTGACGTTCTGACTCCTTTGATGGCAGCTATTGCCAGTGGCGGACGTTGGCAAAATCTCACAGTTTGTTTCCTTTCTAGAAGGCAGTTCTTGGCTAAACAAACTCTGTCTCGGTCTCACGCGCTGTTTTTGAAATGCGCTTTGTTGTTCCAGGAGCGGAAATTTTCAAAGGGGCCTCCACAACTTAGAGAGAGACCTGGAGGGAGCCCTCCCCTCAACCTCACCTCTATAGGACGCATGCACTCTCTACTCACCTTGTGCCATGCTTGGGTCTATGCATTTCTCTTGAGGCCAGCGGGGTCGGAGGTGGACCCAAGTAGTCCTCCTTCCTGGACAACCTCGTTGGCTAGCGTTCCGCACAAGAATTTGGGGCCGTGGCTATTGCTCTTACCAGAGAGCAGATTTGCTCTCGAGTTAAAATGCTTTGCCGCTGTTTCACACGCATAGATTTCTTTCAAGGATTTTGTAGGGAGGAAGTTTCTTGAGCCAAGCCATGGTTTATATATATTTTAGAGCCCACATGTTAAGATGTTATCTCGCCCTAAATGATACATGAAACTTGGACTACATGGTGGTAAGTTGACTGCAAATCCTTGGAAATGAGACTCCATGGTTTTCCAAGGTTTTCTTCCCCAAGCTCTCTGGGGGGCACAGGCTCGCTTTCAAGGACCCTTTTCTCCCCTCCCCCAGGATGCCGGCAGGACCACGGTTAGCCTTGTGTACCTTGCACACCCACATCTCCCCCAGAGAATTTGCTAAGCCCAGGGTAGAGAGCCTTACATTTGAGGGCCATGCTACCCCAGGGCAAAGGCCTCTGTGTTCAAGGTCAGAGTTCACTCAAATGCCCTCCTAACCTCTGGTCCTCTCTTGAGCTTCCTGCCCCCTCCTCGCCCACGTGGCACAATCAGTAGGCTGGCAGATGGGTGATTTTTGTCTTTTACTTTAAGGCGTGAATGGCTGAGAAGTCCCCAAGCTTTACATTTGGAAGGAAGGAGGAAGACTGTTCAGCCTCAGTCCTAAACCCTGTTCAACAATCCATTTTTACCAAACTTTGGGTTCTTGGGTGCTTGCTGGCCATTCACAATGTGATTGATACTTTGCTTCCTATTTGACTGGTGACCAATGTATACCATCATTCAGAAGCCCAGACAGGTGAAGGGATAAAGGCAACTTCAATCCATAGCACATATGAAAACAAACACCATTCAATAGCGAGGCATGGAGATAAAATAAATAATGGCTACTTTAAACATGAGAGAGTGGGGGTGGGGAGGGGGAGTAATGTGCCAAAGCCTCTCCAAGTAATTAAAGTACAGCTTTCGTGTTTTGCCATTTGTCAGAACAAAGTAAATACTGGAATCTTAATACTTGCATCCTCTTGGCTAAATATCCTTCTGTGGCTATTGCTCAAATATTGAAAATACTTGTGTAAGTTCTAGTGCAAAACTACCATCGGAGTGATTTATGGAGAGACATAACCTGCTGCCTCCCTGAATTCATGCATCCACCATTACAGTTCATATCAATTTTGCTCTGGTCCCCATTAGCAATATTGTCAAAAAAAAATCACAGAAAAATAATGACCCTGCAAGCCAAGAAATTTAGATCCGGATATGAGCCATAAATCTGTATTAATTTAATAGTTAAAGTGTGTTAATGCTTTGTAATATTTTTTCTTTATAGAGAACACAATAGTGAGGTCATCTGTAATAAAGATGTTAATCCTGAGCCACCTGCTAGTTTGTTTTGCCTCGTGGGGCAAGAGGACGTTAATGGATGAAATATGGTTTCAAGCTCCTTAAAATAGTGTTTTATGGCAACCTCTATGCAGGGCTATAAAACACTCACTCTGAGTGATAAAGAGTCTCAAGAAGGGATATACACTCTCCATCATGCCTGATATGACATTAGCTTTGCTTAACTTATCACTGAGCCACAGACACCCACGGGGCCGGACAGCAAAGGGAGACCAAGAACAGCCCTAGGGCTCAGAGAGGGATGGAGTGAGTTGTCTGGCCTTTGAACCAGTGTTTCCAGGGCTCAGCCATGGAACGTTTCCATTCTGGAATCTATTGGCTATTGTTCTCCCTGGCTCTTTGGCTCAGGAAAAGGATCTATTGTTTCATCATTGGATTTCTGGGCAAGTTTTCTCACATGTACAAGGAAAAAAAAAAAGTCATACTTATCCACCTATCTCTGAAAGTATTTCCCTTTTCTCACTGTGAAGAACACCCTTTGTTTCAGTTTCAGTTGTTTCTTTCCAGAATAAACAAATAAGTCCATGCAGGGCCTTCTCATTCCCTTTTTGAATACTTACATTTCTTTTTTCCTTTGGCTTGGAACCAGCGAAGTTCCCCTTCACGGACACACCCAACGTCCTATTCAGATAGTGCCAGTCCCGAGGTGGTCAACCTTTACCATCTCCCTGAGAATCACAGAATTAGGGATAAACACTTCACCTTGGCATTCAAGTTTCTTGGACCATAGTGAGGCTACGGGACACTGGCAGCTTGTCGAAGAATGGGCATCTAAGGGAGTGGCTTATGTACTGCCCTAGACACACACACGGAGTCTATTCTTGGTGTCTGCTCTAAGAGAAGACAGACTCCGGGTGGTACAGGGGACAGACAGGCAAAGTTACCTAGAAGGTCAGTGTCACTGACCTCTGGGAGGGTTTGTTACACAGACTCGCTCATCAGTAATTGGAGGTAGCAGGGCAGGGGGTACAGCCCTTAGGTGGAAGGCTAAAGGACACAAATGAAGTACCAGGAGCAGGGACAAGGAATTCATAGGCAAGTGACAGGTGGGTCCAGGAGGAGGTTCTGCCCCCTCCCTCACAACTCCCTCCCTGCTGAGAGCAGAGCTCAAGAAACCCAAACCAGCCGATAGGTTGTCAGATGGCTTTCAATGTCCGTGGTCTAGGAAAATGAGAACAAAACTAAGATTTGCAGAGGGTAGCGGTGGCTTCAGAGCCACAGAGGGACACAAGGCACTAGAACTGCTTCTTACTATGCCTGTTTTCTGGTTGGGACCAAGACCTTCTAGCCACCTGTTAAGGTGATTGTGGGAGAAGAAAGGTGCAACCCACAACTCCCGTGTGCACCTTTGGGACACCGAGGCTGGACTAGAGCGGATGCAGCGGTACATCTGTGGTCATAGCACCTCTGAATGACTGAGAAGTCCTATCGTAGTCACAGAAGCAACTCACCGGCTGTGTACAGGTGACAAACTATAACGGTGGAGATTTCTCCTTACCTCAGATTTTAAAGTCCTGTCTCCGGCTTTGTTGGTAAATACTCCTAAATGTGGGTTAACACAGACCAGTGTGGAACACATTTTCCCTCTCTACCTTCATTTATTTTAGCTATCATTCATTGCTCTTCTACTTGCCAAGCCCCTCGAAAATATTATCTCATGAATCCTGCAAACACTTTAAGTAAGTTGCTATTAATCTCTTTTCCCAGGAGGGATGTTGAGGCTCAGGAGGTGACTGAACTCACCCAAGATCACAGAGCTGATCCAAGACAGAATTAGAGTTCCATCCCTTGTCTGCCTGCTTACCACCTCCCCCAGCGTCCCGATACTTTGGTCCTCTAGTGCATGATCAGTGCATTTGTTGAATGAAATGGCACGCATGACTATTTACAATAAGCACTGCCAGAATTGACAGGTTAATACATCGAATGGACTCCCATCCTCTTGTGTATTTCTCCTCCCCAAGTCTGAACCCCTTGTGTTTTGGCTCTGGGGACTTGGAGGGCCTCGAGGAGGAATGTGGGTCCCCCTTACGCCTCTTTCTTTTCTTGCTTTCCAAGGATGGAAGCCGCTGGTAGCATCTGATTGTGTCTTCCCTTTGAAATTTCAGCTCAGCTCTGGGCTGAGGAGCACGCTTATTGTGTTATGATGGTTCTGTGTCATTTTGCCAAGGGTCAGAGAGAGATGGGGACCCTGGGGTGTCTAGTGTCCACTTTATTAACTCAGCCATCAAGTGGAGATTGATTTCTGGGGTCTCTGGGCTGCTGGGGAAAGGACAAAGGCTATGGGAAGGAACACTCTGGACACTACTTTGTGTCTGATACTACGTTAAGCTGTTGGTTATTAACTTGATCCTCATATGAAGCCTATAATGTGGTCATTTTACCTCTGTTTTATGATGAGGAAACTGAGGTTCAGGGAGCTTTAATCAGTCAAAGGTCACCTGTAGAAATTGAGCAGTAGAGTTAATTTCAACCCAGATTTGACCCTAACACACCTGTTTTCCATTGTATCCGGGAGGAAATTTGAAACAAGCAAGAAAGATACTGGATGTAACCAACAGAAAGTTATGCATTGTTTTGAGGATACTTGCTGTGGGTTTATCTGATTTTAGCCTCCCACTGTCCTTGAGCTATTTTACAATGTAACTTGCGGATCAGTGGTAGCAATGCGAAATCATTCTTGTCAATAGAAATGCAAATGAATTCTGTCCAGCGGAGGTTTAATTAACTCTCCCCCTTCACACCCTCAAAAAGAAAAGAAAACAAAACAAACCAATTTAACAGCAATTTGTAAATTTATTTCAACATTCCTTCACTCTGTCAATTTATGGTTCTTTGATTTCTCCTTTGAAAAGATTGTGGCATCTTTTCCAATTCTTTCCTTCACACATGTTCATCACACATTTTATATTCACGTATATATGAAAGTCATGACTTTGCCTTTTTAGAAAATTATCTTTTAACAGCCATGTGGCCAAAAGGCAGAGTTCAAGATAACATGGTTACCCAATAAGCCCAGTCTCTGCCCAGTTGGATTTTGCATGTTTAGAGCAGACAAGGAGAATTAAGACACAAGAACGCCCAACATCTGCATTGTCCAAACCAGGCTAGATAGCCTAGTTATTGATTAAAGGAATCACATACCACTGCTATTTATAAATCCAGGGCTCCAAAGAGAATGTTTGTTTTTCCTGCTTTTAATTATTGAACATGAGATGCCAGTGTTGTTTTGCCAACAGCGGTACAATAGGTCTCTAATGAAACTCACTGAGCAACTAATAATGAAACCATCAGGCAGAAAGAAGTAACCAGTGCCATGTGAGACATAAATTAACATTCTTCAATAATCACTCTTTTGTTTTGATTGTTTTAAGGAAAGCGGTTTTTGATGTTATTTCTTTAAATTTATCACACAGAACCTCAACCTCTGATGAAACTATGACGAAGCCCGAGCTCCTAAAGTCAGATGTTCCCCCAGGTCAAGCTGTCTTTCTTCCACTAACTGTAGGACGACTCAGTTCACTTTCCTGAGTCCAAGTCCTTTAATATGGAAAGAGGAACTGACGATAGTTACCTGGACGAGTTACCATGAGGCTAAAATAGGAGACTGACTTGTGCTTAGTACATACTGGAGGTTCAACACATTGTAGTCTTATTTTCTTCCTTCCTCCCCTCCCCCTTCCTTTCCTCCTTCCTTCCTCCACTCTCCCCTTTCTCCTCTCTCCACTTCCTCCCCTCTCCTTTTTCCTTCCCTTCCCCCTTCCTCTCCTCCCCCTTCTCCCTTCCCTCTTCTCCTCTCCCCCTTCTCCCAAACCCCTTCCTCCCCTCCCTCCTCCCTTCCCCTTTCGTCCTCTTCCCCCTTCCTCCCCTTCCTCTTTCCATCCCTCCTCCCCTCACTTCTTCATCCTCTTCCTCCTTTCTCCCTTCTTCCCTTTTTCCCTTTCTTCTTTCACCTTCAAGTCTGTTTTTCATAAGCCTAGTAGTCTCATCAGAGATCCCTACAAGTATCTCAGACTGTGTACCCATACCCTCATCTCTAAAACTATAGTTCAGACAGAGCTCCCACCAAAGGGATGAGTCTAGACATCCCCGCTTGGACCACAGGACCTTGAGGACAGATGACTGGCCCAGCGGTAACTGATTCAGGAGCTGGGTCAAGCCAATGGGATTCTCTATTTTGAGACTTTGTACTATGAGAAAGACACAAATCAGAGGTGGGGTCTGAAGCTAAAAGGTCATGTAGGGTCAGGTCAGGTGGCAAGGCACCAAGGCATCATTCTCTATCACTGGGATGGGAGGGTGGGAATTGGCATATGAGAGGAAGCTATGTTATATGAGAAGCAGCCTCAAGCCGGGATGAGAAGCCATGTGGAGAGAAAAAGAAATTGAGACACAAAAATCTGCCAAATGAATTTCTGGCCTTCATGAAGCCTAGTTGTGCTTTCTTTAAGTGTCCTCTTGCTAAAGCAAATACAAAAAGTCCCTGACTAAGCAAACTAGTCCCTCTGGGAATGGGGCTAAGAGAGAGTGAAGGTAATAGGGAGGGGGCATTTTCTTCAAGGATATGAAGATTATAAAACGACAGCAGGAAGAGTCATACTTTATGACTTTATGAATCATAAAGTATGGCCCATACTTTATGAGTGGGTCAGCAAACTTGAGGGTGGAAGGAACATGACTGACCCCTGACTTGGGATGCCTGAGGCCAGCACCCAGGACCGCTATCCTCACTTACAAGAGTGAGGGTGCCCACCATTGGGAGGAGACATGACAGGTGTCATTAGCTCAGCTCTCTACATGTAAGGGTGAGGAATCAGCCTCTCTTTGTTAGGGGCTGGGAGCCTCCGATGGCACCTCCGTTGGGAGGCTGGAGGAAGGCTCTTCCCGGTTTCAAGCTTTTAGTTATCCCTAAACTTCTGTTTTATTTTCAGGAATCGGTCAATGGCCAACTAAGGGGACAAAGGGTCTCTAAGAGAGAGAAACATCGGGGAGGGAAAGAACACGTGGATGGGATGGAGGAATGTCAAACTTTGCCTAGTTTACAATTGGGGAGAGAGCGCTTTCCTGACCTGCCACTAAATTACACTAAATACGGTCAACTCTGTTCAATTCAACAAATCCTTACTGAATTCCTTAAATATGCAAGGCATGCCAGGTGCGGTGGGAAACACAGGCCTGATTCTCAGCTCTCAGGCAAGAATATGAAATGCCACAAATAACTGTAATAGGAGTCAGAATAGCATGAAAAGTAAGCTAAGACCTGAAACATAGGAGAACACCCAGCTGGGGTGCTTGCTTCGTGGAGAAAGTGAATCACAACGACTCTTGAAGGATGGGTGGTGGTCTGACAGGTGCCCATGGGAGTGTGCAGAAAAGGGTTCCAGGAGGAGGACCCATCACATGGAAGAATATTAGGTCAGAAAATATGGGAATGTATGGAATGCAGTGGTTCTTCTTCCAGCGGAGCACAAACGTGTACACCATGATAAGACTAGCCTGTTCTGGGCCATCGATGCCAGTAAGAGGAATTTGTTTTCAATCTGGAGGCAAAGGGAAGCCTTCTTTGAGCAGGGAGCAATGCGATTAGAGGTGACACTCAGGGACGTTAACTGGGCAGCTGAGTAGAGCATGGGCCGAGAGATTCGCTATGAGGAAGCCGGATAGGTGTCAGTTTAGTGGACAGAAGCAAGTGGCTCCAAAGTGGTTATAGAAACCATTGTGGTGGTGCTGGTGGGGAGATGAGACGGTAAAGTTTAAAGGGTCCATCCTTGATCCAACCAGAGCTATCAGAACAGCTGAGCTTTTATTCATTTTATAAAACGGGGTCAGAGTAAGATAGTCCTTGCATAGCAGTTTGGACTTCCAGTTACAATAACAATAGAAACAAAGAAAAGCGAGAACACCTTCAGAATTCTGGGGTAGGAAGGAGAAACGATACCGGCTTGCTTGGGAGTTCAAGGTCTAAATCATTATTCTCAGGCAACACAGCGTTTGCCAGGCTCCTTGATCTTTCTTGGCCTTAGTTTTCCCATTCTTTTTTCTTTAATTTTTAACGTTTATTTATTATTGAGATATGGAGAAACACAGAGCGTGAGCCGGGGAGGGGTAGAGAGAGGGGGAGACACAGAATCCGAAGCAGGCTCCAGGCTCTGAGTTGTCAGCACACAGCCCAACGCGGGGCTCGAAGTCACAAACCACGAGATCATGACCTGAGCCTCAGTTAGTCGCTTAACCAACTGAGCCACCAGGCGCTCCTTTTCTCATTCTTAAATATAGTAAAATTTGGGTTTGTGAGCATAATTTGTTCCGGAAACGTGGTTATAATCCAAAGCACTTGTATATCAAAGTGAATTTCAAGAACCATTGGCTCAGTTGTGATCATGTGATGTTTGGCCTTATGTACCACTCATATGGCAAGACATTGCTAGTTTATCAAGTTGAAATTTATTGGAAATGTGTGCTTGTTTTGCGGAACACTCGCAGAACAAGTTACTTGCAGTCCAAGGTTTTACTGTATTTGGATTCTATAGCCTAACTCTTTTTTTATTTTTTAATTTTTATTTTTGAGACAGAGAGAGACAGAGCATGAGCAGGGGAGGGGTAGAGAGAGAGGGAGACACAGAATCCAAAGCAGGCTCCAGGCTCTGAGCTGTCAACACAGAGCCCAACACGGGTCTTGAACTCATAGACTGCGAGATCATGACCTGAGCTGACGTCAGATGCTTAACCTACTGAAGCCACCCAGGTACCCCATGGTAGATGGGTTTTAATGCAGGAAGTTTTGGAGGAGCTGAGAAACCAAACAGAAGACAGTGTAGTGTCCAGAGATTAGGAAATTAGGAAGGCACTACTGTTCTAGGCCTGGAGGGACAGAGGGAAGAGGCAGCATTTTGGGTCTCCTAGTGAAATGTGGAACCAAGACAGGCCTATCCAGTATAATCTGGAGCCAAAGAGGAAATGCAGCTACTCCAAGAGAAGCCACCTGAGGCAGAGAAACACTGGACCCCTCCTTCCTTCTGCCCTCTGGTCTCCCTGTGGTGCCTCCCACTGGCTGAATTCATCTGGAAACTAGATGATAAGGGAGCCTGGAGAGATAGCTTGCAGGGTCGGGACCCATGTGATACAAGACCGGAGCACACCCCCAGCCCCCCACTCCCCCCACACAAAAGGCAAGGAATAGATCTGAGGGTACGCAGCCCCAGGACAATAGGGTGTTGACAGTGGGAAAGGAGTAAGCCACAGGCCGCTAGCCCCTGGGTTAGAGCAAGAAGCAAATGAAGCCTGAGTTATATTAGTCCTTCTTTAGAGAGCCCTACAGATCCCTTAGCAGCATTTGGGCCAAAGCTGGTAATTTATCTGTAGAGTTCAATACATGCCCCCATCAGGCCTGGGCTTTCGCAGATACAACCATAAATTTATGCAAGAATGAAACTGGACAGCCGGTCTTGGGACAGTGTGAGGCCTCTCTCGGCTATGGAGCTGGGTTTTGTGGGAAAAGACTTACATGGTTGGGGGTTCCATGGACTGGGTCACCAGCAGCACTGACTGTCCCAGCAGAGTCTGTCCCTTAGAAATGACCATTTGGGAATTCTTCTCCAGATGCATTCTCCATTTTGTCCTTGGTCTTTGCTATTGGGTCCATGGGAGCTCTACAGAGACAGAGCTTCAGACTTGGGGGTGTCCTTAGAGAGTATGGACTCCAGCCCCAGTTGAAGCAGATCACAATCCAGCATCCAAGTTGGTGCTGCCTCAGTTTCCCTCATCAGTTGACTGCCACAGCTCCCAGTCTGGAGAAGTGAACATTCCAGACTGGCTGTCCCAGTGAACATTCCAGACTGGCTGAAGCAATGTAGATTTGTGCCTTGTCTTTGTCTCACTCTCACTATGCAACCTCAAGCCAGCAGATAGGCTCTGGACCTCCATCTCCTCAGTATGATGAAGTTGCCTTAGGTCCCAGCTATGGATTCTTCCAGCTCTGTGTCAATCCAATGCAGAAATGGTAGGAAGATCTTGGTCAACACCAATGGTGTCAGTAGCTATCAAGCATCGATGGGCTAAGAATTTGTCCTGCATTGTTGAATTGAGTCTTGATCCAGGAGACTCTCCTAAGTTGTGGGATCTTATCTGCAGCTGCCTGTCATAGACAGTCCCTCTCCTGCAGGCCACTCTCCGCTTCTGGATCCATCAAAGTACCTCGGGATTTCAGTTTCAATTGCTTTCTCATTCTAAATCCCATGCTTGCTTTATTCAGACATTATAAAGTCAACACCATGAGATGCAAACAAATTACTGTCAGGCATCCAGCTTTTGTTCTCCTAATTCAAGCACGGACAATCCACAGACTCCTTTACCTCACCTGCTGCGTGATTCCCAGGTAGGTGATTCCTTCCTTAGTTTCTACAGAAAGGGCACAGGCCTGGCAGAAAGTATGTCATTGGAGTATTTGCCTGTGGTTCACTTTCTTTGGATAGCTTATCAATGAGGACTTGGTAGGAATAAGATGAGAAGTATCTAAAGTTTGGCAAGTGTGAGCTTATCAATTTTCAGGCTCCTGAGATTCAGTACCTACTCAAGGGGGTGTGCTGTCCCCTCTGTCTACCAGGTCCAGTTCAGCACCTCCTAAAAGCCCTAAGTATGTACTGTTATCCCACTTTTAGAGATTAAGCAATTGAGGCTTAGTAAGCTCCTTAACTTGCTGAAGGTCCTCTGGCCTTACTATCATGGCAGATTAATTCCCTGGGTGTGTTGGAAACCCTATAGAGGCAAATGGCGGTCAGAGAGCTCCACGTACAGGTTTGCTTCCTCCCTGACCCATCCCACCACCCAATCACGGCCGTGGGAGGCGATGCGAGTCCGAAGGCGGAAGTGTCTGGATCCCCACTAATGAGGGAAAACAATTCCCTAAATGAAACATGGTTTACAGAGACACTGGCCCCAAAGGAGTAGAATGTATATATGTATGCCAAGCAGCGTCAGACCTTCTTTTCTTTTGGCTTTGGTTCACAGATTGTATTCTGAGGTTCCTCTGCATCCCACAAATGTAAACTTTGCTACTTGCTCTGTGTCTTCACTTTCCATGGATCCACTCATTTAGTCTACCTATGCATATCCCCATTTTGTAGGTGAAACAAGTGAGGTGTAGAGAGGTTGAATGACTTGGCCAAGCCACCCGGCTAGTACGCGGTGTGGGGAGATGCGTACTCAGCTGCTCTGCACCCTGGACAACACTACACTGACTCCCTTTACAGAGACGCTACCTGTTTAAGGCCACCCAAACTCCGTGCAGAAGGCTTGAAATGAGCGCTCAGTAACATCTTGGAAGAAACTGCATTTCCGGGCAACCTCCCATACTCTACACTCCACAAATGGCAGGGAGGCACTATGAAGACTTTGGATTGTCCTCTCCGAGTGATTCTCACAGAGGAGGGTAAAGTGTTGCAATGGTGGGGGGCAAGAGAGTACAATGCTTCTATTTTCTGTCCACAGGAGGAACACGTCAGTATTTCGGAGCTCAGTATGGACCATGGTCAATGTGAGGGGCCCAGGGCTCACCCGAATGGAGGTACCTGAGGGTGCTGGTGTCCACCGCTCAGGAGAGGTGTCCTGAGGAGTAGAGCCAGAGGCCGAGACGGAATGGCCCAGTGAAAGCTTGCCTGGGTCAGTACGGGCAGCCTGGCCTGTCCGAGTAGTCAGGCTGGATCTGTCTGGTGTGTTTAGATGGGGAGCTCTGAAGGTGGCTACCTGAAAAGGAGTTTGGGGCTCTGAGGTCTGGCGCCAGGAAGCCCACGATGAACACTCAGCCCCCTGTCCTGGTTCAAGCACATCTCACTCCAGGGCAGTTGCCATCAGTTCAACAGGTCCGGAGAAGGCCTGGTCTGAGTTTTGCGGCTGAGCTCCGAAGGGAGTGCAGAGCCCACGCTGGGTCACCCACAGGCCATTCTCTGCACACAGCTCTGGCTTTCTCGGGAAATCAGCTAACAGCTTTTTCTTGGCTTTGCTCGGCCTGCTAATGTAATAGTGCTTATTTTCAGAATCTTCGTGAGGCCGGGGGGAAGCCTCAGCGTTTCATTGTAAATCCATTATGTCTTCTTTGGTTAGAAATTATCCCTGACAAGCAGTCCCACAGCAAAGACAAGTCAGTATTATTTTGCGGAATCAAAAGGGGGATTGGCCACTTCTTTTATTATTTTTTTATTATGACTGTCCTCCTTTTGGTTATGACATTCGATGTATTATTTAGCTTAAGTGCTTGATTAAGGAAGAGCTGGTGGGGGGTGGAGAAGGAACTGGAAGGGGCAATTGCTCAGACTCTGGGCTTCCTGCTCTCCGTCTTGGTAGCTCGGACGGAAATAAACCGCCATGACCCTTTGGGGACCCAGACTTGTATCCTCGGCAAGGAGATCGCGTTCTGGCTAAGGGACCTTCTGGACGTTTCTGGGTCAGCAGAACCTTGGTGCCTTTCTTTCATACACCGGAACCCTTGTGTCTTTATTAAATATTAATTTGCTGTCAATAATTAAATGCTGATTATTTGATCTCTAATGGGGTCAGGATTCCCACAGTCCCATATTAGTGTAATAATGCAAAAGTAAAAATTGCCTGTCAGATGGAAAAAAAAATGTACTTATTATTCTTTCTTTGTTCGGAGTAAAATGGTTTGTCTTAAATTAAAAATTAAAGGCAGAATTTTCTTTAATCTTCGAATTAAATTAGTGCTAATTAGTTCTATTTTCTGTACAACATTCACATGCTAAAATCTCGGCCATTCCTTCAGCGTATTAATGGTGCCCTTTGGCTGTAATCAAGATTGTCTTACATTAAAAATGATACAGTTAACTCAATTATATTAAGATTCATTGTTCTCAAATCACAGGGTTATGACTAGAAGCTGTTGAAACTGTCGGAAGGGCTGAGATTGCCAGGGCGCAGAATAAAGTCATCCAACATTTTCATTTCAAAGTCCTAAATGCTGGTGCGAGGCTCGCAAAACATCCGAGGTACCCTGGGGTACCCCGGGGCTGGGTGGTGGGTGCGGGGACTGCATGCAGATCTCATGCCCATCCGGTGGAGATCGTGAAAAACATTCACTCTTCTCCTTTGAAAGAGGAGGAGTAGGAAAGGGAGAAAGTCCAAGCGAGCCCTCATTCTGGGATGACAGCGTATTTAGAGCTCCCTTGCTTCGTCCTCACCCGTCACTACCTCGGCAAGTGCTGCCTGCATCCGGAGTCAGGAAGTGACCACAGCAACACCACCAGTAAGAATTGCTTCTACTACTACTTATTGCTACTACGACTACTACTACTTATCGAGTATTACTATGTGTATCGCGTACTGGAATCCAAGTGCTATGATATCACTTCCTTTAAACAGTAGCCTTACAGAGCACTGTTATTAGCCTTATCTGATGCTCGGCTGAAGCTCAGAGAGGTTGACTAATTTTGCTGACCTCATACAGCTGGTTAAGTGGCACCATCTGGATTCAAACCCAGGTGTGTCTGAGTCTAGCATCCACACCCATAATCATACTCTACGATCACAGAAATTTATTTTAAAAATTTATTAATTTTATTTTTGGGGGTGGGGGGGAGAGAAAGAGAAAGTCACATGCATGCATGCATGCACACAAGCGGGGGAAGGACAGAGGAAGAGGGAGAGAGAGAATCTTAAGCAGGCTCCACGCCCAGGGTGGGGCTAGATATGGCTCGACAGGGGGCTCCATCTCACAACCGTGAGATCTTGACCTAAGCCAAAATCGAGAGTCAGATACTTAACCTACTGAACCACTCAGGCACCCCACAGGACTATTTTTAAGAGTCATTTTTGTTTCTACGACTGACAAAATACCGTGTGTGTGTGTGTGTGTGTGTTGAAAGAAGGAAGAAAGAGAAAAAGAGTCTAGAATTTTCCATCAAGGCAGCACACTCATGTGCCCATGACAGAAGAATGATCCGTCTTCTTCCTCTGGGACATTATGTTTGTGTAGAGTTGTGCAGAGAAGAAGGGGGAAGTTTCCATCACAAATCCTTACCATTGCATAAAAAATGTGTCCATTGTATTATCCGTATTTCTGAAAGCATCTGAAGGGCAAACTCTTACTTTCACATCGTCAGCCCAGATACCACCACATCACACAGGATCAAACCATAACCTGAACTCAGTTGCTAGGCCTTCCTATACACATTACCGAACGTTGTGATCTCTGTATGCAATGAACCTCAGCGTTTGGAGTTCTGTGATCATTTGTTTAGAATCTACACTGGTCATAATCTTGAAGAAAGGAAAATTCTCTGGGGATTTATGGCAGAGGTATTTCGTGCAGAATCTATCACTTGGGTGTCCAAAGCAATTGATTGAGCATCTTGTACATCGTAACCTCACTCGATCCCCACAACCACCCAGTGAGGTCAATTATGTCTGTTTCATAGATGTGACGTGGAAAGCGAGAGAAGTAAAACACGTCCCAAGGTCTCATAGCTGAAATTCTGTTTTAATCCGTATTCTACACGCACTCTTTCCATAGCCCCGGTCACCTGGATGTAGAAACTGTGTTTGGATTCTGACTTGGTACAAAACCACACGGAACTACAGGTATAGACCAAAGCCTAGTCTGTCATGCAGAGGATTCCATGTCCAACTAGGGCCACTAGGGGGAAGGGCCTCCTTGAGTGTCTCCTCAAGGACCTCATTCACTAAGTTGAATCACACATCAAAATTGACTGTTTGATGGGGCACCTGGTGTTTCAGTTGGTTAAGCGTCCAACTTCAGCTCAGGTCATGATCTCTTGGGTCGTGAATTCGAGCCCCGCGTCAGGCTCTGTGCTGACAGCTGAGTCTGAAGCCTGCTTCAGAATCTGTCCCCCTCAATCTTTGCCCCAGCCCTGTTCCCTCTCTCTCCCCTCTCTCTCTCTCTCACACAAAAATAAATAAAACATAAAAAAGAAGACTGTTTGAAGTACATCTGTATTTTGTTATGATTCCATACTTTTTCCTAGACTTCTTGAACAACTAATGCAGATTCTGATAACAGTGTTTCTAGTATGTGTCCCCTCTATATCTGTTCTTCAAAACTTCCAGGCCTGAATTCCAGGTATTGACCCCAAGGTGCAAGTCTAATTCTGAAGAAGAGAGCTGGGATATTGGATACAGAGCGGGTGGAGCCTGGCTTAACAGTGGTTCACCAGAAAATGCCTATGGGCTTTGACAGAGTTTGTGGTTCCTCGAAGGCTACATTGTTAATGATCTGCTGCTCCTGCATCATTAGTCATTGTATGGTATCTGAAACAAGGGACAAATATCCGGTCTCTGAGTGAGGAAGTGGAAGAAAGGAAAACACACAAGTCACATACAGAGAAATACAGAGTAAATGTAACGGAATCAGTGACAGAAAGGGAGCGTGGAAGACAGACAAAGATGAGGGAGAGAGAGAGAGAATATGAACCAGGAGTAAAGGAAAGAGGTTGGTGCAGAGACAATTACCTTTGGACTCCCTTACACTGCAATAATGATAACTGGCAAAATAAATACGCATTGGTTCCAGAGGATAAATGTTTGTGTCTCCTGCCCACCCCATCCCCCCAACCCCCTACCCCTCTAACCCCCTGCGCAGAATTCGTATGGTGAAATCAGTCCTCAAAGGTGATGGTATTAGAAGGTGGGGCCTTTGGAAGGTGCTTACGTCATGAGGGTGGAGCCCCATGAATTAGATCAGTGCCTTATAAAAGAGGCTCCAGGGAGATCCTTAATCCCTTCCACCATGATCCAGGAAATAAGCCCTCACCAGCCACCACGTTGAACATGCTGACACCTTGATCTTGAAGTTCCCAGCTTCCAGAACTATGAGGAATAAATTTCCATTGTGTCTAAGCCACCCGTGGTATAGTGGTATTTTGCTATAACACCCTGAACAGACTACGACAATTAGTTTCATAATTTCAATGAAAAAATCTTTCTTTTGTACACGCTTATTTAACTGGATTTCTGGATCATCTTTCTTGCACAGATTATTCCCGTAACCAGTCCTGATTTTCAGTGTTCATTCTATTGCAGTGGATCTACAACTTCATGCTACATTCAAAGCAAACTGAAAAGGGAATCTTTCTAGATTTTTCCCGTCTGACTTTCCAGATCTGTTAGAGTTGTCTTGCTTTTAATTCACAGCAATAGATATGTTTAGCGACTCTCTTTTCCAACTTTTCCAAAGTGTTTGTTTTTGGAGAAACAAACTTCTTTTCTTATGTTTGTATTTAATCGATGGTGTGATACTTTATTAAGTATGCGATTAAAAACACGGAGAATTGGCACAAGGGAATTTGCCCACATGCATAGCCAGGCAACGGGAACCATGGTGTGCAAGCAGACTATTGGCACAGGAGTTCAGGGTGTGGAGGAATCAGTCAGTGTTTTTCAGAGGGACTGGAGAGTGTCTTAATCCAGTGAGTCAGTTAAATGGAGGTCGGATAAAAGCACTTTCTTTACACGTGGGGCATGGCTGGGATGGGCGCTGGTTGGGGGTCTGAGCATCTCTTTTCGCCATGGCAAATCACATTTTTGTCACGGTTATCAAAGCAGTGCCCCTAGGCTCTCCTCCGGTCACCATTTTCTCTTCTGACTTTTCACCTAAACTTTCAATTGCGCATGCTTAAAAGCAGAAGCAGATTTCTGAGTTAGAGGGCGTTTTGAAATTAGACACCGAATGCCCAATTTTCAAGTCCTGAATTAAATGTTGCAGCACCATTTTCAGGGGTTAAAAATAATCATGAAATAAAGATGTGTGCTTAGCGACCAGAGGGAGTGTCGTCTTCAGAAGTTTTAAGGAATTTCTGCTGCGTGGAACGTACCTGGGGCCAGATTGAAGGAAGGCTAGAGCCAGATCCCCACATACCCTTCGGAGGAGGTGACCCAGTAGCCTGGCAAGAAAACACTGGAGAGACTTCTGCTGTCCCGTCTCCTAATTTAGAATGGCAGCGGTCGACTGCGAGGAAGATGTTTGCTAGTCAGGAGCGTGGAGCTGCAGTCAAATTTGATGCAATATGTCACTGATGTATGAATAAGCTGCTTAAAGCTCCCGCACAGAAAGCCGGTGGGGGCCAGAACTTCTTTGGTTCCAAGCCAAAGGTCATGGGGCAGGGGTGGCTGAAACATACATGAATCCAAACAAACCTGATATGGACTAGTGGCCTTGCAGCACCTCCCAGCAAACACCAGAATGTGCAAAGGTACTTCCTCCCATTGGGAGTGCTCTCAGGTCGGGCCCTCCTTCCAAGGCTCCCAGGCTGCTTCATCTCTGAACGAATCATACAAAATTACATCTGCCAGACCCACATCTTACACTCTGAAAGGAAAATTCTAAGCCCATCAGGTGGACAGTGAGACAATCCAAAGGGAATGTCTTCAACCACCCTCTCTTTTGATAAACATCTGGTCTTGAAAGAGCTTTCATCATTCAAGAATAAGAATATGAAAAACAACAATAACAGAAAAACATCTATTCAAAGCGGTCGGTCTATGACATCAAAAAGAAAAACGTAGCTCTGGATGGGCGCAGAAACAGAAAGTGAACAGTTTACTTTTTTTGCTTCGGATTTTGATAAATTCAATGTGGGAGGACCCAAGACGGAGAAACGAATGAAGCTGACAGAAAAGCAAACCTGCTAAAGGGAGCTGGAGACGACAGAGAAAGAAGGCAGTCATTGTCATGGCAAAAGTTAAATTGTATGAGAAATCCTAAGGGAAAAAAAAAAGCATTGCAGAAAACTTTGGTCAGTGATGGAGAGGACACACGCGAGACTGTGTCCTAAAATGTGAAGCAACAGGATAAAGAGATGAAGTGACCAAGCTGTAAGCTGGTAGATGTGAAAGGCAGAGAACAGAAGTCTAAAATACAGATATTTTGGCGTTTCCAAAATAGGAACCAGAAAAAAATGGTGACACGAGACACAAATCTAAAAAAACACACAAACAAAAAAACCCCCTCGACTTTCAAACTGAAAATAGCTAGACGCAAAATTCATTTTAAAAGCAACTGATGGATTTATCCTATTGTAACCTTGAATTGTGAAGGCAAAGAAAATGCCCTACATGCATCCATGTAGAAAACAAACAAAATCAAATTTTCTAAAATAGATTAGTCTGACCACATTCTTCTCCACCACAAAACTAAAATTCAGATGGCAATGGGGGAGTGACTGTTGTGTCGTAAAGAAGAACATGTTATGAGCCAGAAATTCCAGAAATTCTGTATCCAGCTAAGTTATCATTCACTATAGGTACAACAGAAATACATTCTCAGACACCCAGTTTTCAGGAAGCCCAGTGGTTTTCAGGGTTTTGTTTTTGTTTTTGTTTTTGTTTTGATGGTTTAAGAAGAATACCGTCTACGATGTCTTTGCATATTTTAACGTATTGGAATTTTGCATCATAAGTGATAATAGTTACAAATGATATAAAAAGTGAACATTGACTTTTTTCTTAAAGTCAGATCTATTAAAGTATAACATACATTGAGGCAAATTCCCTTTCTTAGATGTATGGTCTGATGGGTTTTGAGAAATGCATGTAGTCAGGTAGTCACCATTTCAGCCAAGACACAGAATATTTTTGTCATCTCTGAAAGTTCCACTTGGTAGTCAACTTCTTCTTCCACCCCAGCCTTTGTCAACTACTGATCTAATTTCTGTCTCTATAGTTTTGCATTTTCCAGAGTGACATGTAAACGAAATCACCTAGTACATGGCCTGTAGCCTCTCATTTCTTCTATGCAGCATGATGCATTGGTGAGCCATCCGTGCTGTTACACGTATCAGGAATTTGTTCATTTTAATTTCTGAGTACTATGCCATTGTATGGCTATGCTGCCATTTGTTTACTTGCTTACCAGTTGAGTGTATTTGGGTTGTTTCTGTTTGTTTGTTTGTTTGTTTGAAGACTTTGAACACAATTTCTATGAACTTTGTATACAGGTCTTTGTATGGACATATGTTCTCATTTCTCTTGGATAAATACTGAGGACAGGGATGGCAATGTCATACAAATATTTTCAAAATAAACTCTTCACTTCACTCTTTTAAAATACAACTGATGGGGGGTGCCTGGGTGGCATGGTCGGTTAAGCGTCCGACTTCAGCCAGGTCACGATCTCGCGGTCGGTGGGTTCGAGCCCCGCGTCAGGCTCTGGGCTGATGGCTCAGAGCCTGGAGCCTGTTTCCGATTCTGTGTCTCCCTCTCTCTCTGCCCCTCCCCCATTCATGCTCTGTCTCTCTCTGTCCCAAAAAAATAAATAAACGTTGAAAAAAAAATTTTAAATACAACTGATGGAATATAAAAAATAATAGGGATTTGTTACCTGCTGTGGCCTATAATAAAACAAGCTTTTGAAAACAATTAGAACTTTTGCATTACTGCCTTTCTGCTTTCCCTTCCACATTTATTCTATGTCCTTCCAGAGTTGTATCGTAATGTAATATATTTTTAGGCTTGAGAGTCTTTTATTGACTATTATGACTCCTTACTGGCTTTTAGAACTATATAGAACACTTGCCTGTTATACTTCAACACAGCCAAAAAAATGTACATAAATATAAATCTACATATTTTTATTTCCTAGCAATGTGTGGCTTTAAGGGTTAAAGGATTTATTCTGGATTGACTTGCCATTATAATAATTATGAGTGTGCACCTGATCCAAAAACATGAATATATTAAAACATTTGAAAGAAATAAACACAAACAGTAGTTTTATTGGGAAAGTATCTTAATAAGATGAACAGAAAGTGCTGACTTTATGATTTCTTGTCTAAAAGAGCTTCCCTAATATCACATATTTCAAAATAACCTGTTTCATGCCTAGGAGGTTTATATCATGGAGGAATACACCATAGGAAAATACTAGATATGTGAGATGTATGGCTAAAGATGCATGTAAAAGAGTGGTGGGAAAAACTTGTCTGAAGCCTCATTCAGAGGTGAATTCTCAAGCAGATAAATTATTTTAAAAAGTGTATATGGTAGCGCAGTCGGTTAAGCGTCTGACTTCAGCCAGGTCACGATCTCGCGGTCTGTGAGTTCGAGCCCCGCGTCAGGCTCTGGGCTGATGGCTCAGAGCCTGGAGCCTGTTTCCGATTCTGTATCTCCCTCTCTCTCTGCCCCTCCCCCGTTCATGCTCTGTCTCTCTCTGTCCCACAAATAAATAAAAACGTTGAAAAAAAAATTAAAAAATAAAATAAAATAAAAAGTGTATATGGAATTTGAATATCTGGAAAATGATTGTATTCACACTGCCTAGACCCATAGAGCCCTTGAAAAGTCTTGGAGTTCCCCAAAGTAAACATAACCAACTCTGAAGGCCTGTGCCATGGCCAGGCAAACAAAACAAAGCAGTTACAAATGGAAAATATGTTCTGTGAAAATATTAGTGGTTAAATTTAAGCCCAGGATCAAGTTTAAGATTTGGTTATAAAAAGAAACTCCTACATCATTAGCCTTGATAAAGGCTATTCTAGTATTGACATAACCACAATTTATCTGTTTTAAATCAGCAAAGAACTCAGCTCAAATAGTAAAATATAAAATTGAACAGAGCACAGGAAAACCTCAGGAAACATTAGAAAAACATAGAAGTACATCAGTTAT
The DNA here is from genome assembly GCF_018350175.1 of Felis catus. NCBI lineage: Eukaryota > Metazoa > Chordata > Mammalia > Carnivora > Felidae > Felis > Felis catus. Next base: position 71,674,735 of record NC_058377.1, read on the forward strand.
TATAAGAAACACAAATTGGTTACAAGATTATATTGAGTAAAAATCTCAAATTGTGAAAAACAACCTCACTTGTATATGAAAAAAGTGACTCAGAGAGAGGCAAAGCAAATGTTTGAATAGTATAAAAGCTAAACAAATACAAATAAAAGCAAATTAGGGACTGCATTATTTTTAAAAATCAAAATAATCAAGAAAAAATAGGATAAGAAGTATATTTTTATTTATATAGGCTCTACAGTGCAACAAAATTATAATTGTCAACCACACTTAAAATTATACAAAGAAAAAACCTGATGAAAACAAAGAAAGTATGAAACATTTACCAAAATTGATTAAAAATGAATAATAATGTACAGCATGGTGACTATATTAACAATTAAAAAAAAAACAGTGGACTTGGGTCAGGTTGGGAATTTCATCCTGATTATGTAACATCTGAAAAACAGTGAATAATATATTAAGATATAAACTATCATTTTGATAGTCACAATAAAACTTTTGCTATTTTGGGAAAAATATAAATAACCAGAATTTATTCAAAAAGAAGTAAAAATCATGAACAGAAAATAAATGAAGATAGAATTTTTAATTTTTTTGAATGTTTATTTATTTTTGAGACAGAGAGAGACAGAGTGCAAGTGGGGGAGGGGCAGAGAGACAGGGAGACACAGAATCTGAAACAGGCTCCAGGCTCTGAGCTGTCAGCCCAGAGCCCGATGCGGGCTCGAACCCACAAACTGTGAGATCATGACCTGAGCTGAAGTCGGACGCCTAACCGACTGAACCACCCAGGCGCCCCAGGATAAAATTTTTAAATCATTGCCAGAGTTTTAATTTAAATAAAAACACTGGGCCATTATGATTTTTATGATTGTCTTTCCAATTGTCAAACAAATTGTTCCAGCAAATTATTCTAGAAGATACAAAAAAGTGACAAATTTCCAAATTGATTTAATTAAGTAATCATAGTTTCAAAGTCAAAGCGTGGATAAAAAGCAAGACAAAAAAGTAAGGAAATAGAATGAATACTGTTGAACTCACGCAAGTCAGGCACTGTTTGAAACTCTTTAAGTATAAGACAGACAGGGAAAGAAAGAAAGAAAAAGAAAGAAAGAAAGAAAGAAAGAAAAGAAAGAAAGAAGAAAGAAAGGAAGACAGAAGAAAGAAAGAAAGAAAGAAAGAAAGAAAGAAAGAAAGAAAAAGAAAGAAAGAAAGGAAGAAAGGAAGAAAGAAAGAAAAGCAAGCTAATGGGCCAGCAGACCAGAAAAGAAGGAAAGGGGGGAGGAAGAAAGGAAATATCTGATTAAAATCACTTATATTATAAAAGAAAAATTTCAAAATAAAATACCTACTATTCAAAACCAGTAACATATTTTAAGGCACATGTATCATGGCTAAGAAAAATCTATTATAAGCATGCAAGGATGGCTCAATAGACATTCCTGACTTGCAAACTCTCTATAGTGGGAAAAGGAGAATTTATCCTTGAAATGACAAAGACACTCTCTTAAAGGGTAACGTAGAAAACTTTTTTTTTTCCCAACGTTTATTTATGTTTGGAACAGAGAGAGACAGAGCATGAACGGGGGAGGGGCAGAGAGAGAGGGAGACACAGAATCGGAAACAGGCTCCAGGCTCTGAGCCATCAGCCCAGAGCCTGACGTGGGGCTCGAACTCACGGACCGCGAGATCATGACCTGGCTGAAGTCGGACGCTTAACCGACTGTGCCACCAAGGCGCCCCACGTGGAAAACTTTAAAATAGCAGAAGAATTTATACCAAAATGAACACAAGTTTCCCCACCATTTATGTTTACTATTTTTAAAATGCATTTCTTCAACCTCCAGTCACTCACTACAACAATGAATACACAGTTGACTGAAAAAAAGGACATAAATTTTTCATTTTTAGATTAAAGATATCTATCTCCCTGGTAATCATCTCAACCTATGCAAGGAAATTATTATATCTAGTAATATTAATGCTTTAAAAATGTATAAAAATCAGTACTTACCCTACATATCAGCAATAAACAGTAAAAACAGAAAATATTCCATTTCTGAAAGCAGCAAAATACCCACAAAAGTAAGCAAATAAACAGAAATACGTTTAGCAAGAAATGTATGAGGCTTTTATTAAGAAAATAATATGGAGTTCTACTTCTGGCAAGATGATAAACCAAGATACTTGAAATCCCCTTCTGCTGCAAGCACTTAGAAATGCTGGATTCACTGTAAAGGGGGAAATGTAAATTCTTAGCTAAGTTCTGAAGAAAGAAAGGAAAATCCTTGGAGGCAGACAAGACAAAGAGAGTGAAAATCAGAGTGATGAGTGGAGGAACTGATGCTATGGTTGTCTGGGGTAAGTGAATGAATTCAGGGTTGTGGATTCCATACACCCTGGATTTTAACATGCTAGCAGAGTCTGGAGGTGAGGATTCATAACTAGGCACTTGGGGCATACAGAGTGGGAATCCTGCAGGAAGCAGGGACCCTTGAAGGATATCTCCCTACGTGTAAGAAGCAGAGCAGGAAAAATTAACCTAGCAAAGGGGCACATTGAGAGGAAAGGATAGCTGTCTTTGACTGAGTCCTTACAGAAGAAAAATAAGCTCCCCTGAGAAATCTAAATGTTAACTTTGCTTCTTGTGTGAACTTGGATTTGAAATTTACACTACCCATGAAGCCTATAACTATGGGTTGGAGAAACTGTTCCCCAGTTATCTTTGTGATGCCTTGCAAAGGTAAATTCAAAACCTCTCTGAAGAAAACATTCCCACATCTCAGACTACATGGTATTATCACCAAGGCCACTGAAGTTGAGCTCACAATTCAAAATACACACACACACACACATGCACACACACACACACACACACACACACACACGGTTGACTGTGAGTTGTAGTCAGAAAACAGGAAGATTAGAACCCCAATAAACTCAAAACAATCTGAAAAAAGTCCATAAAAAGTATGCTCAAAATGGGTAGAGATGTAAGTACTACACTTAAAAAAAGAATAACAAAATATTAAGAAGATCTACTAGGCAGGTTTTTTCTAAATATCCACTATAACTTAAAAACATGAAAAATATAATCCTTGACATCAAAAACTCTGTTGGCAAAAACAGAAGTTTAGACACTAATGAAAAGAGAATGAGTGTGTTGGATGACCAATGTGGGTAAAATAGCCAAAGAGAAAGAGATGGAAAAGACAAACGAATGTTTAAGAGAGATAAGTAATTTAAAAACACAGCAGTCAACTAATAGGTGTTATAGATGGAGAGAATAAAGAGAATGTGGGAGTGGCAAAGGCCAAAGAGATAGCTAATAACAACCATTTTTCAGAACTGAGAATTAAATGAAACCTTGGATTTAAGAAGTTCTGATCAGAATGAGTAGAACTAAACCAGCCTTTCGCCATAGTAGTAAAAGTGTGGACCACCCAAATCAAGACAAATATCTTAAAAGTAATCATAAAGAAAAGACTTTGAAAACAAATAAGTGATAACTTGAATGCCAAACCTTTCAACTACAAAAATGGAGACCAGAAGATAGTGAAATACTGCTTCCAAAATACCGATAAAAGTTATGCATCAACATAGAATCTATGCACATCTACACTACTATTCGAAAGTAAGCATTGTAAAATATCTTAATGAGAATAAAAGCAGAGATTTTGATATATGCTCACAGACATTGGATCTAATGAAAGATTTAATGAAGAATGAACTTCAGGAAGAAGGCAATTAAATGTAGAAGAATGGAGGGGGTGCAGAAAGCAATAATTTGCTTAAAGGAAATGAGAATTTTTCAATGGTGGTGAAAAAACCCCAAATAAATGGAGAATTGTATCAAGGTGTTACATGGGAAGAATCACTGTAAAACTATCAGTTCCTTGAAATCAATGCTTAATTACATTCTAATTTACATAGCTTTAGCTTTAAGATGTGATTTTTTTCTTTCTTTTATATTTCTTTGTATATGATTGTTTTCCTCTAGTATACCCAAGGCATTCACCTAGTTTTCAGGAAGGAGATGAAGGGGTGCAGTTAGTATCCTAACAACAGTGGGTATTCAAAGAGTTAATATTTGGCTTTCAACCCAGAACAGCAAAATAGAACAGAAGTACAGAAATTATGAAAACAGAAAAAGATTGCTAACTTTCTTTACCAGTTCCTTCAATATGTGAAAAGGTGGGCCTGTCAGACCAGATGACAGAAGTTTATCTAGGGGAGGTCTAGCTCTGATAGGTAGAAAAAGAGGAAAGATTTCCCCTTCCATCCTGAGGGCTTTGTGGGGATAAAGAAGAAGAGTGTTTAAGTTTCCCATTTCCCTGCTCACCTCCTGCAATGCCCAACCTCAAAGTGGAGAAAGGGGACGTAAGAACACCCAAATGTGTTTCTGTGGACATCAGTCCAAGAGGCACTTTTCTCTAGGAATCCTTGGAAGGTGCACCTTCTAAAAGCCTTTCGGAAAAGCCCTCTATGAGACACCATCCTACAAGGTACGGAATTGACAGAGTAGCAGATCAGCGGGAGACAGAATACAGAAAGCACAGGCAGTGTGCTCTGCTTGTGGCATGTGTGTGGGAGGTTCTAGAGTTCTCCTGTGCCCTGAGAACCTCCATGGACTGTGAAAGACCATAGCCAGTCCAAAGACGCCTCTGCACACAGGATCGAAAAAGGCTGTTTTGAGCTCTTCCCCCGCCCCTTGTTAGTTTTTCTATTTCATTTGGCATTTATTTATTTGCATGTTCTATTTTAATTTTTTGATTGGTCTTACTGGAGAAATTTATCTTCTCTCGTAGATGATTTTGTCATTCTGACAGGCTCTCCTTCTTGATCGATTACATCCACAGGTACCCTCTGGAAGTTTCCAAGCCCAAACTTCCTGACAATCTGAACCTCCTTCTTCTGCTGAGAGGAATAGGAAGTAGGAGTTTGGAACTGATATTCCAGACCCCCTAGCCCATCCAACTTGTTCAGTTCATGATGTTCCGTTTTCATTCTCTTTCCTGATCCAGGTCCCCTGCCTGGAAGTCCTTCAGGGACAGAACGGTTCCTTGGCGCTTTTCTCCCCACTTTCCTCCTTTGGCTACTGTCACCTCTGTCTGGTGAAGTCGTCCAGGTCAACTGCTCTCATTAATTAATTTAGTAAGTATATTGCTGCTGGGAGAGTCATAACCAGGTCTGAAGAGCGTGGAAGGGTAGCAAGAACTTGTATGAAAGTTCACTATATTCCCTTGGAAACAGCCACTCCTGCTCTAGCATGTGACCTGTTAGGTTCGCTAAAAGTTTCTGTTACTCAGGGTTAACTGCCTCTGGCATGGCACTTTCCACTTCCTTCAGAGCACCACTGAGAGCTGGGTCCAGCCTTTCAAAGTCAAATTAGATTTTCTTCTCTGTGACTTATGCTGCTGATATTTTTAATATTGCCTAAAAGCAGGGCTGAAGGCATGGGTTCCTTAGCTAATTGTGAGCTTCAAGTGGACATGACTTCAGAAGATTTGGATCTAAATCTCAGCCTGCCTTTGTCTAAATATGTGGCCTCAAACAACTGGCTTAATTTCTCTGAAACTTCATTTCTTTATCTGAGAAGAGAGATCCACATAATTTCCTCACTGTCTAAGATAGCACAATTCTTAACACACAGTGCTCAATAGATGTTTATTGAGTCTAGTCTAGTTGAAGTGCCAGGATTTTTTTAGGATCTGTCTTGAAGGTCTGTTTCCTTGTGACTCAGGTCTGTGCAATTCGATTATCATTTAGTGAATACCTAATACTGAATCCTAGGTACTGCGCACAACATGGAGGTATGGAGGTCCTCCATGTTGTCCCTGGTCAGATCTGGTCCCTGGTTCTGACCTCCTAGTCCAGTAAGAGAGGGACAGAGAGTTTGAAGGCACTGATAGAGGGAGGCCTTAAATGGATATGGCAGCTTTGTAATGTGCCTAATTGGCTAGGCTGAACTACATTTCCCAGAATTCCTTTGTCTCTACGTTTCCAGTTAGGATGGCCAACCAGAGAAATTCTTGTGGGGAAGCAGCCATTTTATTGCCCACACCCATTGTCATTCATTTGCTGGCTCACCTCCCGGGTGTGAGGCAACAGCCAGGCTTGCCACTGCTCTTCGCTTCCGGGATCTTTCAGTTTTTCAGACTCCTGGGCCAGGTGTGTGTGTGTGTGTGTGTGTGTGTGTGTGTGTTAGCTCCTTGACAAAGCTCCCTTGGTTTTGTGGGACATGCATATCAACCAGGTCAGAGAACTTGAGGTCATAACAATTGTACTGGTTTTGGTCTGTCCTTGTGGGCTTCAGCTTATGTGTTTAGGTTCTGGTTTGTTCTTTCTCTTTCCCACTGTACATCCGTCTTCCCTTCCTAACTGTCTGCCCTGTAGCATTTGAGCTCAGGACAAAAGCTCAAGCTCCGGTGAGGAGGACAGCCATGTAGAGACTGCTTAGTGAGCTCCTAAAAGGTTCTGCTTCTCTGATTGAGCATTGACTTGTACATCAAGCCAGAGTTAGGGACAGGGACAATGAGAAGAGTTTCAGAGGGGCCATTGTCTGCCCATAGTGCCCTAGTGAAGCTGGCATCCAGGCTCAATGGAGATTCTGGAGCACGAAGATTTCAATCATTTCAATCAATTTCAATTTAAATCCCTCCCATATTGTACAACCTTGACTTCTAACTTTATTTTAGTTGTGGAGTGCCTTTTTTTTCAGTAGGCTTCACACCCAGTGTGGAGCCCAGCGTGGGGCTTGAACTCACAACCCTGAGATCAAGACCTGAGCCGAGATCAAGAGTCACACGCTTAGCCAGCCGAGCCAGCCCGGCACCCCTGTGGAATGCTTTTTTAAAATGAAATCTTACGCAGGTGCTCAATACAAAGGTCAGATTTTGAATTGTGTCTCCCCAAAGCAAATGTTCATGTCTCAACCCCTGGCACCTGTGACTGTAGCCTTATTTTTGAAATAGGATCTTTGTAGATATAGTCGATTTAAGAGAAGGTCATAGTGGATTAGGGTGGACCCTAAATGCAATGACTGATGTTTTATAAAAGGAGAGAGAGATTTGGAGATGCAGACACAGACACACAGGAAAGAAGGCCAGACAAAGACGGAGGCAGAGGCTGCAGTGATGTGTCTGCAAGCCAAGGAATGCCAAGAGTTGCTGGCAACCTCCAGAAGCAACATGGAGCAGCTTCTTTCTCACAGCCTCCAGCAGCAACCAACACAACCAACACCTTGATTTCCGACGTCTAGCCTCCAGAGATGCAAGATAAGACAATTCTGTTCTTTTACACCATGCAAATGGGGGCGTTTTGTTACCGCAGTCTTAAGAAACCGATGCATAGGTCAAAGCCAAGCTAAGTTGCAATACAGTCCCTCCACTTGTTCTCATCTATTCCGCTAAACCCAGGGAGCTCTTGAGATACACATGTAGAATGCAGGGGCTCCTCAGGAAAAGCTTCAAAGTTTCTGCTTTAACATTTTCTGGTTCAACAGTCCCCAAGCTCTGCTGTTGGGCTCATCACAGTGGGGGACCTTGTGGCCCTGACCCTCCAACCCCTGCAACACCCTGCAAGGTGAGCCTTTGACTGCTTCTGTAAAGTAGGATGGCGTCTTAGACAGCTACGTGTTCAGGGCAGGCCTGAGATTCCCAGAGTTAATCAGCCCTCTGAGGACCCCAGCCCGGCCGCTCCCCAAGCCTGGCGAGCACCCCAAAGGCGTGATTATCTGATGGTTCTTGCACAACCAGCACCGGGGCCTTTTGCTTAATTAATCACAGAAATGTTCCTGCCTCTTCAGACAACAAAATAATGAGCAGGCCTGTGAGAGGTTCAAAGACTGCGGGAAAAACACGCATTCCCCGAGGAAAGGGCCCGCTGGAACAGGGAGGTCAGAACAATCCCTGGGATCTATTAGAACTCCTGCCTGCATTTTGTTGCGCGCCCCCTTTAATATAAACATAATGACAGTGTAAATGTGTGTATAGAGAAGATTAACACATACACCATTTGGAATTTAGAGCCAGAAAATGCTGAGTGTTGAGAAGAACTGTAGAGATCACCGGGTTAACTTGCTCTTTTTATAGATAAAGACACGGAGGCCCCCGCAGGTTAAGTGACTTGCCTGGAGCCATGTGGCTAGAGGGTGACAGAGCCCGCCCAGGCCCCAGATGCCCTAACTCTAGTCTGTACAGGCGAGGATGGGGCGCCTTGAGATAGAGGATCAAAATCAAGGACAGAGGTTAGACAAGAACTTGCCAGAGTTAGAGGGCTGATGTCAGATCAGAGCACAAAGCACGTCAGAAGGTGGAGGGAATGATAAGGCACCAACAAAGTCAGAGCGTGGAGGTCAGGTGAGAGATTGCAGAACAGTCAGAGGGTGAGGCCAGATTGGTTACAGTCCATGGCGTGCGCCTGAGACTTTGGCTGTTCTAAGTTTAGATGAGGCATGAAATCTATTTTCAAGGGGTGCAAGACAGTTCAAGAAGTGAGGAGAATACATCTTGAATACCGGAAAAGAGCTGTGTCAGCTCTGAAGGAGTAAATGCAGAAGAGGTTTCCAGGGACGAGGGGACCCTTCCAGATGCAGTGGCATTGATGTAGGAGGTGTTCAGTTTTGAGAAGCCTGGGGAATGGGTGCGTCACGCAGAGGGAACTGGAGCAGGGTGTGATGGAAGAAAACTCTGGAGAGGTAGGGAGATTGGGAATTGAGATCGATGGGAGCAGAAGGTATGTGAAAGGAGGCCCAAGTAAGCAGGGCCGACTGAGAAGGGCTTTCCCAGGAATGTGGACGCTATTTAGAAGGCAGTGAGAAGCCACTGACAAGGCTACTGTGTATGTCATGTTCAGACTGTGTCTCACACCAGGGTGCCATGTCTATGGGGCCGCCATTCACATCTACGCATAACGGGCGAGGGCCTGAGGGAAGGGGCAGAGCTTCACTCTAGGCCTCTCTGCTGAATCCTAGAGCAGCAAGGGAAGCCCCTTCCTCCATAAACCCACGCTGGCTCCATGGCCGTGAAAATATTCACTAGGAGTCACATGTGTCCAAGGCTGTGCTCTAGGCTGGCCATTCTCTAGATGTCCCTTGACGCTGCTTCCCAAGCCTCCCCAGCTTGGAGGCCCGGTGCGTGTCCCCACTCTGTCACACAAGGCCGTGCAGAGGGTTAGGGTTGCACAATGAGCTAGGAACGTGTTTCGTGGGTTTTTTTTACTCAAAGGCTGACTTTGCCACTAACAGTGTTTAGCAGTGTTCTGCTTTGGGAACTATATTCTGGCAGCTGTGTGCAGGATGAATCGGAGGTGGTAAGACTCAAGTTTGTGAGCTGAGCAAAGAAACGATGGTGACAATTCAGGAGGCTGGTATGAGATCAGCATATGAGGAAGGAAGGCGGAAAGGGCACAGGAAGCTTCAAGGTAGAATCGCAGACTTCCTACCTGACACGATCTTCTTTTTTAAATTTTTTTTTTCAACGTTTATTTATTTTTGGGACAGAGAGAGACAGAGCATGAACGGGGGAGGGGCAGAGAGAGAGGGAGACACAGAATCGGAAACAGGCTCCAGGCTCTGAGCCATCAGCCCAGAGCCTGTCGCGGGGCTCGAACTCCCGGACCGCGAGATCGTGACAAGGCTGAAGTCGGACGCTTAACCGACTGCGCCACCCAGGCGCCCCTTGACACGATCTTCTTGTCTGACTCCCTAGATGATCTCAGTTTACACATCTCACTTCCGTGCCTCATTTGCATATAGAGCCAACAGAACAACTCCGGGAACACACATCTCCTATATGTGCAATTTTGAGTTTTGGGGTAAAAATACTTGTAAGAAAGATTAGGCGTAGGGCCGAAACCATGTGGTGTTTCTTTTTCCCTACGTTTATTTATTTATTTTGAGAGAGAGCAAGAGAGCGCAAGGTAGGGGCAGAGACAAAGGGAGAGAGAGAATCCCAAGCAGGTTCCGTGCTATCAGCACCGAACCGTGAGATCATGACCTGAGCTGAAATCAAGAGCTGGACGCTTAACCGACTGAGCCACCCAGGGGCCCCACACCATGTATCGTTTTAACTGCAAATCATAAAATGTTGAGAAGAAGGATGACTTGACTCCTTTAGAAATGTGTGGTACGCCCAGAACGAAGCAAAAGAAGATCTGTCTCTTTCTCCCCGAGGAGGGAGCTGGAGGCTGTGGGTTGCAAGGCTGTGGGCAGAGTCTGTATCTAAGGAGACAGACATTCCCAGCAGCTGGGCAATTGGTAGGCCAGGAGTGACCCAACTGGGAACATATAAGGAGAAGTTGTCAATGAACACAAGTGTTTACAAGGCCCAAAACACCGTCACCGAGAAGCCTGCAATGGCCCAACCACATAACCCAAAGGAGGCTCCTGTGCCACGGAATGCATCATGGGGGAGGAAGGAAGGCACACAGGTAGGTAGGTGGTCAGTGACCGCTGGCCCCTCCAAGTTTTGCCACTGGCGTGAGAGACTGGAGGACCTGACTTTGTTCTCAGTCAGCCATTAGTTAGTGGTATAAATTCCAGTCTCTTTGAATCTCGGCTTCTACCATTTAAAAATTAGGGTTTGAAATGGCTCCAGGTAGTATCTAAAGGTTCTTTCAACTTTGAAAGAGTATGATTTTTTATCATCAAAGATGAAGCAACTCTGAACTGCCATGAAGACAGTGCTCTGTCTTAAAATACTTCCTAAAAAGTCTTTGCAAGTAGATTTTAGGCTGTATCTCTATCATTCTTCCTAACTCCAATGGCTGGGCCTACGCTCTTGTGACCTAGAAGCAGGTTAGTCATGGAATTGGAACTAGGGCCTTTGGGACACTGTGTTGCCTCATTTAAATAGTGTTGGTGATGAACATAACATTTGGATGTGTTCAGCCCCGGGCGCACCTCAGACTCAATTGGGAAGATTTGAGAAAACAGTCATGCCTGGGTCCCATCTCCAAAGAGTCTGCCTTCATTGGGCAAAGTGTACCAGGTCTTTCTTCCCTCTCCTCCTCCTCCTCCTCTTGCTCCACTTCTATCTTCTTGGGTGATTAGAAGGTACAACAAAAGGTGAGAGTTAATGTGACAGCTCACTGGATGTCCACAAGTTGCATCTAATAACCCCAGTGCACTTCATTAGCGCTAGTGCTGGTCATTGCCCTGTTTGAGCCACCTACGGGGTTTGGTAGGTGAGAGAGTGGCGATTACCTGGCAATGTTTGCCATGCCACTGGACAGGGGAGTGAAGGCTCACTGGACAGGTGATCACCATGTCTGAGTGGAACAGGGCCTTGGGAAGAGCTCTTGCACTCTGGATCTGCTAAATGGCAGAATGTAGTAGCTTCTGATTGATCTCGGTCACATGTCAATTGCAGGCCTTTTCACAAATTTCGTGCAGAAGGGGGTGTTCTATGGCCTCAATACCAGGCTCGCTTTATCTTTCCGCACGACACTTAGCCCAGCGATGATCTTAGGGAATTTCTTCGTATGATTCTTTGGTTAGTGTTGACTACAGGGTCTGTCAGGAGGAGGACGTGTGCCCACCGTTGCATGTGCAGAGCTCAAGGGCTCAATAAAAAGAGGCCAAATGCACGCATGAATGAAGACATCCTGTCACAGGGACTGGCATTCGAAGCTTCCTTGGAGGATCGGGTCGTGGGTCAGGGACAAGCTTTGTACTTCCTGCTGGCTGAGGTACTGGGTGACGCAGCCAGAGGCAAGCTGGGCTTACCGACTGTTCTGGCTCTTCCAGGCACAGCTGCGTCCTTGTTGTAGTGGCAACTGTCCCAAAGAAGTCAAAGACGTGACAGAAGACAGGAAGAGGATGCCACTGAGTGCGTATCTGTGATTGCCGCGGTCTCAGGACACCTTGGTATTTGCCAAAGTAGCCTTTTCTGAAGGCAAAATTGAGCTGGAGAAAACCCTTCAAGAAATGCCTCGCTTCTGCAGCTTTGACCTCATACACTTCATCAGGAACCTTCTGTGCCTGGGAAGAACAATAGACGCCACTGTATTCCCTCCTCCCAGGGCCCCAGGGGCCTTCAGAGGAAAGCCCCAGGCCAGGGTATTGCAGCTCCGCGAAGGTGGGGACAAAGAAAATGGTTCCCAGAGCAGGTATCGGTTACCTGAGAGATTTTAGCAGCTTCTCTCTCATTTCTGTCCAGGAATGTGGGAAGGAGGGGGGCTGGGTTTGCTTGGTCAAAGTACAATATTCAGGCAGTGGTTTTGAGGGAGGCACAGAGAAGGCTTATGAAGTGATAATGGCTTTCTCATCACAGGGTCAAGAAGCCTGGCTCTGGGCCCGAGCCCCCATCAAGGTATGGGAGGTGGTGTTTATCAAGCTGTCCCTTCAGTACCTGGAAGGCATCCGGCACTTGTCTGGGAGAATCCTGGGCACCTCATCTCTCTGTAAACAGCTGCAAAGCAACTCCTGCTGAAGATTCTTTCCTGAAGATTCTTTAAGCAGGACACTAGTCCTGGCTCTTCAAAGGCATTTAAAGAGCGGGCAGGAGGAGAAAAATATAAGGGGAAACCATAGCCTCCTGACCCTGAGGAGACACCTTCCATACCGCAACAGCTATCGATTCAAATTAAGTGTGGCTCCGGGAGCTGACCCCTCCTCTTGCTCAGGGTTGCTGGGGCAGCTATTACCAAAGACTTGTGGAACATCATTTAAAAAGGTATTTAAACACCCTCTTCCTGAGGGAGCAAGCTAGCCCAACTGGACGCTTGTCAGTGAGCCAAGTTGGAAGTATGAGTCCCAGAGACAGAGTCTAAGCAAGAAACTGCTACAGAGCACTGAGGGAGGAGCCAAAGCAAGGAATAATATTCAAGTTCAAAGGACGCAGTAAGTCACAAAGGGGAGAGGGATCCATGCCTTACTTAGTGGATGGACTTGGACTGGAATGAGGGGCTGTCTGAACCAGCAGAGATTTTTTTTTTTTTTTTTTTTTTTTTAACGTTTATTTATTTTTGAGACAGAGAGAGACAGAGCATGAACGGGGGAGGGTCAGAGAGAGAGGGAGACACAGAATCTGAAACAGGCTTCAGGCTCTGAGCGGTCAGCACAGAGCCCGACGCGGGGCTTGAACTCACGGGCCGCGAGATCATGACCTGAGCCGAAGTGGGACGCTTAACCGACTGAGCCTCCCAGGCGCCCCCCAGCAGAGATTTGTAATGAGCCCCATGCACACAGCGAGGGGAGCCTGGTTGGCTATTAGAGGCCAATGGATGGATGTGTCCGTTTGACTGAAACCCACCAGGTATAAATGGATACATGTGATGGGATATGTAGTGGGCCGGGAGATAGGGGCTCACGGTTTTAATCCTAGCTGTACCCCACTGTACTTGGGGGGCTTGGTCAAATGACCACCGCCTTTTCTATCCAATGAGGAGAAGGGAAGATGGATCCAGAGGGCACCGCCAGCCAAGACATTTTGGATGTGTCCTTATGGGCTCGCTCTAAATTTAATTCTTTTGAGTTTCCACAATCATCTTTCCCTGTTAAAATGATGTCTCTGGGCTTTTCTCGCCCAGTAAACCAAACCACACCAAACCAAAACAGAAACAAAACTAAACACAATAAACATACAAAAAATCCTGGACCTCAAAGAACATCTTTGTTGCTCTGGGGAATAGAAGAAAAACATCTCCCTTCATCCAGAGGCATTTTAGAGTTTGGGATGTATCTGATACACAGGGAGAGCTCCCTTTCTGCTGGAGTGTGCACTTTCTGCTCACTTATACTGAGAAGAAGATACAAAACCCTGGAAGAAACAAGAGGGGTTCCTAGCAAAGACAGCTTGGTAATGGAGAAAGGGGACCCTTGCACTTATCTAGGTTGGAAAAGCCAGAACGTAGCCCCTGAACCAGGGCAAAGCCCGATCTGGGAGATAAGCCAAGGCTGAAATGGAAGCAGGCAACCAGGCCAGAAGCTGGGAAAGTGGGAAGAAGGACAGACTGGGAGGGAGGAAGGGGGTCTAGGTCCCAGCAAGTATTTCAGACCGGAGGTGAGCAGTGCCAGGGCTAGAACCTAGGGACTGGTGCAGAGTAATTCACAGGACGAGGCAGGAATAAGAGAAGAGGTTGCCGCCTCGGGCACCTGCACATTTCCTGCCTTAGTCTTTTAGTGAGCTAAGAGTGGCTAGGGTAGCAGCCGCCCTGCCACCATCCACTTTGGATTGGTGCGATTTAGGTACAACTGAATAATAATCTCTCCATTTTCTGTGATATTCAGTCTTCGGGTTGGGCATGTGTCCTTGGTCTCACCTGGATCTCTCATCCTGCTGTTGGCCAGTCTGTTCCATTGCATTTCTATTACAATCCCTGCCTTCCATTTCGGCCATCTTTGCCAAAGCGAAAACACGGATGGCCAAGGTCAGGTACCCCTTCTCTCCATCAGAGCTGCCCCACAAACAGAACTCAGAGGGAGTATCTCAAATCCATGATGAGACACTAATCCACCTAGAAAAAGAGGAAGAAATTGGCATGTACTGAGCGAGGCAGCTTCAAATACATCCTTGTCAATTTACACTCATTAAGGTACTAAAGAAAGAAAATTATTATTGTATCATTAGTAGCAGACCATATGGTAAGAGATTTACATGCCTTACATTTATTCTCTGCAACATCCCTACGAGGTAGAAACAATATGTCAATTTTACAGCTGAAGAAATCGAAGCTTAGAACTGTCGAGCGACTGGCTTCAAGTTAAACAGGATTAAATTAAGACACAGCCCTTGGGCTCCATAGTTAATCTTCTGTAGTTCAGAGAGCTTGGGTGATTGTCTGTGATCACACAGCTTAATAAGGGCTGAGACGCAAACCTGGACCTGAATCAGAAGCCCTTGCTCTCTTGCAGGAGACGAGAGGACGCATCTCCTCCTGCGGGGGCATCTTCTGGTGGGAGGAGGAGGAGAAGGGTGTCATTGCTGTAAGCAGCACGGGCTGCTGTCTCAGGCACGGGCCACCGAGGAGTCTCACACTGGAGGGTCTGGAATCTGTAAGGCTGCAGAGACCAGAGCAGGACTGAGCAGAACCCCCTTGCTGTCCCTGCTGGAGTCGCCCTTATTTCTGCGCCTGACCGAGCCTGGTGTCCTGCACAGAGTCCTGCTGGTCCTTGTCCTCTTTCCGTGACCCTCGTGCTTGCCTGGGGGGTTTCTACCACCTCTGCTTCTCACGTCCCCCTACTCCGTGGCCATGCTCGGTGCCGCGTCCCTACCCTCTGCCCTCGCTCCCTTTCTGTAGGGGCTCACTCTTTTGTTTTGGTCTCACCGTGTGTGTCTCCCGCTGTGAGTTCCTTAAAAAAATTAATTGATATTAAAAAATTGAAACTTGGGGAGGAGGGTGGAGCTAGATAATTTACCTAGGGCTGCATATTCAAAAATGAGCACATAATTACTGTTTTTAAGTAAGGTGTCAGGAAGCAAGATTGATTTAAATCTGACATCTGTTTACACACAGTGAGCTGTCATTAGATGCCTGTGTAGGGTCAGAAGAGCTATGCTCCGTCGCTATGACAGCTTCCTTTGGTTATGGAAATTTGACTCCGTGTGTTTCTGCAAGGGGGCAGCAAGATACCTTCCAAATGGCTGCTCTCTCTCCATCCGTCTCTCTCTCTCAAACAACCACCATTTTCCACACGCCTACGATGTGCTTGATACTATCCGAAGCACACGCAAAAAAAAGGCAGTTCAAGGTGGTGGGAAAGAATGTGGCAGAGAGGCTTAAAGCATGGACTTTCGAGTCTGAAAGATCTGAATCCTGTCTATGCCACTTCCTGGCCAGTAAGTCCCATTAACTCTAGAAGCCTCAGTTTCCTTTCTCCACCAAGTGGGCATAATTACAGTACTGCCCTCACAGGGCAACTGTTAGACTGAGGTGATATGAATTCAGAGCACTTAGCCCGGAACCAGACTGGAGTAGATACTCAGTATATGGTAACCATGGATATTATTCATATACTCAGACAGGATCCGGACCCCCGAGCACTTGGGATCTAGTCAAGGAAAGGAGATCCACTTCCTAAACAATCCAAAGGATGTTGGGTGCACTTCACATGCTGTAGGAGTTGGGAAGAAGGAAGCATCAGCTTTCCAGAGGGTTACAGAAAGATGTCAAAGGCGAGAGGAGACTTGAACCCAGACTTTAGTAAGTTTCCTTGAAGGAGCAAATGGAACTCAGGGGACATGGGCCCTACAGGTAGGACCACCTAAGATGTCTTTTCCAAGTGGGTTCTCCTTGCAAATACTTACAGAGCAGCTTAAATTAGCCCTTCCGGAAGGAAAGCTCCCTCTTAAATTGATCCTCGATGGACCTGTCATTATTCTTATAATATAAGCCTTGCTCTATGCCAGGACCTCATAGTTGGTTTCTATTGTTTTATAATTGTCTTGTATTACTTTTTTCTTGTGGATGCTTGTCTGTGGGTGTATTTTCCTTTTTTAAAAAAGTTTATTTATTTATTTTGAAAGAGAGAGAGAGAGAGAGAGAGAGAGAGAGAGGAGGAGGGTCAGAGAGAGGAAGAGAGAGAATCGAAAGCAGGCCCCACACTGTTAGCACAGAGCCTGATGTGGGGCCTGAACTCAGGAACCGCGAGATCATGACCTGAGCTGAAACCAAGAGTTAGACACGTAACCGACTGAGCCCACGTGACCCTTCTTTTTCCTTTCTTTCTTTTTTTTTTTAAGTTTTTATTTATTTACTTTTGAGAGAGAGAGAGAGAGAGAGAGAGAGCAGGTGCGAGTAGGGGAGGGGCAGACAGAGAGGAAAACAGAGGATCCCAAGTGGGCTCTTCATGGACAGCCCACAGCCTGATTCGGGACTCAAACTCACAAACCGTGAGAGCATGACCTGAGCCAAAGGCAGACACTTAACCAACCGAGCCTCCCAGGTGCCCCTTCTTTTTCCTTTCTTAAAGTGTTTGTATTTTTCTTTTCTTTCTTTTTTTTTTAATGCTTATGTATTTATTTTTGAGAGAGAGAAAGAGAGGGGAGAGGAACAGAAGAAGGAGAGAGAGAGAATCCCAAGCAGGCTCTGCACTGTCAGCATGGAACCCGATGTGGGGCCCGAACTCAGGAACTGTGAGATCACGACCTGAGCCAAAATCAAGAGCCAGAGGCTTAACTGACTGAGTCTCTCAGGCGCCCCAAAGTGTTGGCATTTTTTTCAATCAAAGCTATACCTACTTTAAAAAAGCCAAACGTAACTACCTGACGTGTTACGTAAAAGAGCATTTTCCCCAATCCTCCAACCCTCCCCTCCCTGTTCAGAGGCAACCCTCTCACATCTTGCAGCTGCTCATGTGGGCATCCACTTCCTTTTCTCTGCAAAACATGTCTGTATCGTCTCACCTTCATTCCCCTGCTTTGTCACTACTCCTCGACTTCTCGCTGGGCTACGTGGAAGATGAGGTTTGGCTTTCTCCTCTGACACCCTCACTAGGCACACCTGCTCATCTCCCAACCGTCCAACGTAATTTGTCACAACTTTGGTTAGATCAGCATTGAGTGTTCAAGTTATTATAACCATGTGCGGTCGTGACTTTTGGCCAAGGTATGATACCCAGATATTTGGTCCAACACAGATCCAAGCATCACCATGAAGGTATTTGTTAGGTGAGATTAACATTTAAATTACCAGACTCTGTGCCCGCTTCGGCAGCACATACACTGAATTACCAGACTTTGAGTACAGCAGAGATCATCCTCCGTGATGTAGGTGGGCCTCACCCCATCAGCTGAAAGCTTCAGTAGACAAGAACAAAAACAAACAAAGAAAAAAAATGGCCGATGTCCCTTCAAAGAAGAGGAAATTCTGCCCCTGACAGTCTTTAAACTCAAGGTGCAGAGTCACCCTTTCCCTGGATCGCCAGCCTGCTGGCCTGCTTTTCATATTTTCGACACGCCAAGTCCCACAATTGTGTGAGCCAATTCCTTAAAGTAAATCTAACCTCACGTCTTCCCTCCAGGAGAACCCTGGCTATGCAAACAGTATTCATGGCTGAGCCGTGAAATAAACCATTACTTCTCCTTTTCTGCCCCACTTCGTCTTTTTTCCCGGGAGGAATCCTTGTCTTATCTTGTTGTAGACGTTGGCTTAGTTTTCTATTTACTCATCACTAACTCGACCTGGACTGTGGAAATTTCCTGAGACAGGCAGCCGCACGAGGTAGCCTCTCAATTCCATCTTCCTGAAGTAGCCGTTACTGGCGGGACAACTTCCTGGGTAACCTGCACAGTTGCACGGGACCCTTGCTGGGTTTAATGCTCTGCTGTTGTCATCTTTCGATCAATCGTTTTTTTTAAGTGAGGAGACCCACACTTTCATTTTCCCCTGCACCCTCCAAATTATGTAGCTGGTCCTGGCAACCAGAGCTTTCTGATGAACTCCAATCTAGACAGGTGCACAGCCATCATCCTGGTATTACCCAGCTGTCTCCCTTCACCAGTCATAGGGATTACCTTTATGTCTCTTCTGTTCCCCTACCCAAATAAAAGCATCTTGAAAGTAGGTCTATATTTTACTCTTTTTTTATCCCGAACACCTCGCAGAGTGCCTTCAGTATAGAGAGAATAGAGAACATCAAGGTAGATTTCAAATAGATAGAATAGTAGGAAGAACGTAGGAGGACTTTCCAGGAAGGGGAAACAGTATGAAGAAATCCGGGAGGTGGGGCTGTGTCGTCCATGGATGGGAAGCAGGGAGAAAGTAGCATGACTGTGTCAGAGAAGGGTATGTTGGAACCAGTGAGAAATGATGTAGAAAGTTAGGTAGGCGCCTAATCATAGAGAGCCCTAACACCAGACTAGGAATTTTCTGTAGACTTGTAGGCCCCCCAGGACTTATTTCCCCATCTAATGACATCTGATCTGTGTAGTTAGAGAAACGCCAGCTGGGTAGAATTTCACACTTTCCTTTTCTTGGCCCTGAAACAGGTAATGGGAGTAGAATGGGTGGAGGGGAGAACCAACAACTGAGAAAAGGGAGCCCATAAGGGAGTGTTTCCTGTGAATTTTAAAACCCAGCCTAGTACAGAAGCGGGAGCGGCACCATTAGAACTCTGGAAGAGAGCCAGAGAGGTCTGGATCATGTTCAGCCAGACAGAACAACCCCCAAACTGGCCACCCCGTTATCACTAAATTCACACGATTAAAGACTAACAATCATTAGCACCTCATACGGGCCTCTGATCCTTATGACATCCAACCCCAGGAAAATTGGGCTTGCCCTCTGGAAATTTTCACACTGTGATGCCTGTTTCTGGTAAATATGAAGATTAGTGGTCTAATGGGGGACCTCTTGCTGTTTGAGCCTAGACACAAATTGTATGATACAGAATTCTTGAGTTTTCTCCACGCGCACAAAGAAATAAAGGCACCTTTCAAAATCCCTGAGACTATTGTTCCAAAAGGCGTATGAGCATTCTAAAAGGAAGACATTTCAGGGTATGGAAAAGGACTTCACCAATACCTGACAGAAACATGTAGATTGTCCGTACTGAAAAGATACGTGGAAGTATGTTCATTGCGGCACTCTTCATAATAGCCCAAATCTGGAAACAACCCCAAAGTGTACCAACAGTGGAGCTGATAAATAAATTGTGGCATTACTCTTCCAATGTGCATACAGCTACAGAAAAGAATAAACCACCATATACGATAACACAAATGAATCCCACAAACGTAACATTGAGCAAAAGAGCCCAGCATGTAAGAACTATGTCAACCACATAGTTGAAATAGACCATATATGAAAAGGTCTATTTAGACCCTTGCCCATTTTTCCATTGAGCTATTTTTTGTTCTGTTTTTTTGTTTTTTTGTGTTTTGTTGGAGTTGTTGTTTTTTGGGTTTTGCTGTTGAGTTGTATAAGTTCTTTGTATATCTTGAATATTAACCTATATTAGCTATGTGGTTTGTGAATATTTTCTCCCCTTCCATAGGGTGACTTTTTATTTCATTGATTATTTTGTTTGCTGTGTTTTAGTTTAACTTGGTTATTTTTGCTTTTTTTTTTCGTCTCTGCTTTGTCAAATCCAAAGAAGCATTGCCAAGACCAATGTCAAAGGGTTCACCACCTATGTTTTCTTCTAGAAGTTTCAAGTTTCCAGTCTTTATTTTTTTGAGTTTATTTATTTATTGAGAGAGAGAGAAAAAAAAAGAGAATGAACGGGGGAGGAGCAGAGAGATAGGGACAGAGAGAATCCTTTGCAGGCTCCTTACTGTCAGCACAAGCCCAATGCGGGGCTCAAGCTCACGAAGTGTGAGATCATGACCTGAGCTGAAACCAAGACTTGGTCGCTTAACTGACTGAAGCACCCAGGTGCCCGCATCAAGTTACCAGTCTTATATTCAAGTCCATATCTATTTTGAGTTGATATTTGTGGATGGCATAAGAAAAAGGTGCAGGGGAATTTCTTTTGCATGTGTGGGTATCCAATTCTCCCTAACATCGTTTATTGAAGAGACTAATTTCCCCACTGTAAGTTCTTGGCTCCTTTGTAAAAACGAATTGACCATATATGAATTTATTTTCTGGGTTCTCTATTCTGTGACATTGATCTATGTGTCTGTTTTTGTGCCAATACCAAATGTTTTGATTCCTATAGTTTCGTAACACTGTTTGAAATCAAGACGTGTGATGTCTTCAGC
Organism: Felis catus; assembly: GCF_018350175.1. NCBI lineage: Eukaryota > Metazoa > Chordata > Mammalia > Carnivora > Felidae > Felis > Felis catus. The sequence continues at coordinate 71,695,383 of NC_058377.1, forward strand.
TTTGTTCTTTTTACTCAAGATTACTTTGGCTATTGGAGGTCTTTTATGGTTCCACACAAACTTTAGGATTGTTTTTCCTAATTCTTTAAAAAATGCTGTGAGAATTTTGATAGGGATTGCATTGAATCTGTAGACTGCTTTGGACATTTCAACAATATTAATTCTTCTAATCCACAGACATGTAATATGTTTCCATTTATTTGTGTCTTTTTCAGTTTCTTTCATTAATGTTTCAGTTTTCAGCATGCAGATCTTATACCTCTTTGATGAAATTTATCCCTAAGTATTTTATTCCTTTCGATGCTAATACAAATGAGGTTGTTCTCTTAATTTCTCTTTTCTATAGTTCTTTTTTTAGTGCTTAGAAGTGAAACTAAATTTTGTATATTGATCTTGTATCCTGTAATTGTACTGAATACTTATTAGTTCTATCAGTTTTTAGTGGAGTCTTTAGGGTGTTTTTTATTTTTTTTAAGATTTTATTTTTAAGTAATCCCTATGCTCTATGTGGGGCTTGAACTCACAGTCCTGAGATCAAGAGTTACATGCTCTATTGACTGAGCCAGCCAGGCACCCCCTGTCTTTAGGATTTTCTGTCTATAACATCATGTCGCCTACAAACAGAGACAATTTTACTTCTTCCCTTCCAACCTGAATGACTTTTATTTGTTTTGGTTGTTTGGTTCAACCAACCTGGGAAATAATTAGAGATTGGGATGAAGGTCTTTGAACATGAAGCGTTTACTCAATTTCTTGGTGTTAACCTATTAGGGCTTTTCCTTGAGGACAATTTAGGTGATGTATGCATTTGGAGGTAGCTTCAAAATTTCATTTAAGCAGGTGGAATTGGAATAAATCACTGAATATTCTCAACTTCCATTTTCTCACCTGATGTTACCCACTTCACTGGGTCATTGTGAGGATTTAAATATATAAAACATGTGAAGCACTAAATTCGGTGAGTAGCACATTACTAAGTGCTCAATCAATGCCATTTATCCAATTACTGCAGGATGCCTTTAGTCGTAACTTTATTTATTATTATTATTATTATTATTGAGAAAGAGAATTCACATGAACTGGGGACAGGGGCAGAGGGAGACAGAGAGAGAATCTTAAGCTGGGTGTGCGAGTTATAATTTTAGTTTTGTTTTCAGAAAAAACTTCAGGAGCTCAACTGCCTGAGTTTGAATTCTGACTTTGCCATGTGACATTAGATAACTCACTCCATTTCTCTGTTACTCACTTTCCTCATTTGCAAAATGGAGATAAAATAATACCTAGTTTATGTGTTTTTCTTAAGGCTCACTCTCTAAACTTCTAGAATAATTCCTGGCATATTTAGCAACAAATAAGGGTCAGAAATTATTTTTGTCGTTACTTTACTGTCAGGGTTTTCCAGAGTCTGTCAAGTATAGTCTCAAAAGCAAAGAGTGGAATCACAGAGCGGAAGCCAAGAGTTAATTACCGGGCTGTCCAGTGAGCGCAAGTGCTACGTGAGGCCCAGACCGAAATGAAGTAGGAGCTCAGGCGGGTGAGTTACCAGGACTCAAAACTTGACAGGAAAGCAGCAACGATCTGAGCTCCTGGGGGTACGGTTGGTGCAAGTCTAGGAATGTGCATAGGAAACTCTCGTTTGCTCTGCATCTGTTATAGGTCACCCACTGTAGTATGTGTGTTCCAACCATTGTCAAATTCAATCTCCACAGTAACTCTGAAAGTTATAATAAAGAAATCAAGCTTCAAAGACATAAAGTCAATTGCTTAGGTCAAGTGGTTGGTGTGGAGGATGGAGTCGGAGATACAGACACAACTCTGAAGCGGATAACTATCCCTCCCCACCAGCCTGCCTCCCACAGTGCCAAGAGCTGAGCATTATGGGTAGTATCTCTCGCTTATCAGGGGAATTGCCAGATCTTACCTTGAAGTATGGAAGCATGGGATACAGTCATGGCCACAGACATGCATGTGATTTGGACTCTTATGACAGGATAATGTATTTACTAGCAATCATTCACTATGTTTCATGGAGATGGAAAAGCCCAATTCCTTCAGAAAGCTTGCTATGTTTACCTCAAAGATACGAGATTGCACCCAGCCAAGTCCCAGCAGCATCTAGAGGGCATTCTGACCTGACTCCATCCCTCAGCTCTCCCCTTTTCCCAACACCCACCTGTCTTACCCTAGGAAGTCACTTCCAAGGTCTTGGTGTATTAGACTTAAGTTCCTTCATCACTCGCAAGACTGCACTGCAAAACGAACTCTTCTTGCTCCCCATAAGCTGTTAACTCCCCTCTCTTTCAACTCCCATCCTCCTTCCATATAAATAACTAGAGAAGAACCAGAGAACCAGGGAACCAGAGAAATTGTATGATTATTGCTAAAGTTGTGGACACCAGGGACTGGTCGAATGTCCTTCTTGGTAAATAGTTTCCATTTTATTTATTTTTTTTTAATTTTTTTTCAACGTTTATTTATTTTTGGGACAGAGAGAGACAGAGCATGAACGGGGGAGGGGCAGAGAGAGAGGGAGACACAGAATCGGAAACAGGCTCCAGGCTCTGAGCCGTCAGCCCAGAGCCTGACGCGGGGCTCGAACTCACGGACTGCGAGATCGTGACCTGGCTGAAGTCGGACGCTTAACCGACTGCGCCACCCAGGCGCCCCAATAGTTTCCATTTTAGACGGTGGTTTCCCTGGGTTTCACTGTGGTTTTTAATTGTATGCATGTTTATGGGAGAAGAGTAGGTAAAACGAAGCACATTAGGGCCAGGCCCTTTGGTCTGGTTCTTTTGAGAGAAGACACTCGATTGGCCAAGAGTTGAAAATCTTCTGGTCCTCGGTGTCCTAGTGAGAGTGACAGCAGCAGACTTGTCACTCAGTCCTCATAGAGGTTTTCATATGAAGCCCCCATCATCATGCCAGCGGATTCATTCTTTCACTCTAATTCTCTCCCTCCTTCTCTCCTGGCTCTCTTCTCTACCTGGGGCTCAGTCAACTTCCCCCAAAAAAGCCACAGTGTAATTCATAAGCCTAAGTTGATGTTAAGATTCACCGCGCAGTGTCTAGTTGCCAATTTAGGTTTTCTAAGAGAAAGAAGAGAAATTATTAAAGAATTATCCAGCTTCGTTGAGACCTGGGCAATTAGTTTCTCGAGTGTTGCAGAGCCCTTAAAAGCATCCACTGCTTATTTGCAGAATTAAAAAGCCTTGGCTATTATTTCTTGTTTAACAAACTTTGACCACACTCAGACTGGGGAGCTCCATACAAAAGATGTACAAGCCTGAAAAAAAATTAAAAAAAAGAAATCTGATTAAATTTTAACCAGCTGCTGGGCAGATAGTTTGCCTGAGGCACATTTGTCAGTTTCAAAGGGTCTTTTTATTAATTTTGCATTTTGTATTTTGTTAGTGGAAAGAGCTCCCTCTTTGGGGACTGCCAAAAGCTATAGGCTGCGAATCTTCAAGCAGCCCAAGGACGCTTCTGAGAATGCCAAGTGGATTTGGATTCCTGAGCATTCCCCATTACATGAGCTTTATCGGTCCTAAAAATATATTAACTTTAGGGGTGAGCTATTTGAATTAACTTTCTAGGATCCCTACTGGCTCTGCTTTGGTTAATGTAAATCCCGCTATTTGTATGTAAGACTATGTATGACCTTGCCGTGTGAACCTGAACAATTTGCTTGACCTCTGTGAGACTCAGGTTTCTGGTCTATAAAATAACAGGGTGATTAAAGATAATCTTTATGGTCCCGGCCATGGTGGTTTAGCTACTTGATGACCGGCTGGGGAGTTCTGATGCAGTAAAACTCTCACGTATTTTTCTTTTTTGTGATAACCACATCTGTATCAATAACTAGAATTTATTAACGATTTTGTACGGCTGGATCCATGTTAAGGACTTTACACTCATTTTAATAATTTATTTTTTCAGAGAAAACTTCTAAGATTGGCATTAACTGCGTTCCCTTATCACAGATGAGGCAACCGAGTATACCAGAGATAAAGAAGTTTACCCAAAGTTAACTACTGCAGTCAGCAGGTGGCTGAGCCAGGATTTGAAAAGAAGCCTGCGGAATGCCACAAGCTGTACTATTAAACTGTCAGTTTCCTTGTTCTGGAAGTAAAGACCAACTTCTGTTTCTGGGCTACAAATGTGCCCTGAGTTCATACAAATATTTCCAAAATTCACATCCACTGGGGATTGGATGTGGTGCAAATATTTATGCCAAACTGGAAGCTGTCCTGAAAGATTCAGACAGGCCTCTTTCGGCTTCAACAGCTCCTGGCTGGAGGGGGCCGCCTGAAGCACAGAGACAATTTGTGAAAAGGAGGCAGAACTCAGGGGTTAAATGGAAAATACAAACCTCTTCTGTGATGCTGGGAATTTCATAAGTTCCACTCAGGCATCTTCAAACAGCATTAAATACAAAGTAAAAAAGTCTACCCTCAGGCTAGAATTTGTAGACAACTTACCTGCAGGAGAATATGGCTAAATTTCTGCCTGAAGACAAAGAATCAGGGCTTGCATTTAAAAAGCAGAAGGAAGAAAGCAATTTATATATATATGGCAATATATATGTTTATATATGTGTGTGTGTATATATATATATGTATATATATATATATAGGCTTTTTTCTGAATGTATACTTTTTGTATTGCAGCTTTTAATATATATTTTATACATAAATATGTAGTTTCACCAGTGAGACTTTTTATGCCAAATCAATACCTGGCGGACTGACTTTTGCATTATTTAGTGTCCTTACCTATTGGGAGGGACAAGGTACTATCAGCCTCAATGTGATCATATTTCCCTGGTCTTTAAGTTCCTGCAGAGGATTCGTTTACTTCATTGCTGAAAGCAAATTCTCTGGGATGTGTAGCCTTATGATGAATGTGGTTTTTCTATTTACTGCTTGTCTGGCTTGGGTTCTTCAATCATGATGACCTAACCTATTGATTAAAAGAAGGGGTGGGGGGGTAAGCAAATTGCACAAAGCTCTTCCATGATACTTGAGGTGGAAGAATGGGACATGTCCCAAAGGGGCTTGTTTGAATCATTTTGAACTCAATTCTCCTGGCTTTTTGCAATCATACTTGGCCTGCTACTCAGTGTACCATTGCTAGCAAGGAGTGTTTGGTTCCCCTGGTCCAAGAACCCCTAAGAACCGCCGCACCAGTGTTAGTTAATGAAATAAAACATAGGCTTTTCTAAAAACTCTCAAATGTTATTTTATTTGTAAATACCTATAGACTTAAAAAAAAAACTTATAGACTTAGAAAAAAACTTTAAAAAGTAAAGGAAACTTAGAGTATATTGGACTCACAGTTACAGAAATGTAGGGATTGATTCAGGCTCAGGGAAACAACATAGTTTGTATTAAGATTATACAGAATGTTAGGAACAGAGTCAGGCTTAGGGTCTGGTTTGTCATACTTGACCCAGTTCTCCTTGCACTCCACATGCATTTGCCCAGAGTTTTAATTTTATTATGTGGCATGAGTCTGCTACATTGGACTTATGTAAGTTTAGAATTTCTGTACCTTCCTGGTGACATGAACCTTTATCTTAAGTAGTGGTCAATAATAATGCTTCCATACCTAATCATGCTCCTAGTGCATAAGTTACCTTCAATGAATAGCAAATAACCTCAAGCTTAAAACAACACCCGTCTATTATCTCATTGTCTATGGGCCAGGATCCGGGCATGGCTTTGCTGGTCCATGCTTCACAGTCTCCTGCAAGGCTGCTATCACGAGGTCAGTCCAGGCTGTGGGCTCATCTGAAAGGGAAGGAAGGTCAGCCATGGTTGTCTGCAGCATTCAATTGATTCGTCACAGAAGTGGGATCTAGGGTCTTGGTTACTCACTGGTGGTTGGCTGGAAATTGCTCTCAGTTCCTTGCCATGTGGACCTCTCTAAGTGGAAGCTTGCTTCCTCAAGGTGTGTGAGCTAGGGAAGCAGTAGAGAGAGTCTACCAAGCAAGGCAGAAGTTACAACCTTTCGTAACAAAGTCATGGAGGTGCCATCGGCTCAATGTATTTATTCTATTGTTTAGAAGCAAGTTATGCAAGGAGAGATGACACAAGGCTGGACATACCAGGAGATGGGAGCCATCTTCAAGGGTGCCTAATATATCTACTTTATCTGATAATAATACAGCCACCCTTGCTTTCTTTTTTTTAGTTTTTTAAAATGTTTATTTATATTTGAGAGAGAGAGAGAGAGACAAAGCATGAGTGGGAGAGGGGCAGAGAGAGAGGGAGACACAGAATCTGAAGCAGGTTCCAGGCTCCGAGCTGTCAGCACAGAGCCCGATGCAGGGCTGGAACTCACGAGCTATGAGATCTTGACCTGAGCCAAAGTCGGACGCTTAACCGACTGAGCCACCCAGGCGTGCCCCGTCCTTGCTTTCTTCTGGTTGATATGCACTTGATCTCTCTTTTTCTATTCTTTTACTTTAAACTTTTCAGTTCTCATGTTTTAGGTTTGTGTCTTGCAAAGAGTATTTAACTAGATTTTGCTTTGTTATCCAAACTGAGAATTGCTGTCTTTCTTTTTTTTTTTTAATTTTTTTTTTCAACGTTTATTTATTTTTGGGACAGAGAGAGACAGAGCATGAACAGGGGAGGGGCAGAGAGAGAGGGAGACACAGAATCGGAAACAGGCTCCAGGCTCTGAGCCATCAGCCCAGAGCCTGACGCGGGGCTCGAACTCCCAGACCGTGAGATCGTGACCTGGCTGAAGTCGGACGCTTAACCGACTGCGCCACCCAGGCGCCCCGAGAATTGCTGTCTTTCACTGGTGACTTAAATCTCTTTATGCTTATCAGGGTTATTGATATGTTTGGGCTTGTATTTTCTACTTTATTGTTTTATTTGACTTGTATTTCTATATTCCATTTTTCTCCATTTTTTTCTTTATTTTTTTTGTTTTAGGTGACAAATATTCCATTCATTTCAGAGGTACAGCATAATGATTCAACACTGTGCTATTTGCTCACTGCAAGCATAGCCATCTCTCACCATTCAATGCTAGTACAATGTCATTGCCTATATTCCCTGTGCTGTGCTCTTTATTCTCATGACTTATTCGTTCCATAACTGGAAGCCTGTATCTCCCCTCAATTCATTCTGTGCATCCCCCTTGCCCTCCCTTCCCCTCCGGCAACTATCGGTTTATTCTATGTATTTATAGGTTTGGCTCTGCTTTTTGTTTGTTTGCTTATTCATTTTTCTTTTAATTTTTTAATTTGTATTTTTTATGTTTATTTATTTATTTTGAGAGAGAGAGTGAGAGAGCGCGCACGCACACAAGTGGGGGGGGGGAGAGAGAGAGAGAGAGAGAGAGAGAGAGAGAGAATTCCAAGCAGGTTCAGTGCTGTCAGTGAACAGCCCAATGTGGGGCTCGACCCCATGAACCCAGGATATCATGACTGAGCCAAAACCAAGAGCCGGACACTCAACTGACTGAGCCACCCAGGCACCCCTCATTTGTTTTTTCAGATTCTATATATGAGTAAAATCATATGGTATTTGTCTCTCTCAGTCTGACTTACCTCATTTAGCATGATACTCTCTAGGTCCATCCATGTTGTCACAAACGGCAACATTACAATGTCTCATCATTTTTTATGGCTGTGTAATATTCTTTCATATATAATATATGATTATATACCAAATATATATATATCTATATACACACTACCATATTATATACACATATATATCACATCTGCTTTACCCATTCATAGATGATTGAGAAATATTTTGATTTTCTATTTCGATTTTTTTCCTTCTAATAATAAAGAAATTATAAATTTCCTGTTTTTGATGATTATCTGAGATATTTTCCATTCACAAATAGTGAAATCAGAAATTAGTATCCTAATTCTCTTTCTGAACAATATAAGAGCCTGATGACACTTTCCTACTTACATGACATTATCAAATATTTTAGTTCTCCTTTTTAGACAGAAACTAGATATCATTATTATTATTTTAAACAGAAAAGATTTGCTTATATAGACCTAATGTTCAGCATTTCTTTTCTCATTGTGCCTTCTTCCTTTTCAGAACATCCTTCTGGGATGATTTTCCTTCTTTTCGTTTAGGATACATGAATATTTTTTTAAAAAGTTTTTTACACTTATCAGGGTTATTGATATATTTTGGCTTGTATTTTCTACTTTATTGTTTAAAAAAAATTTTTTTTCACGTTTATTTATTTTTGAGACAGAGAGAGACAGAGCATGAACAGGGGAGGGGCAGAGAGAGAGGGAGACACAGAATCGGAAGCAGGCTCCAGGCTCTGAGCCATCAGCCCAGAGCCTGACGCGGGGCTCGAACTCACGGACGGTGAGATCGTGACCTGAGCCGAAGTCGGACGCTTAACCGACTGAGCCACCCAGGCGCCCCTCTACTTTATTGTTTTATTTGACTTGTATTTCTATATTCCATTTTAATATAAGAACCTTTATTTACATTTTCAAAAGAAAATATTGCCGCTCACACAAACCTAAGTTTACAGTTATTTTCATATAACATTGAAGATAATCCTTTGTCTTTGAAAATCTATCATTTCAGTCAAGCTGTGAAAGTCAGAGTGATGGTTGATTTTATGTGTCAACTTGACTAGGCGTGTGGTGTTCAGATATTTGGCCAAACGTTATTCTGGGTGCTTCTGTGAGGGTCCCTGGATGAGATTAACATTTAAATCAGTAGACTCGGTAAAGAAGATCGAACTTTCTTATGTAGGTGGGCTCATAGAATCAGCTGACGGTCTGACTGGAACAAAAAAGACTGACCTCCCCTGAATAGGAGGGGGTTCTTCGTGCCTGGCTGCTTTTGAGCGTGCACATTGGTGCCGCTCCTGCTTTTGAACTTGAACTGAAACATCAGCTCTTTCTGCATCTGAAGCCTGCCAACCCATGGACTAAAACTTACACCATTGGCTCTTCTGGGCCTCCAGCTTGCTGACTCACCCTGCAGATTTCGTACTTCCTGGATTTCCAGCTTAGCACCAGTATCTAAAGGTCAATGGCTCCCCTGTTCGGCTGGCCCAAGGTGTACTGACCAGAATACAGAGCTAACATTGGCATTTACTCCAGAAAAACCTTGCCTTCCATATTCACTTACAGGTCACACTCATGTTTTTGATCTTTTTTTTTTTTTCTTCCTTTTGAGTAGGAGGGGTCGATGCTTGGAGATTTCTCTTATAACCACGTAAGCCAATTTCTTAGAATAAATTTCTCTCTCTCTGTTGGCTCTGTTTCTCTGGAGAACCCTCGGGTTAACTGTCATTTTTTCTGTGGGTGACCTGTTATTGATTTTGATAACCCTTGTTTTTTGTCTTTGACACTCTGTTCTACCTCTTGCAAATTTAGTTTTCGCTGTGCTAGTTGGCAAATGGAGAGCTTCCTGCATGGATAGGTTTCTTTCTTTCTTTGGTTATGCCTAATTCTCACCCAGTTTTAAAATATTTTCCACCATTTCCTCTATTCTTTCTTTGTGGGGCTCTGATTAAGCATGTTAGCTCTTCCTATCTGTCCCCTATTTTTAATTTTCTTGCTCTTGGCGCGGCCCTCTGGGTAATTATTTCAGACACGTCTCCACTAATTCTCCATTAATTCTCACTTCACCAATTCTCTCTTTAGCTTCATCATATCTGCCGTTTCCTCAATTAATTTTCAACAGTTACCTTTTTCATTCCTATTTTGTAACTTCTCTGTTCTTCCTGGCTACTCTACAGTGTTCAGTTTCTTGCGATTTTTTTGTATTAAAAATATTTCAAATGTAGTTCTTATAGATTTTATCTGGTAATCGTAATATCTAAAGCTCCTCACTGACTTAGCCAAGGTTGCCCAGGAGTCAGAGGTTATATGTAACTGTTTCTTAGGAGTACAATCCTGGAGGTCATGCCCTGGAGGGCAAAGGGGAGTGAGGCAGGGAGGGAGAAACAGCCTAAAAGAGGATGTGTTACTAACTAACTAATGCCACTGGTTATTCCAGTGGAATATTCATATTCCATAGGACTAGCCTCATAGCAATAGCCTCTCAGGAAGCCATATATATCTACTTCCCAGGGTTATCTATCCAGAAGGAGGTACGAGAAAGAATTTTTGCAACGGCCCCTTCTCCCATTGGTCAGATTTTTGCCCCATGAAGCATTGACTGCCCCACATTTCTGGATGCTACACGTGTAGCACTGAACATGGTCTTCTCCCTTTGCAGTGACAAGGAAGCCCTGGGTCAGGAGGAGAGAAGCACACGGTGCAGGCATGAGGTGGGTCACTTTCAGGCTGCACCTGCATGAAGTTGCTCAGAGCTCACACAGAGCTGGTCATGAGAGCCGTGACTGGGGTGTAAGAGAGGCGAGGTCAAGTGCATCAGAGCCGCTACCTAAGAGATAGATGTCTGGTACAGGGTCTAAATCTGGCATGTGCTGTTTCTGCTGGTCCTTATTCATGATGGTCTATTACCTTGTCTAGCCTAAATCAAGGATGCCTTCTTTCAGAAACATACACACACACACACACACACACACACACCCCAAAACAAAACAAAAACATATTTTCTTCTTCTTCGAACTTCATCCTGGATTTCCAGGTTAGCATGCATGTCTAAAGGTAAATGACTCCACTATGAAGTTGGCCCAAGGCATACTGACCAGAATACAGTGCTAATATTGGCATTTACTTCGGAAAAACCTTGCCTACTATATTTGTTTACAGGTCACACTCATGTTTTTGATCTCTTTTTCCTTTTGAAGGGGAGGGTGGGTGCTTAGAGATTTCTCTTACTTTCTGAGAGTCCAGCAGTGCACTCAAAGGTATTTTTTTATATAGCATATAGTATGCAGTGGGAGAGCTCCTCTGGGTTTCTGATTGTCCCACCCTCAGAAGCTATTTCTGTTCTTTTTCAAAACTGGAAAGGATGAGAATTATAGTGACCAAAGAGGAACTTCAAGAGATGGTATAGACTATAGCTTTGATCCCATTCGAAATACGGATTTAAAAGCTGTATTTGTGTTCTTGTATTGAAAGGGCGGGCCTACACCGGCTGACTCCATCTTGTTCTGTGTCCTTCACCTAGACCACGCCTCCTCCCCTTGAGTAACCTCCCTCTCACCCATTCAAACTTCCTGATCAAAACACGCCCAGCGACCTGCGTAACAGGACTCTGACCCTTCCCCAGCCAATCGGCCGAGGCCACGCCCCTTCCCCAGCCAATCGGCTGCCCCTAGACCCCTATAAAACCTTTGTGCTTTTGAAACTGGCTCTCTCTCCCTGGTATCTCACCGCTGAGTCGGTGCAGGTAGGGGACTGAGCTCCAGCTAGCTCGAATAAAGGCTCTTTTGCTTTTGCATCGGACTCAGCTCCCTGGTGGTCTTTGGGGATCACGAATTCTGGGCATAACAGTATTTGCTACTAGGAATGTGCTAGACCATTTTCCTCTCTTTCTTGGGGAGCTGAGTTCAGGCTGGCTTTGGGGAGGAAAGGACCAAATCCAATTCTCCAAGGATCCTGCAAACTGTGGCCTAGAGCCTGCTGGGACATTAGCCATGCTTGACAATCCTTCTCTGCAGGCTTGGCTCGGAAGCAGGTGTGTTTTCAAGATAGCATTGACCACAGGTGTGAGTGACACAGGCAGACAAGTGTGAGATGCGAAAAATACAGGCTGCAGCAGCATGACCAGGTGTGGCAGGAGTTCATCTGGCCTCTGAACTCCAGGGGGCTGGCCTCTTCCTGCTGGAAAGAGTGGAGTGGGCACAGGGGGAGAGCGCAGATCCCGCAGTGATGAAATGAGGGAGCTATTAGACGGAGGAGGTAGAAGGGGGACCTCCCTAGTGCTCCAAGTACTCAAAGGGGACACTAAAACTAGAGGAAATTAAGGCACGGCAGCTTGACTGAGAACAAAAGTGAAACACAAAGATCCGGGTAAGAAATTGATTCTGCGCGAATAATCGAAGAATGCAGACAAAACAGGATTAGGCCGAAGTGTGGGAGCTGTAAAAGGGCTGGACTATCATCCACCCCAGTGCTTTCAGCCCAGGATTCCGACCTTCACTGGCAAGAGAAGCAGGAAGGCATCCCTTTAAGTAACACTGAATGAGTAACCGGAAAGAGACTTCATTTTCAGATCTATTTCAGGTCTCTTATTTACAAGGAAGAAAGCTGGAGGGTGTTGTTATTGTCTCTTTCAACACCTCTCTGACAGGTGCTATTTTTCACTTTTTAACAAAAAGAACATTTGGCAGGCAAAAGGACCCACCCAGAATTGAATGACATTGTTTCATTTTTTAAAGAATACATTTATTTGGTTTTTGGTTACTTTTTAGGCTTGTTAAGTGATGCACCAGCCTTAACCTTAAAAATAAAACAGTCAGGGGGTACCTGGGTGGCTCAGTCCGTTAAGCGTCCGACTTCGGCTCAGGTCATAATCTCCCTGTTTGTGAGTTTGAGCCCCGCGTCGGGCTCTGTGTGGACAGTTTGGAGCCTGGAGCCTGCTTCGGATTCTGTGTCTCCTTCTCTCTCTGCCCCTTCCCCACTTGCTCTGTCTCTATCAAAAATAAATAAACGTAAAAAAAATGTTTAATAAAAAAATAAAAGTTACTTTATCAGCAAATATGGGTTTATTTGGGAACCGCAGATAATTACAATGCAGGGCATGTGAGCTATGGCAAAACCATAGGCAGTTTCAACAAAGGAGGGGCACATTATTCTATGGAGACGGAAAAGGAAATTGGGAGGGGTTGTTTTGAACGAAAGTACATTGGAGAAAAGCAAGAGTTCAGAAACAGTAAATTTCTTGCAGATGATTCAAGCCTTGTTGGGGCTTATATAACTGATCATTGTTTCCTGTTGAAGATTCTTTTGTTAGGGTCTGTAATTGACAGTGAGTGGCCTGGGATTCCCCTTCAGTGGAGCCTCTGGACTCCGCCTTATTGAGGTTTCCCCTTATGAATTTTCATGTCAGAGATATAGAATTTGCTTTTACAATAAGCTTAAGTAAAAAAAAAAATGATATGGATGATAATTCCATACAGCACAATTATGAAGATCACCAAGGATTAAGAACACAAATCTGGTATTATTCTCGGATTTTATGGTTCATGCACAGGAGGAGAAATAAAGAAAGAGGAAATTACCCCCTCAGAGTCATACCTCCCATTAGTATCGGAACAGAGATAACAACCCACCTCTCCCAACACCCAGTCCGGAGCCCTGTCTAGCAATCAATCCAGGCTGTGTCATTCTACTTCAACAACAGTGAATAAGACAGTGCTTGCCCCTCATGTGGGAGGCAGAGCCCAAGGTACATGTTCCCTGAGCTAAGTGCCAATAAAAGAGGGTAGCATGATATTAATTGAGATATTAAGCAATGCTTTTGGTTTTTGCTGCCAGTTCACTTTCCTCCTTTTCCCGCCCTATGCAGTCACACCGGCCATTCCTTCTGTGTTCGTTTCTTTAAGAAAGAAATGGGACTGTTCTGGGTTTCTAAATGCTGGTGCTCTTAGAAAAAAGATAAGACAAAGAGGTATAGCCAAAATGTTAGATGGTCTGGGGGGGGGGGGAGATTCTCTCTCCCTCTTCCTGTCTCCCAACTTAGAAAGGATTCTCTTGGTTTTGGAAGTGTTGAAAAACAGAGGTAAAAAACTATGTGAATTCAGAATGATAGGTTCTGGGGAAGGAGTTTCTGGACTGTGACTCCCAGACAGAAGAAACCCTCAAGACCTCAGACTCCAGATGGGTTTCGGGGATCTGAGAGGAGGGGGTCCCCACTTCTCTGGCAGAGCTACGGGAAAGCAGGAAGTCCCCAGAGGTGAAATGGCTGCTTGACTTACCTAGAGAAGGAGGATGAGGAAGGTGTCCAAGAGACTCCAGAGCCCCAACATGACTCGGAAGTGAAGGAGGGACTTGCCAATGAAGGAGACTGTGCAGATGGGAATGAGGGCAGCTTGGCAGTGACCCATGGGGAGAGATCACTGAGGACCAGGGGAGAGGATTTCAATGGATAGTTGAATTACAGGGGAAAAAAGGTTACATTGTACTGAGTTGATGAGTTGAAATTCACATTGGATTTAAAAAGCAGAAGCCTGTGCATGTGTGCTTAGAAGTAATTAGTTGTTAAATCCATGACCTGGAAAGATTCTTAGAGGATAAATAGGATTCCAAAAAGCAGAAAGGTTGGGGTAAGAATAGACATGTAATCAACCAGGGATTTTTTTTTTTAAATAAAGCAAAAGAATAACTTTCCTTAGAGAAGTTCAAACAGAATGCAGTGAGAGCTCAAAGCAAGGAGTGATTGATTCTCACTGGAGAGATGAGAACACTTTCTCAGGGAATGGGTCAGGTTGCTGACTTGGACAGGTGAGTAGAGAAACTCCTCAACTCTCTGTTCAGCCTCTGTGGACACAGATGCCTGGGTGTCTGGGAGATACAAATGACTGTGATGTCATGGGCTGGTGCTCCCTGTCTTCTGTCCCATTCTGTGGTCTCTGCAGAGAAAGGATGAGTTTTTGGACACTGATGTGGGGAGAGATTATGAAGTCATGAGGTAGGGACTTCAAAGTTGCACAAGCCATGGCTCAAATCAGTAGCCTCTGGGAGCCTTCACTGCCTCACCCAGAGAATGGGAACAATAACTCTGCCTCATATGATTGTTGGCAGAAAAAAATTATATAATAATAAACCTAAATTCTGGCAAATAGTGCCTGACAGACATCCAGGCCCCAGTAGCAATCAGGTTTTCTTCCCTTTCTTCCTTGTGAGGAGAGACTTTCTCTTATCTCTGTATCCTTCACTGTGTCAATACCGTGCCTCGCACACAGGAGGGGCAACGAAGAATCTCTTGCTTTGACTTGCTCCAATTTGAAGAATGTGTCGTTGAAACGCAGGCAAGGAAAATCAGCACTGGGGTATCCGTTGGCTGTTAGAACAGATCAGAGAAAAGTTTTCTGTGAAGCTGTACGGTTTTTCTTTCTTTGGCTGTCAGTCAGCACAAAGGTAATCCCAGGAATCAAGGCACTGAAAAGTGAATTTCTGGCTGAAGTGATCACAGCAGCCCTGACATCATACAGCCGCTGCTTTCCATAATCAATGCCAGAGCTTAGTTTATTCACCTTACGTTCCCTCGTGGAATTCCGAACGCCGTACCTGATTCTAACATTTTCCCTAATTGATGCATGTTTGCTCTGGGATTTACATCCTGTTTGATTAATTTGGGGTTTGATTCCCCCCTCCCGGCGCTATGATTTTCATGGACAGAACTGTTCTTTTGATGCTTTGCATGTGGTGGAAGGAGGTGGATCTATGTGCTTGGAGCCGGGTCCTAACGCTTGCCTCCTGACTTTGGGGAAACTTTTCTGCAGGAGGAGACCAGGAAATGACTGACCTGGTGCCTGTTGGTGGGACATTTGCACTTAGTGTCAGGGAGGGAAAGAGAGTTAACACTGAGCATCAGACAGGTGAGACAATTTATGTCCAGGAATTAATCGCCACTTGTGTGTGTTCTATTTGTAAAACGAAGAAGCCGAGGTTCCGGGAAACAAAAAGAAACCAGCAAACGGTGCAGCTTTTGCTGGACTCTCGTGTTCCTTTCGCTCCACCACACTTTCAAAAACCATTAAACTAGAATAATTTTCTAAAAACTTCGAGTTTTATTTTTGAGAAGGAAATTAATTGTTGCCACGCAGCTCTTTGATGTATTTTCTCGCTGTCTTTTTTCCATTTGCATGTTTTTGGGTACGGTTTTGTGATTGTACACTTTGAAACATTACACTGCAAGTCCTTAAATATTTTCTTAGAAATAGCTTTGCTAGAGTTCTCAGAATTAAACGTTTTGCTTCCGTGTATTTAATGCAAGACCGTTAGTTAAGGAAACTCTGTTCTTGGAGACTCAGACTCCGGAGTCCTAGCAGACCCAGGAGAGTCTTGCCAAATTAGGACTCCAGGATAGAGAATAATGCCCCAACAATGGGACAGTCTTGTCCCGTGTCTTTCTGTCAAGGCTTCCCAAACACTGGCTCCTTTTCAGACTCTCCTTTCCTGGATTTCTTCAGTAATTACCTAATACTCTATTTTATTTTATACGTGTGTGTCTCAGCAAGAGTGTTCTGTCTCTTTCAGCAAGTACTCCCCTTTATCCGCAGGGTGGCAGAAATCCTGTGCCTGGACAAACTCCTTAAACTGGTTTTGCCTCGGTTTCCCCATGTGTAAAACAAAGGGGATAATAACACTTATGGGACTGGCAGGAGGTTTCCGTAAGCTGATGTGGGGGTTGTGCCTACCACGACGTCCACGTGTGCTGCTGAGAGACCATTCAGCGGCCCCTCCTGGTTCCCTAGCAGTTCAGGGGATCCCAGGTACAAAGATCCCCATAGATTCAGGGGATGAAGAGATAATGGCTATCTTCTCCCAACCAACAGCAGTTTTCGTGTTGGAGATGGGGCGACAGAGGGGTGAAGTAGAGCCTGAGAAGATGGGGAGACCACCGCCCGGAGATCTGGCACTGACAGCACCCGTGGAGGCTCAGAGCTAGGCGAGGCCAAGCGATGGCCAGGAAGCCAGGGTGAGACCAGGAGATGATCCTTTAACCTCTTGCTGCTGCGTGAGGGCCCTAGAAACCGGTGCAGGAGATTGGGCTGTGAGCAGGAAGCAGTGAAGGGCTGTGGTGTGACAGCACACACAAAGGTCCTGAGAATTGGCAGGGATTGCACGATGCCCGCCTCACTCCGGGGACCACCCGGACAAGTGCTGGCAGCGGAGGGACACTTGGGCATTTACCTGGCAGGGCCCGGGCCTTGTCTGACTTTGGCATTTGCTGCTAAAGGCCGATCCTTCAGAAAGGGCCAGCCTGCTGCTTCGGCTTCCCAGCTGCCCCCCTCCCCCCATGTCCCAGTCCTCATACCCCCTGTGACACTCACAGGGCTGTCGGGCCTTCCTGGTCACGGTCAGACTGCTTATGGGGTAAGAAAGAAACTCATCCAGCTTGGTCACGAGCTTAGAAAAAAGAGAAACAACTGTGCTTCAGATTCTTTGGGACATTCATGCTCATGCTTTGGTCAGGAATAAATGGTGATGAACTTGAAGATAATATCCCTGTGCACCTAAATCTGCAGGTTAGTAGGGGCCCCTAGAAAAAGTATGGAGAGCTCTGTAACTCTGCTCTGAACAAGGACTGGAGCTTAAGGTAGGAGAGAAGAGCAGAGAAGGAAGCACCAGTGACCGTGCCCACAGGGCCTCACATTGGGATTCGTGAAGCCAATAGTAGGGTTACCACACATCCTGGTTTGCCCAGGACAGTCCCAATTTATGCCTCTTATTCCTGTATACTTATTTTTTTTAATGTTTATTTATTTTTGAGAGAGAGAGAGACAGAGTGTGAGTGGGGAAGGGTCAGAGAGAGAGAGAGACAGAATCGGAAGCGGGCTCCAGCCTCCGAGCTGTCAGCACAGAGCCCTACACGGGGCTCAAACTCACAAACCGTGAGATCATGACCTGAGCCAAAGTTGGATACCTAAGTGGCCGAGCCACCCAGGCGCCCCTTCTGTATACTTATTCATAGTGACCTCTTTCATTCTAAAAACTCTCGTCTCGAAAAATAAATTAATGTTCACCCTGCTAATATTAGTAAGAAGGTATTACAAATAGATATTCTGAAAGAGGAGAAGAACACAAAATTCTCCAAAAGCTTGGACGTAGAAGTCATGCTTCCATTTAGAGACTTCAGGATGCCTGAAAGGATGCTTGCAGCATCCTAGTGAGGGATCAAGGTGAGTGGTCAGGGTTTGTGTGGCATTTAACCAAAACAAGGACTTGACCTTGTCTGATATAAATTCATGCCATTGATGCCCAGTACCACTGGTGACAGACCCTTATGATGAAGGTCTGCCCTGTTAGACCTCTGGCGTCCTGGACCCCAGTGCCTGAGCGATTCTGTCGGCTGGAAAAGGAGACTGACGTGTCATCCGCAAGGCACTCAGCTTAATGCACCATCCTCCGTGTCTTAAACACCTTAGCCACAGCATCGTAGTATGGGTGGGGGTGGAGGGTGGTGATGAGAGACGGGGACAGGATATGTGTACAGCCATTGCTTCTGCTGAGCTGGACCATCAGATCTGCTCACAGCTCATGGGATTCGGGCCATTTGTCTGTCTGGACCTCTAAGATAGTCAGGGCTCTCATTTATTAAGATAAGAGGAGAAAGCAAAGTAAGCATTGTTTCACTTAATGTAAATCGAAAGTGCCCAAGGGGAAAGTAAATATATTCTATGGAACTAGAAAGGTCATGTCATGTTCTTGGAGAGGGAGGGGAAAGAGAGGAAGCGATAAGTCACATCTCTGCAAGGCAGGTCTGAGGAAGCATACAGGGATAAAGGATAATGGGAGAACTCAACCCATTGTTGGTTTCCCTAATGCCTTTTTATTCACACAGTTGGTCTATCAGTCTATCAGCAAGCACATACTGAGGACCTACTGTGGGCCAGCTCTTGGAACGGGTATTAGAGATATCCAAGCCACAGCCCCTCTCATCAATTGGCTCGATCTCCAGCTGGGAACACGAGTAGAGGATGCCAGCCCTGTCTTCCCCGGCAACTATAGACTCAGCCGTGCCCAGTTTCTGATCCAGTGCCCGCTGGACAGACGATATGAACGAAGGCTTAGCCCCTCCAGCCTGCAGGAAAAGGAATTAGTTGTGCTGCCAACAGCCTGAGATCCAGTGTGCCTGGGGCTTACCCCCGACCACAGTTGTCCCTTAAATTAAGACTACTCCGAACTCCTTCTCAGACCCCAGCGTAGCATCAGCTTCCATTTCAGCGTGACAGCACCTGCAGAGGCAGTATGACCCACAGGACAATATGCGGGCCTTCTCGTGAATTGCTTCACTATTTTTTAATCCATTCCCTGGTGAGAATGATCTCCCTTCATGTGCACGGGTATCTATTTCACTTGTGTCCTCTTCTCCATCCTGAACTTTTACAGATAGATTTTTTCCCACTCTCTCTCTCTGAACCAGAGGAGTCAGACGTGTTGATTAAAATTTGATATTATCCTTGCTTTTCTGTAGAGTAATATGATTGCCTGCCATACCCAATTTGTTAAGTTCTGCAACTTTTCTTGATTAACTTTTCAGATTTATATCACGGCCACATCATGTTCTCAATGATTAAAGAAAAATTCATTTTGGCTACTTTAGGGAAGATTTCACTTAACTCTACAAATATATTGCATTTTTCAATATGTTAGGAATTGGGGGACTGGATAGGCTGCAATACGATTGAAATTATTTTGGCCCCGCTACGATATTTAGGCTGCAAATCCTGGATCCTGGTCCCTCATTCTCTCTGCAGACTACAAGTAGAAGTTTGAACACTGTACCTATTGTAACCATAACTTCTGAATTCCAAATCAGGACAGGGAGCCGAAAAGAAAAGACATTGTTTTTTTCTGATTTTTATAGTTATTTTTATTTACAATAAAATTAGATTTAATTAAACAGAGATATTCCTTTATCACACGTAATTGTTTTATGCAGTTGAAGCATTCCTGGAAAATTCTTTTTTGGGGTTACTCTTGGCAGGTGCATGTATCACTACTCTATCTCTGCGCACTTGTTTTTCTGTCCCTGGCCATGCCATGTTGCAGTTCCTGAAGGCTTTTTCTATGGTTCTCTTCTATCTCCGTGTTTTACTCTTGGACTAAGCAATCTTATTTATACACATGGCTTCAATTATCATCTATTTACTGATGTCAGAGTTATTTACCTTAAAAAAATTTAATGTTTACCCTGCATCCTAACACCTTCCTATTGGAAGGAAAATTCTATAGTCTAAGTCTTGATAAGGTGGGATGTAAGGCCTCCACAATAGAAGCTGGGTGGGAACAGTATAGGGTTCTCCACTGTGCGCCTCCAAGAGGTTCTCATTTCCTTCGTAAAGTCAATGAATAGTGATGCACTGCACAGTTCTAGAGAGCACTAGTTAGTTACACTGTGGTCTATGAACAGCTGAGTTCTGTAAAAACTCCAAGACATGTCATTTGCTGAAGACTGAATGCTTCCCTCCAAAATTCAAATGTTGGAATCTGACCCCCATTCTTTTGATATTTGGGTGTTGGGCCTTTGGGGGGGTGATTAGATCATGAGAACGGAGCCCTCATGAATGCCCTTGTAAAAGAGACCCCAGACCGCTCTCTTCCACCATATGAAAATACAACCAGAATACAGCCATCCAGGGGTACCTGGGTGGTTTAGTCAGCAGAGCATCCAACTCTTGATTCCGGCTCAGGTCATGATACCGTGGTTGTGTGCTCGAATACTGCATCGGGTTCTGTGCAGAGCATGGAGCCTACTTGAGATTCTCTGTCTCCCTCCATCTGCCCCTCTTCGCAATTCATGCTCTCTCTCTCTCTCTCAAAATAAATAAAGAAAAAGAAAAAGAATACAGCCACCTATGAACCAGGAAACGGGCCCTCAGTAGACTCCAAATCTGCCGGTACCTTGATTTTGGACTTCCCAGATTCCAGAATTGTGAGAAAAAAAAATTTCTGTTGTTTATAAACCTGTAAGTTCCTGTCTATAGTGTTTTTGTTACAGCTGCCCAGATAAACTAAGATACCATCGACGTGAAACATGAATATGTACTCCGGATCTGAGCAGTTCTCGAGCCCTAAGCAGATACCCCACCCAACTGCTTCCTGGCAACTAGGGTATGAATGTGTGACGTAAACTTGGCTGGGGGTATGCTCTCGCCTGATGTTTTGAAGCTCAACAAAGTGATGCAAAGATGCAAGGCAGTGGACAATGCAGTGGTGGTATTGCATGGTAACCACCCCCAGGGGTGGCAGCACCAGTACCCAGGATCTAGCAGCAGCAACAGCAGGGTCTAGAGGCAGTTTTGTCTGGCAGGAGTGGTGGTGATATGCCAGCCGTGATATCTTGGCAACACTGATGCCGAAGTACCTTGGCTGTGGTTTCTGCAGCTGGTCTCCGTTACCTCCTGCCCGTCGAACGAGACCAGTTTAATGGCCTTTCTATTGATTCTGTGGCCTCTTTGGCTTCTCTTTCGGTGAATTGCCTTATGTCTAGATTAGATAGAACTGGTTTGCAGTTGAGAAACTTGGTACAGAACTTGGTAACAGAAAGAGGCGTATGGGGGTGTATTCGATTTCTGTTGATGTACGACAAATCCCTACAAGTTTAGCGGCTTCAAGTAACACATACTTATTATCTCATAGTTTCTATAGGTTAGAAATCTGGGCAAAGCTCATCTGAGTTCTTTGCTTCAGGGTCTCGTCGGGCTGTAATCCAGGTGTTGGCCAAGGCCGAGGTCTCAGCAGCAGCTCAGCTGGAGAAGATTCTGCTTCCAAGCTCATATTCGGGTTGTTGACAGACCGACTTCCTTGC